>NW_024412400.1:28801386-28860649 GCF_014898765.1 Herpailurus yagouaroundi | reverse complement strand
CCCCCCGCGGGTGAGAGACAGAATCCCAAGCAGGCTCTGTGCTGTCAGCACACAGAGCCCAACTCAGGGCTCAATCTCACAAACTGTGAGATCATGACTTGAGCCAAAATCAAGAGTCAAATGCTTACTGAGCCACCCAGATGCGCCAAGGATCTAGCAGTTCTTAAAGTCTGTCCTTCCCCTACCCCCACTAGGAACATCAGAATCACCTGGGAATTTGTTTGAAATTCCAATTCCAATCGAAACCTAAAGAATCAAAACCACCAGGGCAGGGTCTGGCAATCTATGTTTTAAGAAGCCTTCCAAGTGATTCTGATGCACACTCAAACCTGAGAAACTCAATTTCTAGGATATCTACTATCCTAGGTCAATCAGCCAGGGTTCTTATGTCAGCTCTAAGCAATTGGTGGCTGGCTTTTGTAAACCTCTTGAAAAACTTTAAAAGGTCAATAAACATTTTCAGTATTTTTGTATTGCCTTTTCTATATTGATAAATGAATGCCAACTTTGAAACTACTTTAAGAATTTGGGGCATGGCGGGGGGAGGGGGGCACCTAGGTGGCCCAATCAGTTAAGCATCTGACTCTTGATTTTGGCTCAAGTTCACAATCTTACGGTTCTTGAGATCCAGCCCCACCTCAGCTCTGCACCTGACTACTCAAAGCTTGCTTGTGATTCTCTCTCTCCCCCTCTCTCTCTGCCCCTCCCCCGCTCACTCGAATACTCCCTCTCTCTCTTTTTCTCTCTCAAATAAATTTAAATGCATACATAAACTTTAAAAAAATAATTTGGAGTATGGGATGGACCAACATGTTAAAAAGCACTCATAAACTTTGTGGGGAAAATATTTGCTTTATCAAAATGACAAAGGGGTGAAAATTGTGGAAAGTTTTGGTATTCAACCACTAGGAATCTAACATCATGGACTTTGGCTTTATAAATCTGAAATTGGTACGTACACTAATTTCTAGTATTAAGATTACCTCTTTTTCCTACCCACAACCTACATCAATTTTAGGAAAAAAGTAAAAAAAAAGAAAGTATAAGTTAAAAAAAAATGTACAGGTTAAAAAAATCTAAAGGGATACCTAGCTGGCTCAGTCGGTAAACTGTGGAACTCCTAATTTCCGGGTTGTGAGTTCTAGCCCCATGTTGGGTGTAGACATTACTTAAAAATAAAATCTTAAATTAAAACAAACATACATACAAAAAACAACCTAGAGCATTTTCCAGTTCAATTTCAAGAGTAAGAGAGGTATTTATTTTATAACTGGAAGTTTTTCTATCTTAATCCTCCTCACCTATCTCACCCATCCTCCCAACCCACTTCCCCTCTGGCAACCACCAGTTCTCTGTATTTAACAGACTTTGTTTGTTTATTAGATTACACGTAGAAGTGGAATCATATAGTATTTGTCTTCCTCTGAATAATTTCACTTAGCATAATACTCTCTAGGTCCATCAATGTTGTCATAAATGGCAAGATTTCATAAGGCTAATATTCCATTTTACACTCACAGACCCTACATCTTCTTTATCCATTCATCTATCTAGGGACACTTGGGCTGGCTGCTTCCATATCTTGACTATTGTAAATAAGGCTGCTGTAAACACAGGGGTACATGTATCTTTTCAAATTATTTTTCTTTGGGTAAAAATAAGACCTGGAGTTGAAAAGTACAGCATAGAGAATATAGTTAATAATATTGGAATAACATTGTATGGTGACAGCTGTGACTATACTTATGATAAGCAATCAGTAATGTATAAAACTGTTGGATTACTATGTTGTACACCTGAAACTAATACAACCCTGTCAACTAAAAGGTTTAAAAGTATTTCTGAATAAGTTAATAAAAGGCCACTATTCTTCGGGGAAAAAAACTAAGAAAGGTACATGCTTTCTAGTTCATCTGGTATAAAGCATGTTTAAAAAATATTTGTTAGGGGCGCCTGGGTGGCTCAGTTGGTTGAGCATCCAACTTCGTCTCAGGTCATGATCTCGTGGTTGGTGAGTTCAAGCCTCTTACTCGGTTCTGTGCTGACAGCTCAGAGTCTGGAGCCTGCTTCAGATTCTGTGTCTCCTTCTCTCTCTGCCCGTCACCCACTCAGATACTGTCTCTCTCTCTCAAAAATAAATAAATAAAATTTGTTAGGAGGGCCTGGGTGGCTCAGTCAGTTGAGCATGCAACTCTTAATTTCAGCTCAGGTCATGATCTCATGGTTTTTAGGATTGAGCCCCACATGAAGCTCTGTGCTGAGTGTGGGGCTTGCTTGGGATTCTCTCTGTCCCCCTCTCTCTCCCTGCCTTTCCCCTGTTCAGATGGTCACATGAGCTCTCTCTCTCTCTCAAAATAAATAACCTTAAAAAAAAATTATGTTACATGTTTTTGTTTCACACGTTCTTAACTGCCTTCTTCTCAAAGCTCTATATCTAAAACACTTAAGTCCAAATTGTAATCTATTACCCCAAACAAAAAATTCCTGAAGACAATTTAGATATTCCTTGTTTTATTAGCATTAATATCACCTTCCATTTGGGTGGTATTATGTCTTTTTTTTATCTATTCTTTTTTTTGAGAGAGAGGAGAGAGAGAGTGAGCAGGGGAGGGGCAGAGAGACAGAGAAAGAGAGAGAGAGAATCCCAGGCAGGCTCCACATCGTCAGAGAGGATCCCGATGTAGAGCTCAAACCCACAAACTGTGAGATCATGACCTGAACTGAAATCAAGAGTCAGACACTTGGGGCGCCTGGGTGGCGCAGTCGGTTAAGCGTCCGACTTCAGCCAGGTCACGATCTCGCGGTCCGTGAGTTCGAGCCCCGCATCGGGCTCTGGGCTGATGGCTCGGAGCCTGGAGCCTGTTTCCGATTCTGTGTCTCCCTCTCTCTCTGCCCCTCCCCCGTTCATGCTCTGTCTCTCTCTGTCCCAAAAATAAATAAACGTTGGAAAAAAAATTAAAAAAAAAAAAAAAAAAAAGAGTCAGACACTTAACTGACTGAGCCACCCAGGTGCCCCTGGACATGGTTACGTCTTAACTCCTTTGGGTAGAAAGAACAATCCGAATAAATACACCACAAATCAATAAACCATTAGTAATGAGGAAAAAATTCCTAATTTGTACCTGATTCACTCCATAAGTGAGTAGTTCCCTACATGACAAGGAGAGAAATGTTTTTACCTTACCAATGCCACATCTTGTCAGCATTTCAGCAGTCACACTACCAACTCCACCAACACCTACTATTGCTATAGCAAAGGTACGGATTTTCTGTGAAATGCAAAATTATACATTTGTTGGTTAACTTTTCATCAAAAATGTCAGAAATTATTTTCATTTACTGAAATCATCTTCGAAAACTTGGAAAGGTTTATCATACCTCATAGTCATTTACAATCCCCATTCGTTTCAATGCCATCAGGCGGCTTAAAACAAAAAAATGTTTTAAATTACAATCTTTTAATATGTGATATAGATAAAAATACATCATCCCAGAAAAACACAAACTCAATCACTACTAATGCTTTAAAAGAAATCTTTCAGCATGCCTTTACCAGGTGAGACTAAATCACCTGGGAAGCTTTAAAAACACCCATGCCTGAAGATCCTTCCAAGTGTAGCCTGTGCAACAAGATTTTTTAAAAATGCACCTCAGATGTTCTAATGAGCAGCCAAGGTCAAAAACAATTGACTTAAATGTTAAGTGTCTAGATGAGGCAGGTCAAAGTAAAATTTCAACATTTTCCCATGCTTTCTTAGCATATGTATTTAACATTTAACACTCAGATTAATGTTTAACATCAGTTGTATCTGCCCAAAACGGATGACGTCTACTTTTAGTAAGCACCTACTGTATGCCAAGGACTCTAAGAGGTACTTTACCTAGTTAGTCTACTCTGTTATCTTGAGTTCAATGTGTGTGTGTGTGTGTGTGTGTGTGTGTGTGTGTGTGTGTATTTAAACCCATATACATAAAATTCCCATTCGTTTACACTTTAAAGAGTCAAATACTTCTACCAGGCTTGCTAAAATTCTGCAAGCTCCTGGCCCCCACCTCCCTTTTCCTCTCCTTCCTCATTTTCAACTGTTACTAACACATCTCTAAATAGCATGCTAACGTTGTTACTTCTGGATTTTCAGTTTTAGGTATTATTTGAACATTTCACTCGTACCATTCGTCCCTACTAAACACATATTTCCCATGGTTGCTCAGCTACTAAGAGTTGGGATTTGAATCGAATCAATCTGGTTCTAGAGACCTTCCTCTTAATCCCTGCACTGTATCGAGCCAGCTGACAGTATTGGTAAAGTCAAACAGCTTTAAAACTAAAGCTAATTGTGCTTTCCCCCCACGCCCCCAATTTTGAAATTTTGAGAAGCCTTTATGAAACTCGAAGTCTATGCTTAGCGGGTTTTATATTTAATATCTTCTGAAAGTTATTACTATCAGTTTTATGCACAACGAGGCAGACTAAAAACAGAGGGAGGGGCGTTAGGAAACCGGCCGCGTGTCCTCAGCCGGCCCGCGAGCAGCCACCATATGGCTGATTCGCTCGGGTTTTGTTTCTTAAGAGGAAGAATACCGAGTAGTACTGAGACTTGGCCCCGGGCGTTTGGGAACAGGACTCAAGAAGAGGAAGGTGGGAGGCGGTGTGAGCTGCACAGGAAGGGAGCGCCTCACTCCTGACCACCCGGAGACCTTGACCTCGCCCCCTCGCCGGCCTCCCACCCGCAACGCAGATCACCTGTAAGGATTGGAGTCCACCACCTCCGGGCTCATCTTCTCGATGCGGACCCGGCCGCCGCCTCCGTCGCCGCCCCCCAAAGCCCGCCGACTCCTCTCCTGTGCCAGTTCCCGCTCCAGCTCCTCCACCCGCTGCTGCAGCCGCTCCACAGACTCGGCCATGGCTGGGACGCCGGCCGCCAACGTTCCCAGCCCCGGCCTTCGCCGTCGCCTCCGCCCCACGCTGCTAGGCCTGCTGGCCCCGCGAGGGGTAAGCGAGAAGGCACCTAGCCGCGGCCTTCCTAGCCCAGAACCCTGGGGAAGTGTTCCCACCGCCTCACGAACGACACGTCGCCGCCGCTCCCAGGGTCCGGCCGCTGTACCGCTTCCGGTGCGTTGCTGTCACCGCTCCCCCTCAGAAAAAAAACCCGCTCCTCTTTGCTTCCTTCTTCGCCCGGTCCTAACAGACCCGGCCGCACCAGGGCCAGAGTTCTTAGCGACCGGAGCCGGCGGCCTCTGATGGTGCCTTTCCAGCCGGGCGGTTAGGAGAAACACCCAGGATCTTTTATTCCTGGGCCCAAGGTCTCGACGGGCCCATTTCTGAACCGGACCCAGTAGGTCTTTTCCGCCTGTAGGTTCATGAAATTTGGAGGTAGAAGAGGCCTCTTCATATTAGGAGCGATTAACGTGGCTTTGCCTTCTTCAGGATAGCGGCCTCCAACTGCGAGGCTGACTGAAATTGTTAAATGCGAGCACATGGAGGTCATCTCCCACAACCCGACTAGAGCCTGAATGACCAGATTCAGGGACCAATGTTGTTCAACCACGGTGCCCAGGGATGTGTGTGATTGGCAGGAGAGGCGGGGCCACTCCCGCCCCGTCGCGTTGGGACCTCGCCCCCAAGCCGTGGAGTAGCATTCCTCAGGCCAGAGGTCTCAGCGCGGAAGGCCTGTGGATTCTGCATCTAGGCGGCCGGCAGAGGCAGTCATGGAGGGCGGTGCCTCCCTCGAGCCCGAGACCACCGAAGTGCTGCCCCAGCACAAGTTCGACACCGGGTCCCTGGAGGCCTATCTAAACCAGCACTTGCCTGGCTTTGGTGCCGAGCCAGAGGCCCACCTGACCGTTGCTCAATACAGGTATCGACGCCGGCCTTCTCCTCCAGCGGAAACAAATCTGTACAGTGTGCTTTTCTTTCTTTGGCCCACGGTGGGTTCGCAATTTCCCCCCGTCCCCGCTTCTTTTCCTGCACTGACTCGCTCTGTAGGTGGGGGCTGCCGTCAGTGGTCCCCTGCATTTCATCCTGGGTATTTCCAATTCGAGGACAATAATGGAAGCACCACAACATTCATGAGTCCAGCTATGCGAAGGAATCTTTGTTGAAGGATGCAATCCTGTACCTGGAAGATTCACTGAGGCAATTAAGGTTGGAAGCTTTGTGGGATAATATAAAGAGGTTTTCTCTCAACTTCTGTTATGTGACTGTTAGATCTTTTTTTTTTTTTTTTCTGAGAAGCAGGTGCAATTCCGTTGTAATTGGCAATGTTCTCGAAGGTTGAGTTAATGGCACCAGCTGGTGGGCCTGAATTCTAATCCTAGATCTTCCACTTAGCAAATCACAGCACTACTTTGGGCTTTAGTTCTTTTTGAAGTGAGGGAATGGAACTGGATGACGCTCCTGACAATACTGTTCTCCATCATGAATCAGGCTCTGGTCTGTTTTATAACAAACAAATTTTTAAAAAATTTATTCTAAAAGTAGTATTGTGAGAAAGGCAGAACTATAGAAACAGTGCTGGCTTCCAGGAAATTTTATCTGCCACTTAATGACTGGGAATTTAAATGTTATATAAACTCCCTGAGAATTAGTTTCCTGATCTGCAATAAGTACTTGCTCCTTTTAATAATTAAATTGCATAATAGTAGGTGAAAGGTCTTAAACACTGTTTACAACACAAGGCTTCTAGGCTGGAAACCTAAGCTGTTTTTTATTACACCTACTTCCGCCTCCAGTGTCTATTGGGATGTACCTTTTAATTCTGTACCACAAAACTCTCTGATCCATCTCCTTTACCACTATTTTTATTTTCACATAAATCACTAGTCATGGAATACATATGCCAGTGATAAGTGCCAGAGGCATATGATATTGCATATTGTTGCAGGGAGTATGGCCGGAGTCGCAAAAGATGAGTCCGCAAAGTGCAGTTAAGTGAAGGTCCTCATACTCGAGTCGGAATGAGGCCCTGACTCCAGAATGAAGCTTCTTTTTATTAGGATAATTGCGGAAGACTGTGCATAAAGTCAGCTAAGCAAGTGTGTTCATCAATCTAATGGTTTAGCTTTTCAAGGTTGAATTTGAAGTTAATTGGTTTCTATAACACTAGGAAGGGTCAGTTGTGAAGGAGGATCTGACCCTGGACAACGTTAATGGCTCTAGGCGATCCTTACAAGCCACAGCACAGCCAGCTGTGTTCAGCTGTGTAAACATGCTAAGGCCCTATACCTTCTCCAGCCCTTCCCTTTTGAAGTCATTTCCTTTGATACTTCTCTCCTGCATCTCCCACAGCATGTGATACTGACCATGTTTCTTTCTCCAGCTGGGTTCAGCTATATGAGTGTAGGCAAAGAGTTGGACTTGAATGGGTGGAGTATGGGGGCGGCAGTTTCCTGGGTGGCTCAGTTGGTTATGCAAAACTGACTTTTGATTTTGGCTCAGGTCAATGATCTTCCTGAGAACCAGCCCCACCGGTTTCATGTTTCACGCTTAGCAGGAATTTGCTTGGGATTTTATCTCTCCTCTCTCTCTGCCCCTCCTTCTCCCCACCCACCCTTCTGCATTTACGCTCCCTCTCAGAATAAATAAACATTAAGGGGGAAAAAACAGAATGGGGGAAGCCAAGCAAATAATCTGGAGAGGGGTTTAATAAGTATCTTGAAGATGCATTCAAGAGGGTGGTTATGTAATTTACCATCAAATTTAAACGAGTGAAGGAAGGATGTAGGGGAAAAGAAGCTGAAGGATGGTAAAAGATAATATGATCAATGAATGGTAGTTTCCAGGATTGAAGGATTGTTGGAATCAAGGTACCAACCAGCAGGAGTGAGTGAAAAGATAATGGTCAGAGATAGAAATGCTTAACGAGGATGGATTATGCAGTGCTTGAATTGGTGTGTAAGGTGTGTCCCCTAGAGTAGGTGACTGAAGTAGTATAAAGGAAAATATCACCGGAGTAGAAGAATTCAAGGAGCTGACACCGTCCTGAGTGTTAGAATGAACATCTGAGTAGATTTTGAAATTATTAATGAAGATAGGAGTAGTGTAAATAAGAGCAATAGTGAATCAATAGGCAATGAGGGGGAGTGATTTAAGAGCAGTTGGTTGCAACAAGAAAGGGTAGAATGCAGTAGTCTCATAACATGAGATTCAAAGCTGGATTGAAGGGTTTAGGCAGGAGGGAGGGCAAAAAGTTTGCAAGTGGCGATGAGTATCAAGAGGGACGTAGACTCCATCTCCAGGCCTACAGGATAGGTGATGTGGGGGAGGGGGTGGAATCTACTGTGTAATAAGCCTGCAAAGGAAACAGGGGCCTCATGGAACATTCAAGCTTTAGTCACAGCAAGAAGGTGAACTCCATTCAGAGAGTGAAGCTGTTTGTGATTATGCTGAAAGACAGTTCCAGGGGCACAGACAGAGAAAAGATATCAAGAGTTGGGGGAGGGCAGGGTGGGAGAAGAAGACAAAACAGGGACTGTGCAGAGCCTTATGGGAATTAGAGTATAGTAGGTAAGTGGTGATATGGGAATCTGGGACTTTTGTTGACCTAAACAAGGATAAAGAGCATAAGGGGCATCTGCCTAGCTCAGTCAGTAGAGCATGAGACTGTTGATCTCATAATGGTGGGTTAAAGCCCCACATTGGGCATAGAGCTTACTTAAAAACAAAAAACAAAACATGATGAGACCAATCCTGGGGGGTTCATGACAGTAGTGATATAAGTGATGGGAAATAAGAAAAGTGAAGTGTTTGGGACTACAGAGGGGCAGTCTTATACTAAGTGCTCTGGGCTCCACCCCACCCCCCCCCCCCCAACAAATGATGACAATTTAAAAATAACTTTGTTCAGGGTGCCTGGATGGCTCAGCTAGTTAAGTGTCCAACTCTTGATTTTGGCTCAGGTCATGATCTCACTGTTGTGAGATCAAGCCCCATGTCATTTTTCCATGCTGGGCATGGAGCCTGCTTAAGATTCTCTTTCTTCCTCTCCCACCCTCTCTCTCTCTCAAAAAACAAACAAACAAACAAAAAAAACAAAGAAACTTTGTTCTCTAAAATGAATAGCACTTTCCATTTATTTCTCATATGAATAGAATGAACCTGTATTCTCTTCCCCTGTGTGTATTCAAGTATTCAGAATGTCTAGTAATAGCTCAAATATGAATTTAAAAACTGTCACTGATCTCTCTACAAATTAGGATCTTTCAGACTTCATAACTCTGTGGATTGTGTTATGTTGTTTTGGTCAGCTTGGTCTATTTCTGCATTCATGGTTCCACAACAGGCATCTTCTGTTTGACTTCATCTTTGATTCTGCTTTGATGTGTCTCATCTTCCACCATGGCCTTACTGTTGAAAATATAGGATCAGAGCATGTCCTTAGGGGATATTTTGCCTCTCTGCTTCTAATCTCTAGCTTTGTACTTCTAAGCCTCTTGTACTGGATACTCAATGTTTTCCATGCTCGAACACCATGACAGTGGTCTTTTAATCTTTAATTTTCTTGATCTCTTATCTAGAGCAAATACATTTAAAATGCTGTTAGCATCAACATCAATAGTTACTTTAGGGGCACCTGGGTGGCTTAGTCGATTTGAATGTCTGACTTCAGCTCAGGTCATGATCTCATGGCTTGTGGGTTTGAGCCCCGTATTGGGCTCTGTGCTGACAGCTCAGAGCCTGGAGCCTGCTTCAGAGTCTGTGTCGCCCTCTCTCTCTGCCCCTCCCCTGCTCGTGCTGTGTCTTTCTCAAAAATAATCATTTAAAAAATTAATGAAAAAAAGTTCACTTGTACAACTCTAAAGTGTGCAGGAGGGATGTTTATTAGTTCAAATTTTCCAAACTACTTGTTATCCTGTATCATTGCTCAATTTCATGAATCTGAATGAACACACTAAACTGATTGTCAGAGTAGATAGTGAAGGTCAAAGTCCATTTGGTATGATCTGTGGTATTGCACGTAATCAGAACAGTCATTACTCCACCAGTGGTTTCAATACCAAAGGAGATGGAATGATACCAAAGAGCAGTGAATTTTGAATAGTTTCAGATTTATCCCTGCACAAGAGACAAGATGGCTGCCTACATAGCTGCAAACATAAGTAACACCCTTGTCAGGATTGATGCTTTTTTCTAATTTCTTGCTTTTGAAAGAAAATTCCTATAGCTATTTCTAAGTTTCTGAAGCTTGGAGATGCAGCTGAAACCACCCAGTAGGATGACCTTGTGGGCCTGAGACTTATCTAGCAAGATGTGAAGAAAGGCTTAAAGAACCTTTTCTCCTTCTCTATGGACAAATTAAGTTAACTTTCTATCTTTGTTACTCTAGTAACTCCTTAAAGGTGGCATGTCAGCTGTGTTTCTAGGCAACATTACTTCCGGTAAAAATAATATGTAATTGATAAACTGTAATCTAAACTAGAAGTCCTGGAAATGAACGCTAAGTATCTGGTGGGGTACTCTGGGCTTCCCTAAGTGTAGCAAGTTCTTGTACCTGCTCATGTCCCTTGCCAGGAAGCTGGGAGCTGTGTCCAGAAGAATGTTACTAGAGACAATAGCTCCTGTGGAACATGAGGCTTCTAAGCCAGGGTGGAACCTATGTGGTCCCATTTCTTAGAACCTGAGCCATCACCAAAGGGACACAGGGGTCACAGAGTAGATCCTAGAATGCTGCATGGATTACTGTGATGCCCCTGCTGTACAAGTTCATCTGATGTTGCCCTGCTGCAAAACTGTATTTCCTGACTTCGTATGCTTCCTCTTCTTCTTCTTTTTTTTAAGTTTATTTATTTATTTTGAGGGGGAAAGAGGGACAGAGAGAGAGGGAGAGAGAATCCCAAGCAAGCTCTGTGCTGTCAGCATTGAGCCCTTATGCAGGGCTCAAGCTCACAAACCATGTGATCATGACCTAATATCAAGAGTCAGCCACTTAACTGACAGCCATCCAGACACCCCTGACTTTGTATGTTTCCAAGTGAACTAGTGCAGAGGGTAGTCAATTAGGTTTTGTGAGACTGATTGTCTAATCAAAGACTTCTCCAGCCGAGTGATTTTCCCTAACTGCATACTTAAATACGAAGATTCCATCTTTGTTAACTAAGATTTGGCAAATCAAAAATACCACCTCTTTGGTTATAGCAACACATTTCTTTCAGCACCAAATATCTTGTCCAACTCCTAAACAGTAGCTATGGCTATTGGCTTATTGATGATTCTTATCATATTGGTACCATCAGTGGTTTCTGGATTATATGGCAACCTGATGTTTAGAGTGATTAAAGTTAGCCATTACTATGTGCACAGTGTTGGTGATGATCTTCCCAAGGTGGGCTTCTGCATTTTTGGGGGTTCTTTTTAGGAACCATGGTATATATGTACACAGAGGAGAAGATTTTAATTGGTGAGATTTTAACAGAAATATGTATTTTTTAATTTATTTTTCTGTTGAAGTATAGTGTCACTGGGATTTTTTTGAGACAAAATTTATCTTACATAACATTTAAAATTTGGGGCGCCTGGGTGGCGCAGTCGGTTAAGCGTCCGACTTCAGCCAGGTCACGATCTCGCGGTCCGTGAGTTCGAGCCCCGCGTCAGGCTCTGGGCTGATGGCTCGGAGCCTGGAGCCTGCTTCCGATTCTGTGTCTCCCTCTCTCTCTGCCCCTCCCCCGTTCATGCTCTGTCTCTCTCTGTCCCAAAAATAAAATAAACGTTGAAAAAAAAAATAAATAAATAAAATTTGAACTATTTTTAAATATACAACTTAGTGGGTTTTAGTATATTCACAATGTTTTGTCACCAGCACCTCTATTTCCAGAACATTTCCATCAACCTAGAAAGAAATCCTTACCTACCAATTCTGCCCTCCTCCCATCCCTTAGCAGCCACTAATCCACTTTCTGTCCCTATGGATTTACATACTCTGGACATTTCAAAGAAGTGGAATCATACAATACATGGTCTTTTGTAACTGGCTTTTTTTCACTTAGTGTCATGTTTTCAAAGCCCATTCTTGTTGCAGCATGTATCAGAACTTTATTGCTTCTATGGCTAACAGTCCATTATATGGCTGTGTTACATTCTGTTTATACATCTGTCTATTAATGGACATTTGGGTTATTTCCATTTTGGGGCTGTTGTGAATAGTGCTGCTATGAACATTCACGGACGAGGCTTTATACAAATGTGTTTTCGGTTCCCTTAGATCTATACCTAGGAGTGGAATTGCTGGGTCATATGGTAACTCTATCTTCAATAAAAAGCTTTTTGTTGGGGCGCCTGGGTGGCGCAGTCGGTTGAGCATCCAACTTCAGCCAGGTCACGATCTCGCGGTTCGTGAGTTCGAGCCCCGCGTCAGGCTCTGGGCTGATGGCTCGGAGCCTGGAGCCTGTTTCCGATTCTGTGTCTCCCCCTCTCTCTGCCCCTCCCCCGTTCATGCTCTGTCTCTCTCTGTCCCAAAAATAAATAAAAACGTTGAAAAAAAAATTTAAAAAAAAAAAAAAAAAAGCTTTTTGTTTTTTCTTTATATTTCACTTACGTCATTTACTATCTTGAAAGGCTGGTACTTCATATATGATTGCATCATCAAAAAATGCATCAATCAGACTTCTGGCATTAAAAAAAATGTTGTAAGTTTCATTGCAACTTGACTCTTTGTAGCATCACAAATAAATTTTCCCATGTCCCAATAATCAGCATAGCTTGAGGTGATCCCATTCTTGACCACTGGCAATGATCTCTATTTTTCCATGTTAAAAGGCACCCACACAGGTTTAGATGGTGCCAAAATCAGTGTTCTTAGATATGATTCCTGGGAAGGATGGGTCTGGCTTGTAGAAGAAAGATGTAGACAATGGAGCTGCTACTGCATTCAATCTGGACTAGTTTTGTCCTTTGCAGATAGAAGCTAAAGGCCTAGGGAGAAACGTCAAAGATTTTTTTTTCATTTCCTATTACCTGTTACCGCAGAGACTGATTCTTTTAATTATTGTTTAAGGCCTCTCTTTCATGCTTTTGGAATCTTCAAAAGCTGGGTAATTCTAAACTGCTATATTGTGAATGAAGGTGTAAATTGAATAGTTTTGATATCTGGAGGATATTTTTAGTCCATGTGAGAATTTTTGCTCTCCTTTCAGGGAAAGCCAATGCCCTGGTATCTATGAGTTCCTTGGGGCACTGTTGTATCTCCCTGGCCCAGATGTTCACCCTGGTCCAGACACTTCTCTCTTACCAGAATTCCCATTGTAGAGAGCTATACTTAGGTGCTAGCCTTGGTGAAGCATCTGGGGGTTATATCTCTAACAGCAGATGAGGGGCCATTTACCCACCTATTCCAGCATCCTTTAATTAATTTTCTGACTGATCACATACAATCTCTTTTCCTAGCCTTCGTTTACTTAGATCTAGGCATTATTCTAGGGGTACTACTGATAAAATTCATGATTTACAGGCAGGGAGTGAGGTTCTCTCTTCTACCTATGTGGATTACAGATTCTCCAGCTGCCACTGTGTTATCATCTGCTTTATATCATCCAAAAGCTAGTGTTTTTAGCTGCTGGTAGCACCTCTGTTGATTTCCCAGCACTGAAATTTATTTATTTTCATTTTGTGCTTCTTTTGACATCTTGGTAGCATTTGGGGAAGGAAAATATATCTTTGTAATAGGCCTTTTCTCTACTCTTACCCAGATCAGGACAGTCCAATCCAACCTTTTATCTCCAGAAGGGCTATCAAGCATATGTACTCAGAAAAAAACCATCTGGATCACTTCTTCCTAAAGCACATAAGGTATGGTGTACAAATGCAATAATTCTTTTTTAAGTTTACTTATTTTAGAAAGAGAGCAGGGGAGAGGCAGAGGGAGAGGGAGAGAGAGAATCCCAAGCAGGTTCCTTGCTGATGGCATGGAACCCGAAGCAGGGCTCAAACTCATGAAATGTGAGATCATGACCTGAGCCAAAATCGAGAATCAGACATTCAACTGCCACCCAGGAACCCCCCCTTTTTTTTAAATTTTAGAGTACATGAGCAGGGGAGAGGAGCGGGAATCGGGGGAGAGAGGGAGAGAGAGAGAAAGAGAGAGAGAATCCCAAGCAGGCTCCACACTTGGTGTGGAGTCCAACACCGGGTTCGATCCCGTGACCCTGGGATCATGACCTAAGCCGAAATCAGGGGTTGGACACTCAACCAACTGAGCCATACAGACACCTCTACAAATGCAAGAATTCTTTGTTGACAAATAAATGCTTTTTATGCACACACAAAAGAAAACATTTTAAATTGCTTTTATTTTTTATTTTTTAAAATGTTTATTTTTGAGAGAAAGCACTCACAAGCGGGGGAAGGGCAGAGAGAGAGGGAAAAAGAGAATCCGAAGCAAGGCCCAAATTGTCAGCACAGAGCCCAGTGTGGGCTTCAAACTCATGAACTGTGAGATCGTGACCTGAGGCGAAGTCTGACATTTAACCCAACGAGTTACCCAGGCGCCCCTAAATTGCTTTAAAAGTCATCTCATGTTATTAAATAATAATGTATTTTATTTATCAGATGAAAATTTCACTTGAATTGTATCCCTTTTTGTTTTTAAAAAGGACTTGAGGAGGGGTACCTGGGTGGTTCAGTTGGCTAAGCATTGGACTTAAGCTCAGGTCATCATTCCAGCACCAGGGTGCTTACAAACACTTCTGTCACAGCCTATGGCTCTGCTGGCTTCTCTCACCTTGGTCATTGTTTAGTCATGTCCCTGCTCTAGTTAATCTTTACCAACTGCTGCTTTATTACAGCTGTCAAAGTGAGCTGCGTGGTTTCTCCTCCTTAGAAGTCATCAGTCACCGCTGAGTCTGGGGCCAGATGAGTCAGCATCACAGCTCTGCTGTGAGCCATGTCCTGAGGTCCTGAGTGATAGGCTCATATATCTGTCCTGGTTGAGGAGACCCTTTTATCATATTTGGGTTCCTGTTTCAGTGTTAGCTTACGTGTCTTTGCCTCCTTTCCCCATGGTTATCTTGAACTCCATGGCAGCCTTGGATACCAGGAAGGATTCCCATCCTCTGCTTTAGAAACAAATACCTCTTTAGATCTCCAGAAAAGCTAGTGCTTTTCCCTTCTACCAACACTCACTGGCCTCCCCCAGCACCATGTAGCTGACTGTGCTCAGAGCCTTAGAATAGAGACTTGCCTGAGCCCCCTTGAGAGACAGAAAAAGAGAGAAAGAGTAAACGAGAGCGAGCCAGTGAGCCGTGAATTGCTGAGAACATCTCTTTGTGAAATATTATGAAATTTGTGAAATATTGTGGTCAGGAACTGTTGCCTTCATATGAGCAGAGCCAGGATGAAGCCCCATTCATGTGCTATCCTTTAGCCTAATTAAATTTCTTTCTTTCTTTCTTTCTTTTTTTTTTTTTTCAGTGCTGGCCTAATTTATAATTGTAATAATTGCTATGACTACATGACTACTTTTAAGGAAAATATTACCCCCCAGGTCATTTGTTGATACTGTTTTAAAATTGATTTGTAGGGGTGCCTGGGTGGCTCAGTTGGTTAAGCATCCGACTTTGGCTCAGGTCATGATTTCACGGTCTGTAAGTTCAAGCCCCATGTCAGGCTCTGGGCTAACAGCTCAGAGCCTGGAGCCTGCTTCGGATTCTATGTCTCCCTCTCTCTCTGCCTCTCCCCTACTCGTACTCTGTTTCTCTCTCTGTCTCTGTCTCTGTCTCTCTCTCTCTCTCTCTGTCCCTCCCAAAAATAAATAATAAACATTAAAAATTAAAAAAAATTTTACATATTTATTTTTGAGAGAGAGAGAGAGACATAGTGCAAGCAGGAGAGGGGCAGAGAGAAAGGGAGACACAGAATCTGAAGCAAGCTCCAGGCTCTGAGCTGTCAGCAGAGCCCAATGCAGGGCTTAAATCCACGAAATGTGAGATCATGACCCAAACTGACGAAGCCACTGACTGAGCCACCCAGGCAGCCTAATATTTAAAAATTTTTTAAATAAAATTGATTTCTAGCATTAATGTAAGGTCACAAATCGTTACTAAATTTCTGTGTTTCTAGGGTACCTGGCTGGCTCAGTTGGAAGAGCACATGACTCTTTATCTTAGGGTCAGGAGTTCAAGCCCCACACTGGGTGTAAAGATTATTTAAAAAAAATTAATTAAAACTTAAATTGGGGCACCTGGGTGGCTCAGTCACTTGAGCCTCTGACTTCAGCTCAGGTCATGATTTTGCAGTTCGTGGGTTTGAGCCCCACATTAGGCTCTGTGCTGACAGCTCAGAGCCTGGAGCCTACTTTGGATTCTGTGTCTCCCTCTCTATCTCTCTCAGCCCCTCCCCTGCTCATACTCTGTCTTTCTCTCTCAAAAATAAACATCAAAAAAAATTTTTTTTAACTTAAATTTCTGTTTCTGGTTTTTAATAATCCATCATCCTATTTAGATTGATAGAGAATTTAAAGTCCAGAAAGCTTTGTTTTCAATTGGATTCCCCGTTCCCAAGCCTTTATTGTACTGCAGTGATGCTTCTATCATTGGAACAGAATTTTACATGATGGAACATGTGCAGGTAAATTAACACTTAATCTTTATTGTTGCTTTTATTTTTAATCGTGAAAATTAGATGTTAATAAATAATAGTTTATTAGTTAACATTTTAGGTAATTTGCTTTGCAAGGGCTTAAACTTTCATTTGAATTTGAGCACAGGCAGTGTAGGAGGGATGAAATAGACTAGGAACAAATTTAGTAATTAGCAGGTGTTGACTTATTCTCAAAATTTCCTCTAGATGGCAATAAAGAGCTATATGTAGTGGCAATAACCAAACCCTCCAGATGGTGGACAGAAAAATACTACTCCAAAGAGAATATCAATCCCTTAAGAACAATAAATTCAAAGTGTTTAAAAAAAATTATTTTGTAAACTGTAACTTGAGAGTAGTTTTGTCCATTAAGTTCATTTTGGAATATCGTTGTATATTCCCTTTGGCATACATAATCTATTAAACATGTTTCCTAAGTGAATGTTTTTCTAGCATATTCTACAAAGAATTGTTTTTGTTAGAAAACTGTTATCCTGATTTTTTTTTGTGGACAGTGGGGGATTATGACACTACAAGTAATTGGAGTGAAAAAATGTATTTTGTTTTAAATTATCTATTGTAATTGTTTCTATAGGGTCGAATCTTTCGTGATTTTACAATTCCTGGAGTTAGCCCAGCAGAACGCTCAGCCATATATGTGGCCATGATAGAAACCTTGGCTCGGTTACATTCCTTGAATGTACAGTCGTTGCAGGTGGAAGGATATGGTAGAGGTGCTGGGTACTGCAAAAGACAGGTAATGCGTCCACATGAAGAGCTCCTTTTCTCAAGTTCTTGGAAATAATATCCTTGATTAGTCAAAATAAAAACCCATTATACTTTCCCGAAACTTGGGTATAACTTTTAATATCAACCTTTCTATTGGCTTTTTGTTGGCAGAAAATAATTTTATATTTTTAGATCAGGTTTGTTCAGCCTAAGCTTCTGTAACTAACAACATGTACATGGATGCAAATTTAAAGCTTTTCTGCCTCTTCACTTAATTTATCAATATGTTTTCTATACAGTTTTCCTTTTGAAGTTAACATTTATTAAGCACGATTGTGTGTGTTTAATACTTCCTGAGTACACTGTTAAATATCAAGAAAATAGAAATAAGTTCTTCCCCTAAAGGAACATTTTTTTTTTTTGAGAGACCTATACATGAATCTCATTTATGTGAAACTTGAAAATAGAATAAAAGAGTATATAATCTAGTAGTAAATTGTTTGGTACCCATCATGAGAGCTGTTCTATTTAGAGGGTGCATATCAGTGTGCCCTTACTTGGGTGGGGAAAGCTTTGTGGGAGAGATCTGCCTTGCACTGTGTATTTAAGTAAAGAGAAAATCTAGAGTGATAGGGAAGAGATGGTGAGCATTTCAAACCAAAGAGACAGCAAGATCAGATATGTATGGGACTATTTGCCTATGTCTGTCTGTCTGTCTGTCTTTTTGAGGGGTGCTAAGGGAAGAGAGAAAGGAATAAGATTTAGAGAGTACTCACACTATGCCAGGCCCCATGGTAGGTAGGTTGCTTTTAAAATCTTCGTAATAACCCTAAGACATAGGTATTATTACCCTCATTTTGCACATGAGGAATCTAAGGCTACTGCGTATCAAATAATACGTGAATAAGTGGCTTAGGCATAATTTATACTTGAGTCTGTATGATTCCACAGATGAAGGTCTTTACTGCACTAAGTTGACCAGAGATACCTTGGACAATGGGGAGAGACCTATGAGCTGATGAATAATATGGTTTCAATTGATGGAGGACTTTGAGTATAATTTGATTTGTTTGTATTTGATTCTAAGAACAATAAAAAGTCTTTGCACTCCTTATACCTGAAATATATTTAGAAGATTCTGTAGGTAATAAGAAAAAGTATTAAAATGAAAAGTAAAAATCTCCCTTCTTCTCCCAGCCCGTGTATTTCCTTTTTCAGAGATTAGTTGTTTCTTGTGACCCTTCCAGAAATCTGCTATACCTTTTTATTTGTGTATATATGTGTTTGTGTACATTCTTTTATTCTTTCACAAAATAGTTGCAGAATAGAGGCTAGAACCCACATTTCTTGATCCCTGTGCCAGTATTTTTTTTTCCTGATAAAAATCTAAGTTAGTAAAAGGGAACTAGATGGAAGAGAGATTTAAATGTTTTAGGTTCATGTGAACGTCACTTAGAGGGATTTGTCTGGAGCATTGAGGAATGAAACCAAATTTGATATGATTGAATTTTGTTTAAATTTAGAACCTAAGTTCTATGTTCAACTTTACAATTTTTCTTATTTATATATCTTTAGGTATCAACCTGGATAGAGCAATATAAAGCTGCAGCTCATCAGGACATCCTTGCCATGAACCAGCTATTTCACTGGCTAATGAAAAACTTGCCAGAAAATGACAATGAAGAAAATTTGATTCATGGAGACTACAAACTAGATAACATAGTTTTCCACCCTACAGAGGTATTTAAGCTGTATTTATAATAAATTAATTAGGTCTTAGCACTTTTGACTTGGGACACAAGTACTAGCTAAATATTCCCCTCAGGGCTCCAATGGAGACCAACCCAACCCAACCTCACTCTTCCTCTTTGGTACTGTCTTCACCACTCAAAACTTTCAGGAATGAGTCCTACAGATTTTATGGCATAGGTAACTGCTTACGTTTAAGGCCAAGTGCAATCCTCAGGGTATCTGATTTACTGCTTAAAGAGGATTTGGGAACTTACATTCATGTCACTGTTTTCTTCAGAAAAGTTTTTCATCTACAACAAGTATTTAGCTTACCCATATTCTTGCTCTTTTGGTTCACCTTCAGTTCCCTTTTCTTATCTCATGAAGAATTTTTAATGTGACTATTATAAGCTCAGAGAGGACAGAATTCCAAACGCCTCTTTTGACGGTTTGAAAGAATCATATGAGCTTAACGTGACCTTGCTCTGTGTAAATGTACACAGTGTCATCTTTATAAAAGGTTCAAACAAGTAAAAACTATAACCTCCCTCCACTGAGCACAGACTGTGAAGTCTGGGATTGGAGGAATATGGTGGGAGCGAGGAAACATCTCAGTCCTCCTCATTACCTCATTACCTCCTCATTACCTGTATGCCATTGGACAAGATATTAATTCTGACATTAATGTGAAAGATTTATGCTTTCCTGAATCCTACTAGTTAAAAAGAGTTTTTTCTGGGTTCATTAATTTTCTCAGATGCTGAGATGTTTTAGGGCAGTAAGAACTGCTCTGAATTCGCGTGCTAAGCTTCTGGATTTCATGTTCTTTCCATACAGGAAGAGGACAGGAGAAAAATAGCATTGTAAATTACATTGCTGTCATAATTCAAAGTAGTACTGTATCAAGTAAGAATTCAAATATAGCATAAAGACATGAGCACATTCACCAGCAAGACAGAAAACATAGGAAAGTAAATTTTGATATTAAAATTATGTGTATGTAATTATAAATGTGTATGCGTAGACTTTTGTTAATGGCACTGATGAATTCTGAAATAACTTTGCTAAATATAGATTAGGAAAATTAAAGAATGCTAATTAATAACTTGGAAAAATTTAAAAAAAAAATTTTTTTTTTTAATTTTTTTTTCAACGTTTATTTATTTTTGGGACAGAGAGAGACAGAGCATGAACGGGGGAGGGGCAGAGAGAGAGGGAGACACAGAATCGGAAACAGGCTCCAAGCTCTGAGCCATCAGCCCAGAGCCTGACGCGGGGCTCGAACTCACGGACCGCGAGATCGTGACCTGGCTGAAATCGGACGCTTAACCAACTGCGCCACCCAGGCGCCCCCAAAAAAATTTTTTTTAACGTTTATTTATATTTAACAGAAAGGGAGACAGGGAGTGAGTGGGGGAGGGGCAGAGAGAGAGGGAGACACAGATTCCGAAGCAGGTTCCAGGCTCTGAGCTGTGAGCATAGAGCCTGACGTGGGGCTCAAACCTACGAACCGTGAGATCATGACCTGAGCCCAAGTTGGTTTCTTAACCAACTGAGCCACCCAGGTGCCCCATAACCTACAAAAAATTTTAAAGCTTATACCTTTAAACCTAGCAGGATCAGGCCTGTATTTGATCTGTACCATAGAAGTGTCTAATATTTTAAGAGCCTATCTTTGAATAAGTCACGGTTTTCTATGGGTTCTGTAACCATGTACTTTTCTACTCATTGCTTAAGCAAGGAAGGAAAAATTCAGACCTAGATCTCTTGAATTTTGTGTCATCTACCAAGATGTTTAAATTTAGGATTAATCATAATACGCTGAAAATAATGGCAAAAACACTAAGTACTAAATGGTTACTCCCTTTTAATTTTTAATCTCCTGTTAGAAAACCACTTCTTTTTTTTTTTTTTTAATATATGAAATTTATTGTCAAAATGGTTTCCATACAACACCCAGTGCTCATCCCAACAGGTGCCCTCCTCAATACCCATCACCCACCCTCCCCTCCCTCCCACCCCCCATCAGCCCTCAGTTTGTTCTCAGTTTTTAAGAGTCTCTTATGCTTTGGCTCTCTCCCACTCTAACCTCTTTTTTTTTTTTCCTTCCCCTCCCCATGGGTTCCTGTTAAGTTTCTCAGGATCCACATAAGCGTGAACACATATGGTATCCGTCTTTCTCTGTATGGCTTATTTCACTTAGCATAACACTCTCCAGTTCCATCCACGTTGCTACAAAGGGCTATATTTCATTCTTTCTCATTGCCACGTAGTACTCCATTGTGTATATAAACCACAATTTCTTTATCCATTCATCAGTTGATGGACATTTAGGCTCTTTCCACAATTTGACTATTGTTGAGAGTGCTACTATAAACATTGGGGTACAAGTGCCCGTATGCTGATGTATCCCTTGGGTAAATTCCTAGTAGTGCTACTGCTGGGTCATAGGGTAGGTCTATTTTTAATTTTTTGAGGAACCTCCACACTGCTTTCCAGAGTGGCTGCACCAATTTGCATTCCCACCAACAGTGCAAGAGGGTTCCCGTTTCTCCACATCCTCTCCAGCATCTATAGTCTCCTGATTTGTTCATTTTGGCCACTCTGACTGGCGTGAGGTGATATCTGAGTGTGGTTTTGATTTGTATTTCCCTGATAAGGAGCGACATTGAACATCTTTTCATGTGCCTGTTGGCCATCCGGATGTCTTGTTTAGAGAAGTGTCTATTCATGTTTTCTGCCCATTTCTTCACTGGGTTATTTGTTTTTCGGGTGTGGAGTTTGGTGAGCTCTTTATAGATTTTGGATACTAGCCCTTTGTCCGATATGTCATTTGCAAATATCTTTTCCCATTCCGTTGGTTGCCTTTGAGTTTTGTTGGTTGTTTCCTTTGCTGTGCAGAAGCTTTTTATCTTCATAAGGTCCCAGTAATTCACTTTTGCTTTTAATTCCATTGCCTTTGGGGATGTGTCGAGTAAGAGATTGCTACGGCTGAGGTCAGAGAGGTCTTTTCCTGCTTTCTCCTCTAAGGTTTTGATGGTTTCCTGTCTCACATTCAGGTCCTTTATCCATTTTGAGTTTATTTTTGTGAATGGTGTGAGAAAGTGGTCTAGTTTCAACCTTCTGCATGTTGCTGTCCAGTTCTCCCAGCACCATTTGTTAAAGAGACTGTCTTTTTTCCATTGGATGTTCTTTCCTGCTTTGTCAAAGATGAGTTGGCCATACGTTTGTGGGTCTAGTTCTGGGGTTTCTATTCTATTCCATTGGTCTATGTGTCTGTTTTTGTGCCAATAACATGCTGTCTTAATGATGACAGCTTTGTAGTAGAGGCTAAAGTCTGGGATTGTGATGCCTCCTGCTTTGGTCTTCTTCTTCAAAATTACTTTGGCTATTCGGGGCCTTTTGTGGTTCCATGTGAATTTTAGGATTGCTTGTTCTAGCTTCAAGAAGAATGCTGGTGCAATTTTGATTGGGATTGCGTTGAATGTGTAGATAGCTTTGGGTAGTATTGACATTTTGACAATATTTATTCTTGAAAACCACTTCTTATAGGATTAAAGTTGTCAAACAGGTGTCAACTTCCTTTAGATAAGCAGAATATTCAGTAGTTCTAACAACTATTTTTTAAAAAAGAAACAACTTCTAGAGGCACAGCATGAAGCTATTTCTCTGCAATACCAATTTGTGACATGTATCTTTATCTTTTATTAGAGTTATATGGTATCTAGTTAAATTTCTTCTACTCTATACCCAATAATCTCATAATTATTAGTTAAATTTAATCAATTTCTGCCTCCTATTTAAATATTGTAGCTAATTTTTTATGGAAGTAACATATGGTTGGCAGAGTACAAGTCAACTAGCATTTATTCATTACCAACTATTTGCTCTGAAAGATGGAGTTGGAAAGGAAGTACAGCTCTTAATGAGGTCGAAACACAACTGTAGAGAAAAATATATAACAGCAGAGAACAATATATATCCAAGTGCTAAAGTATGTCCTACAAAATGAACTGTAAGAGCAGTCAGAGGGAAAGATACACTGTGCTGGCATTGAAAGCTGTGAAATAGCTTAATAGTTTATCTTTTCCACCCATTTTTTATTTTTATTTACTTATTTTTTAATGCCCTTCTTATTTATTTTCTTAAGTGAACTCTACCCCCAGTGTGGGGCTTGAACTCATGATCCCAAGATCAAGAGTTGCGTGCTTTAGCCACTGAGCCAGCCCGGCACCCCTCCACCTTACTTTTTTAGATTTCATAAGTAAATGGGAAAATATTAGATATGCTTTTTTTGTGAAGGCACTCCACAAATCAGAAAATCAATCCTTGGACTATAGAGAGCTGAATATGTGTCTGTATGTGTTCACCTGTATATATTCCTAACACTATGATTGAAGGCTTTTTATTTTTTTTCTTTGAGGATAAGGATTATGTCTTAATTTTTTTTTTTTTTATCTTCGTCTCTAGAGTCTATATGGATGCTCAATAAATGGGGACATGCTACTCTATTACCTCCTTTAAAGCAATGACTGTAGCATTTATGAAGCAGGTGTTTATGTTTCTGAATCAATCTAAGTTGAAAGAATTGATTTTAATTAATCACTATTTCTATATCCTATGTTTCTGCTTAATTTTTATTCTCTGACAGTGTGACCTTAAAGCAAATAATTTAACCTCTCTTTGTGCTTCAGTTTTTATTTTAATTTGTTTTTATTGATGCCTAATTGATATTTAACATTATATTAGTTTAGGTGTACAATATAATGATTTGATACTTGCATATACTATGAAACAGTCACCACAATAAGTATTGTTTCTCCCTTCACCATATGTAGTCACATAATATACAATATAATGTTGTTGACTCTAGACTCTAGTACATTGTATCCTCATGACTTACTTATTTTATGGGGAAGTTTGTACCTCTTAACCCCTTCTCCCATTTCACCCACACCATATACCTTCTTACCTCTGGCAACTATGAGTCTGCTCTCTGCATGTTATGTATGAGTTTGGTTATATTTGTTTTGCTTGTTCATTGGTTTTGTTTTTTTAGATTCCACATATAAGTGAAATCATATGGTATTTGTCTTCCTTTGTCTAACTCACTTCACTTAGCATTATACCCTCAAAGTCCATTCATGTTGTCACAAATGGCAAGCTTTCATTCTTTTTTATGGCTGAATAGCATTCCAATGTGTGTGTGTGTGTATCTCACATCTTTATCCATCCACCAATGGATGCTTTAGTTGTTTTACTATCTTTGCTATTGTGAATAATACTGCAGTGAACGTAGGGGTGCATATATCTTTTCTAATTAACGTCTACATTTTCTTCATATAAGTATACAGAAGTAGAGTTGCTGGATCATGTGGTAGTTCTCTTTTCTTTTGAGGAAATTTCATACTGTTTTTCATAGTGGCTGCATCGATCTACACTCCCACCAGTGATGCACAAAGGTTCCCTTTTCTCCATATCCTCACTAGCACTTGCTATTTCCCATCTTTTTGAAAATAGCCATTACGACAGGTGAGAGATGATATCTCATTGTGGTTTTGATTTGTATTTCCCTGATGATTAGTGTTGTTGAGCATTTTTTTCATGTGGCTGTTGGCCATCTGTATGCCTTCTTTGGAAAAGTGTCTATTTAGATCTTCTGCCTGTCATTTAATCAGATTGTTTTTTTGTTATTGAATTATATGAGTTCTTTATCTATTTTGGCTATTAACCCCTTATGAATATATGACTTGAAGATGTCTCATTCAGGAGGTTGCCTTTTTATTTTATTGAGTTTCCTTTCAATTTTATTTTATTTAGTTTATTGAGTTTCCTTTCAATAAAGGAGGTTTGTAGAGGTTTGTAGAGCTGTGTAGAGGTTTTTAGTCTGATGTAGTTCCATTTGTTTATTTTTGCATTTGTTGCCTTTGCCTGGAATCAGTTACATATATGTATACATATATGTATATATATACTGCCAAGAGCAACGTCAAGTAGCCTACTGCCTATGTTTTTTTCCAGGAATTTTGTGGTTTCTGGTCTTATATTCAAGTCTTTAATCCAGTTTGATTTAATTTATGTATGGTGAAAGATAGAGGTTCAGTTTCATTCTTTTGCATGTGGCTGTCCAATTTTCCCCAATACCATTTATTAAAGAGACTGTCTTTTCCCCATTGTATATTCTTGCCTCCTTTGTCACAAATTAATTGACCATATGTGGGTGGGGTTTTTTCCTGGGCTCTTTATTCTGTTTGATTTACCTTTATGTCTATTTTGTGCCAATACTGTTTTGATTATTATAGCATTGTAATTGAAATCAGGAAGCATGATGCTTCCAGCTTTATTCTTTCTCAAGGTGGCTTTGGCTATATGGGATCTCATGTGCTTCCATACAAATTTTAAGATTCTTTGTTCTATTTCTGTGGAAAATTCTACTGGAATTTTGATAGGAATTGCACTGAATCTATAGATTGCTTTGGATAATATGGATATTTTAATAATATTCTTCAATCTATGAGCATGGGATATCTTTCCGTTTGTGTGTTCTTCAGTTTCTTTCATCAGTGTTGTATAGTTTTCATTATACAGATCTTTTACCTGCTTGGTTAAACTTAGTCCTAGGTATTTTATTCTTTTTGGTGCAGTTGTAAGTGGAACTGTTTTCTTAATTTCTCTTTCTGATAGTTTGTGGTTATAGCATAAAAACACAACAGTGTTGTATGTTGATTATGTATCCAGCAACTTTACTGAATTTGTTTATTGTAACACTTTTTTTGGTGGAGTCTTGTAGAATTTTCTATGTGTAGAATCATATTGTCCACAAATGGTGACAGTTTCACTTCTTCCTTTCCAATTTAGATGCATTTTAATTTCTGTTTCTCACGTAATTGCTCTGGACTTCCAATACTATGTTAAATGAAAGTATCAAGAGTGGGCACTCATGTCTTGTTCCTGATTGTTAGAGGAAAAGTTTTCAGCTTTTTACCATTGAGTATTTTTGCTGTGGGCTTATCATACATGGGCCTTTTTAGGTTGAGGTACATTCACTATAATAGCTTTGTTGAGAGTTTTTATCATAAATGGATATTGAATTTTGTCAAATGTTTTTTCCACATCTACTTAGATGATCACATGATTGTTAGCCTTCATTTTCTTAATGTGGTATGTAACATTGATTTATTTGCACATGTTGAAACATCCTTGCATCCCTGGAATAAATTCCACTTCATCATGTTGTATGATCTTTTCAATGGATTGTTGAATTTGTTTGCTGATATTTTGTTGAAGATCTTTGCATCTATGTTCATCGGGGATATTGGCCTGTAATTTTCTGTTTTTCTGGTGTCTTGCCTATCTTTGGTATCGAGGTAATGCTGGCTTATAAAATGAGTTTGGAAGCATTCCATTCTCTTCAGTTTTTTGGAAGAGTTTGAGAAGGATAGATATTAAATCTTAGAAAAAGTTGGATAGAATTCACCAGTAAAGCTGTCTGGTCCTGGACTCCTGCATCTGCAACTCTGTTTCCTTCCCTAAGTTAGGGAGATTTTCAGTCATTATTTCTTCAAATAAGTTTTCTGTTCCTTTCTCTCTCTCTCTTCTCTTGGACCCCTATAACACAAATGTCATTCCACTTGATGTTTCATAGGTCCCTTAAACTATTTGTCACTGTTTAAATTTTTTTTTCTTTTTGCTGTTAGATTTTGGTGAGTTTCACTCCCCCATTTTCTAGGTCACTGATCCTTTCTTCAGCTTCATCTAGTCTGTTGTTGAACCCCTCTTGTGTATCTTTCAGTTCTGTAGCTGCATTCTTCAGCTTTCTAATTTCTGTTTGGTACTTCCTTATATTTTCAATCTCTTTGTTGAAGCTCTTGCTGTGTTCATCTACTCTTCTGAAATCAGTAAGCATCTTTAAGACCATTACTTTGAACTCTTTATCAGGTAAATTATTTATCTCCATTTCATTAAGATTTTTTCTGGAGTTTTATTTTGTTCTTTTGTTTGGAACCTATTCCCTTTACCTCATTTTGCTTGATTCTCTCTTTGTTTCTATGTATTAAGCACAACAGCTATCTGTCCCAGTCTTAAAGGAGAGGTCACAGGAAGGTAGAATGTATTTCAATCTGCTCTCTGTGCAGTCCCCTGAGGGTGGTAGCCTGCCAAGGACTGTCTCTCTGATCATTTCAGCCACCATGGGGCCCAGAAATGCAAACCCCCTGGCCACCAGAGCCAGGCACTCAAGAGGTATCCCTTCTGTGGACAGCATACACCTGCCAGCTTTGGTGGGGCCATAGGGAGGGATGGGTCAGGACAGTACCATCCATTGGATTTACTGGGGTGAGGCCTCAAGGGAGCACCCAGCTGGGTAGCCTATTTGCTGAGGTCAGTGAGGCAGAGCCATTTGGTAGCACAGGGCCAGGGCAAGCAGCACTAGCAAGATAGAGAATGCAAAAATGGCACCAGCCATCATCTTTATCCCCAGAGAGAGTTCGAATAGACCCCTGCCACTCCCACAGATGATTTAAGATTAGCCAGTAAATCTTTTCATATATGATCTAAGTTCTTTCCAACCTGCTGCTTTTGTGCTGGGATCCAAGATGGGTAGGTCTGTGCATGAGCCCTTTAAGAGTGGAGTCTCCATTTCCTGGAGCCTTTTGGTTCTTCTGGTGTTTTGGTTTTCAAAGCCAGACATTTTGGAGGCTCATCTCCCTGGTGCAGTTCCCAAGGATGGGAATACCTCATATGGGGCTTGAACCCCACACTCCTCAGGGATATAGTCCATATTTGTGGGATCCCTCCTGCTTGTGGGTTGCCACACTGGAGTGTGGGGTTTTGGTGAGACTGCATCTCTACCTCTCCTACCCATCTTGATGTACCCCCCCCTTTTTTAATATTTTATTTTTAAGTTATCTCCACACCCAACATGGGGCTCAAACTCACAACCCCAAGATCAAGAGCTGCATGCTTCACTGACTGAGCCAGCCAGGTGCCCTTGATGTAGCCTTTTTATCCTTTATTGTGGTGGACCTGTTCAGCTAGTTTTCAGGTCTTTTTCAGAGACAGTTGTTCTATATGGAGCTGAAGATATGGTGTTTGTGGAAGAGTTGAGTTCAAGGTTTTCCTATGCTACTATTTGAACCACTCGCTTAATTTTTTATTTCAAAATAATTATGGACTCACAAGAAGTTGTAAAATGAGTACAGAGGGGTCTTGTATACCTGTCATCCAAATTTCCCAAATGGACCTCACACAACTGTAGTATATTTCAAAGCCAGGGAATTGACATTGTGTGCCTTTTAAGTTGGATAAAGAAATACCAAAATTTCAGGGTTGCTGGGAAGCTAAAATGAAATAATCAGTTTGGAGCAAGTAGCTAGTACCTGGCATAGCTGTGCTCAACTTGTTTCAATTCTTTTTTTTTTTTTTTCCATTTTTTTCCTCTATTTCTCTATTTTACTTTTCTAAAATTGCCTATCAAGCTCTATTCTTCATAAAACTAGTAAGGTAAAATTAAGTATTTCATAATATGTACTAAAACTTAAGCAGTGGTTGTAAGGGATCAAATTATAGGAGACTTATAAGTTGTACTTTTCTGTAATGTGTAAGGTTTGAGGTTTTATCATTTTGTGTTTTTTCCGAAGAATGGCATGTTTTATTTTTGTCATCAGAAAACATAAGAAAGAAGACAAAAACAAATCTAAATGATAAACCTTCCAGGAATGTGTGTGGTAAGCCAGTAAAGGATTACTAAAAAGGGTATGGCAAAACCAAAGCTTATTACTCAGTTTTGCAATCCCTATTTTCCATTTACGTATATGTAAAGTATTTGAAGCATGTTTGAGCGAGTATTTCAGAGTACAACATGCTTACTGCAATGTTTAAAAGAAATCCAGTTTTCCTGAAAAATACTGTTTAATTATTTTTTTTTGTTTTTGTTTTTTTTTTTTTTTTTTTTTGAGAGAGAGAGAAAGAGTGCAAGCAGGGGAAAGATGCAGAGGGAGTAGAGAGTATCCTAAGCAGGCTCCACACTCAATGCAGAGCCCAACACAGGGCTTAATCCCACTACCCTGGGATCATGACCTGAGCTGAAATCAAGAGTCAGATGTTCAACCACCTGAGCCACCCAGGTGCCCCCTTGTTAATTTTTTAAACAAGATCTTACCTATTTGGCAGAGAAATGTTTAAGGAGTTTAGTGTGCATTTCAACTTGAAAAACAAGTATATTTAACTAAAACCAGATAAACCTTTTCAACTGTATTCATTAATTAGTAGTCAGATATATTTCAGATAACATTAACAGGTAACTTCTTCTGAAGTCCTCTATCTTAAAGCCTTCTATATATTAATTTATGAAGAAAAAAGATTTGATATGCAAACAAAACTTGTATTTAAATGGCTTTTTCTTTTTAATTTTCTCCGTTATCTCTTAAATGTTAGTGTAGTTGAGGAGAGGCATAGTTATAAAATTTAACTTTATTGCTAGAAAAGATGTGGCATTTGGGTTTTTTTCAACCCCTTTACATTACAGATATTTTAAAAATACTCTTTAGTAAGTGCTCAGTGGTAGTAAAGCCAGGTTTTGAACTCAGGCCTATAGACTTGCAATGTTGTATAATTTTTTCTACATCATACTGCTTTTCCCCCCTATTGGAATTGGTCAACTTCATTGGTATAGAAATTGAAACCCCTTGGGTTGCCTGGGTGGCGCAGTCTGTTGGGCATCTGACTTCAGCTCAGGTCATGATCTCGTGGTCCGTGAGTTCGAGCCCCACGTCGGGCTCTGTGCTGGCAGCTCAGAGCCTGGAGCCTGCTTCGGATTCTGTGTCTCCCTCTCTCTCTACCCCTCCCCCACTCACACTCTGCCTGTCTGTCTGTCTGTCTCTCTCTCTCTCTCTTTCAAAAGTAAAGATTAAAAAAAAATTAAAAGTAAAAAAGAAATTGAAACCCCTTGTCTTTGACCATACCCTCTTTACCCTCTATTTCTCTCTCTTTTTTAATCTTTAATATTTTTTAACATTTATTTATTTTTGAGAGACAGAGCACAAGCAAAGGAGAGGGGTAAACCCAGAATCTGCAGGCTCCAAGCTCCAAGCTGTCAGCACAGAGCCCAACGTGGGGCTCGAACTCAAAACTGTGAGATCATGAGCTGAAGTCGCATGCTTAACCGACTGAGCCACCCAGGTGCCTCTGCCTGTCTCTGCCTCTCTCTCTCTCTCTCTCTCTCTCTCTCTTTAAAAGAGAGAGAAAGCACACGAGTGGGGAGAGGGACAGAGGGAGAGAGAGAATCTTAAGCAGGCTTCATGCTTGACATGACCCTGGGATCGTGAGCTGAGCCCAAATCCAGAGTCAGACACTGAACTGACTGAGCCACCCAGGCACCCCTCTTATTTCTTTATACCTCCCCAAGATGCTACAAATTTGATTGCTCGCTCTTCAGAATCCATGAACCCCTTATGACTCTATTTGACTTCTTATCCTGCCTGGCGCATGTGGGCATGGATCAGTTATTTCAAAAACTATTTTCTTTATTATCAATTGAATTCTTTGACTGTGGATATATACAAGTAATATAAGAGTTATAAAGTTTCCTGACCTTATATTTTTTTAATCTTCCAGATTCTTCTCACCTCTTGACTTTATAATAGTCTCTAACCCTAATCTTGGGTCATTTTATTTTTGCTTCAGAATAAAGTCATGAATCACGTTAACAGAATCTGGGACATATGTATGTTGCTTAATTTCATCTAGGCTGTAACTTCATCTTTTCATAAAATCTATGACTTTTATACACTTTTTTTCTCCAGATCTTTTCTGTTTTTTGCAAACTATGAAGTTGCTTTTCTCATTTAGATTCCCACTCTCAGTGTATTGTCTTGTCTTCTGCTTAGTTCATTTTTGTCCTTGTAGTCACTTTCTGGCACAAGCTGCTTTCTGGGGATCACAGGCTCCTTGAAGTCCTCTTTACATTGTTGAAGACATTTTAGCACTCTATACAGTCTTTCTTTTTTTTTTAAGTTTATTTATATATTTTGAGAGACAGTGCACATGTGAGTTGGGGAGGGGCAGAGATTGAGAGAGAGAATTCCAAGCTGGCTCTGCACTGCCAGCATAGAGTCCAGTGCAGGGCTCGAACTCAAAAACCATGAGATCATGACCTGAGCCAAAATCAAGAATCAGTCACTTAACAGACCAAGCCACCCAGGAGCCCCAACAAATATCTGTTTCATGCAGGTTGATGGGTCAGATTTTTCTTAAGCTTCATTGCCAAGAAAAGTGGTCACTCTGAAGCAGCTGATTTATTTTTAATCTGTATATGCTGTAAACGTTTTGACTGGTCATGCTTCACACTTTATTTTGCCCATTGAAAACTTGAAGCGATGTTTAACTGTCCACACTAACAAAATAACCTTACCTCTAGTTTCATCTTTTTATTTAAAATTCTATTAACATCTTCTTCCCTGCCTTCTTCATCTCCTGTGTGTAATGTTGGATCGCATGTGTTTCTTTTGTTTTGAAAAGGTAATACACACACACACACACACACACACACACATTTTAATAAAATCTAGTAGTACAGAAAGCACACTTGGAAAAATAAAACTCAGTGTAGAGGATAATCAGCAAAATGAAAAGGAATTTGTTGTGCTGAGGTTTCAGAAAAACTGTCAGAAGTCATTTTATTAAGTTTGTTAGCAGGAAGATGAACTAGTAAATGTTCATTTTAACCACTAGGACTTAGACTGAGTTTGTTACAGCTCTGTACACAAACAGGTGTAGATGGTGTTCTCATAAACTATTGCTGCTTTACACTAATTTATAAAGTTTGATGAACCATCAACGTTTCTTACTAGCCATTGTTTTATAGCTTTGTGTAATTACCTAAAAATGTCTTAGATAAATTTAACTACAGAGAAGATTCCCAGGCTTCATTGAAAAAAAGGTAAACATTTACAGCATAAGCAAGTATCTCATCTCCTTTCCCTGGATGGTAAGAGCATAGAAACAAATAAATTAATACAGAGAAAAATGCACCCAATCCTTTTTATTGTTTTCTTAATAAATCTAGCTCATATAGTAATTTAAAATACACTATAACCACAACAATAAAAGGTCTTATTAAGTCAAATCATGGAGGAGGGGGTAATCAATTTTTCCTTTAGTTATAATAGAAAATTTTTGAATGCCCACTATATGCCAGGCTCTGTACTTATTGAATATTGGCCACCTATTATGTGACAGTTACTTTGCTACGAACTGGTAAACAAACACCACATGCTACTTGCCCTCATTTAATCTGCCCACTAACTCTATGCAAGAGGTATATTATGGCTGAGAAAATTTGAGGCTCAGAGAGGTTAACTAGATGGTTCAGAGTCACACAGTCATTCAGTGGTGGAGGTATGATTTGAATATAGGTCTGTCTTATTCCAAAATTTGTGTCTTCCCACAAAGTTACAATATGAGTGTGCCAGAGGGGCAGGGGGAGTACAAGCACATACAAAGTTATATAAAGGCATGGAACCCAGTAACCTGCATTGCCTAGCTGAGCCTGCTGTTTTATCTGGCTTAGATAATCTTGTCTAGATGATTGGTGTAGCCTCCTCACTGGTCCCTCTATAGTCTATAGCAGCCAGAGTGACCCTCCTAAAATATGAACCTTATCATGTCACTCCTCTGTACAGAAACCTCCAGTGGAGGTTCCCCCCTCTATACCCGCATTCCTTTCCCCCTGCCTCCATACCTTGAAATAACCACAGACATTGCCATTAGTTTGTTGTATATCCTTTCAACTTTGGGTATTGGTTTGTAACCTTTTTATTTAAACAAAAATAGGATAAACTATATACATTCTATGTATTCTGCAAATTGCTTTTTCTCTTATATTTACAGTTGAATAGCCTATGTTTTTTTTTTAAGTTTGTTTATTTTGAGGGAGACAGAGACAACACAAGTGGGGTAGGGGCAGAGAGCAGGAGACAGAATCACAAGCAGGATCCACACTGTCAGCACAGAGCCCGACATGGAGTTTGAACTCATGAAATCGTGAGATCATGATCTGAACTGAAACCAAGAGTCAGACACTTAACTGACTGAGCCACCCAAGCACCCCAAATAGCCTGTGTTACAAAGCAGAATGAGGAAAGTTTTCTGTTTTATTGGTTCCAAATTACATGACTATTTTATGATACTGCCATATAATTGTGAATTTTGTCTACATAAAACAACATCTTTTAAACAATTATATTTTTGTATCTACAACATGAAATAACTCATTTTAAAAATTACTGTTGCCCTAAGAGTGTAATGTTTGTTGTGCAGAAAGATTTTTCACCAGAGCAAACTCTTTAACTATACATGACTTGGCATAGATGCTTGAATTATAAGTAATTATTACAGTTTCTTTAAGAAAAAATCTTTTGATGTTTGTTTATTGAAAGAGTGTGAGTGGGGGAGGGGCAGAGACACAGAATCTGAATCAGGCTCCAGGCTCTGAGCTGTCAGTCCAGAGCCCGACGTGGGGCTCGAACTCACAAACTGCAAGATGATGACCTGAGCCCAAGTCAGACGCTTAACTGACTGAGCCACTCAGACACCCCAGTAATTACTACAGTTTCTTTTTTAATGTAGTTAACTCTCAGTTGAGCAATTTCAACTGCTTTTGCCTCCACTCATTAGTAGAGATAGTAAGGGTATATAAAGTAAAATGTAGGAGAACTGAGGGCCAATAATGGAGCCAGAGGACTTGGCTCTACATGATCAAGGCTAATGAGTTATTTGATAAATGCAATGTGCCATTGTAGGTAAAGACTGCAAACTATGGCCTCAGATTTGCTTTTGATGAAAAACAGGATTTCATTTATTTCCTTGTTTTAGTTTTGTATTAAATATGTTAAAACCTTTTCATTTTTAATTGCAGTCTCGAGTTATAGCTGTACTGGATTGGGAGCTTTCAACCATTGGTCATCCTTTGTCAGACTTAGCTCATCTCTCCCTGTTCTACTTTTGGCCAAGGACAGTTCCAATGATAAATCAAAGTTCTTATTTTCAAGAAAACATAGGTATGAAACCATCATGTTGCCTAAATTGCTATTAATATAAAATTATATTTATTATTCTTCACAATTAAAAGGTAAGATTATATAGCAAGTTTAGTTAAGAACTTTTAATTACTTTCTTGAAATGTTTCTAAATCATTTTGTTCTTGATTTTTCTGAACATAGCATTTCACTTTTAGCAATTTATGATAAAATATAGCCTTTTATATACATCATTCTTTTTAGAAGTCAACATTCAGAACATGTTTCTTATTCGGATTAATGGTTATTATATTCAGTTTTATACGCATATGCAATTTTATTACAGTTTGAAATATTCACCATGATATCTTTCATTAAATTTTACAGTATGTGCTATTTTTATAGGGATACCATCAATGGAAGAAATGATTTCAATATATTGCCGCTGCAGAGGAATTAATTCTATTCTTCCTAACTGGAATTTCTTTATTGCCCTGACATATTTTAAAATGGCTAGCATAGCACAGGTAATTCACTATTTTTAACCTGTGTTTCACTTTTATTTATTAATGTAATGTTCACAATATTTTCTGGTCTTCAGGAATTTTATATTCTTTGTCCTTAGATCATTTTGCTTTTGATAATGACAAATACCAAATATGGTTGAATATGAATCCAGAATTTACATAATAGGAACTTGGCAAGGGAAAAAACTGAGTAGCAAAATGTGTTATCACTTTTAGGGGAGGGGAGGGGAGAAAGACATAAAGAGAAAAAGAGAAAGCCATGTGAAGATTCGGTATTACCTGAATATCCATTTTAAGAAAGAGCTAAAATCTTTTAATGATATTTGCTTCAAATATAAAACCATTTATTAACAAAGGTCATGATAAAGAAAGAAATAATTTTTGCATGTCCCAAAGCCTCGCATAGTACCTAGAATATAGTTGCCTCTTAATATGTTTTTGAGAGAATAGATGAGTAAAATTTTCCATTTTCTAACAAGGTCATATTTATGTGATTAATTTTGAGAGGAAATTGAGCATACAGTTAGTTTTTTATATTATGGCTTCATCTGAAATGTATTCGTCTTTATACTGATTTAGTTTCCATGTGCTTTGAATCTCGGGAGTTTAAGAAACTGAGATGCTTTATCAGTGGCAAAGGGCTAGGGCTTGGTGGAATAAGTAAATAAGAGATTTCAGAAACAAAAAAGAATGGGAAAAGAGTTAAGGTTTTTTTCCCCTTGTCTCCAGAGTCCATGCTATCCATGAACAACTGAAATGTCTTCTAGGATATAGTTGTATTACATTTCATCCTGTGTTTTAGAATCATGTTAATCATGTTGATTGGATGGGTTTCTCAAAATAGGGATTATGGTATGTTTTTTATATTTGTCAGCTTCCACAAATAGGCTTTGAATTTAAAATGGATTTTCTTTTCAAACAAAAGTTTGATGTGGGTTATGTTGAAATTAATATGTATGTCATACATTTTATGTGGTAACCTTAGAGATGATCATAAACATTCTATTCTAACTATAAATATGAAATTGGCAATGATGGAAAAACTGTTAGGGTACATTATTGCATAAAGAATTACATGAAGAGGGGCGCCTGGGTGGCGCAGTCGGTTAAGCGTCCGACTTCAGCCAGGTCACGATCTCGCGGTCCGTGAGTTCGAGTCCCGTGTCAGGCTCTGGGCTGATGGCTCGGAGCCTGGAGCCTGTTTCCGATTCTGTGTCTCCCTCTCTCTCTGACCCTCCCCCGTTCATGCTCTGTCTCTCTCTGTCCCAAAAATAAATAAACGTTGAAAAAAAAAATTTAAAAAAAAAAAAAAGAATTACATGAAGAAATAAAACTAAGGAGATTCAGTTGATTGTGTTTGGGTGGAAGAAGCAAGGGAGAGGAGAGTGTGCTATGTTGAAAGCATAGAACATGGAGAAGAGAGGCACCTGGGTGGCTCAGTTGGTTAAGCGTCCCACTCTTGGTTTCGATTCAGATCATGATCTCCTGGTTCCTGAGTTCAAACCCCATGTTGAGCTCTGCATTGACAGCAGAGCCTGCTTGGGATTCTCTCTCTCTCTCTCTCTCTCTCTCTCTCTCTCTGCCTCTCCCCTGCATGTGTGCTCTGTCTCTCTCTCTCTCTCTCTAAAAATAAATGAACTTTAAAAAAAAGAACATGGAGAAGAAAGAAAAACTAATTAGAATTCAACTAACACTGGTCAAGGAGACAGTTAACTAATTTAGGAGTCAAAAAAAAAATGAGGGAAAATTTTCTTAGAGATCATGTCATTGCCTTCTCTTTAGTTTTATAGTTGTTTTGTTTTGTTTTGTTTTACTTTATTTTTGTGTCTGTAGATTTTCCTCCAGTATGAAGGGAAAATAGTGATCTTTAGAGGTGATATAATTTGCCAATTTGGTATCTTTGTTAGCTTCTGAACTCATTTTCAAGTTTGATTTGATTTCCAGTTATAATTCTGTTAGGATAAGAGTGTGTCAACCAAATTATGCATGTATAACTCTTTAATTTAAGAAGGTATAATTATCCTTGCGTGTAAATAAGTAGAATTGGTGATCTGATTTACATTTTGATACCTTGTGAGTTTAGGGACTCACATAGCTGGGAAACTGGAAAGACTGGATAGCTGAAGAACAGTTTTTAATGATTCTTAATTGCTCTATGTTAATTTATTTATAGGGAGTATATCGTAGATATCTTCAGGGAAATAATGCATCTGAGAATAGCTTTCTGTTTGCCAAGATTGTGCAACCTCTGGCAGAAACTGGATTACAACTCTCAAAACGGTGAGCAAAATGAATTCCTTGGATACCTCAAATTAGAGCCTTTATTAGATATATGAAGGTTGTAAACTTTGGGATAGGGACTGTTTTTATTGATTACACCAGGATTGCTGCTGCCAATCACAGTAGTTTTTTGGTAACTCTCTTATATGCCTGAAAATAAAAAGACTTCAAATATAAAAAAAAAATTATAATCCATATTCATGATTAAAAGTAATTTTTTTTTGCCAACTTGAGTATATAAACTTTTAAAGAGATAGATAAAAGTCTCAAATGTTTCGTTTCAATAATAAGTTACTTACATATACCTATTTAAAATTACATATTACAGGGACGCCTGGGTGGCTCAGTTGTTTGCGCATCCGACTCTTGATTTTGGTTCAGGTCATGATCCCAGGGTCGTGGGATTGAGCTCCGTGTGGGGCTCCACACTGTGTGAAGCCTGCTTAGGATTCTCCCCAGCCCCTCTCCCCCACTCACACACTGCCTCTGAAAAATAAAATAAAGTAACATAAAAGATGATTTATTAACTTTAGCAGTATTGCTCTTTTCCATCATATTTCATGAAATTTTATTCAATCACGTCATAAGTGAAATCCATATCTCCATCAGTGGAGCACTTTTCAAGGCATCTAATTCACTTGCCAACCACACACTCCTATCTAAGTGCTGTGATCTATAGCACTTACTGAGTGCATGGATGATGGTGTCCCTGGAAATTCTGTCCAAGCCGTAAGTTCCCATGGCATAACATTAGGACAGTTATGTCTTACAATTCATTTATAGATGGATATTTGTGTTCTCCTCAACATAACAGCTGACTGTGTTGCTCTTCATAAAGATCTTTAAAGTTCTTGTTTATAATGACAGCCAACAGTTGTACTTGTGAGGAATATACTAAGAATAATTACTAAATTTGTTCAATTTCTTCACTTGCTTTTTTTAGAGATTGTGATAAGTGGCTTTAATAAAGATTCAAAACTACCACTGATTAAGGTCAGGCCAGGCTTATGTTTTACCAAGTAGTGCTTTCACCATTAGCGTTTAATGTTCAAAGTAAAGGGATTCTGCATTCATGCCATAATATGAAAAACTTAAGAAATTACAAAATATGGCTACTCCTGAGGTATATTTTGGGGGAGTTGGGGAAGTCTTCACATTATATTCAGAAGTATAGAATAATGATTTTGGACACCTTTATAACTTTTTTTTAATAAAGGACTTTTGGTACTACGCCACCACAGATTGATACTTCCCAGCAGTTTTTTGTACAGAGTAAGACAGGCCAGGAAGTTCTTATTAGGATCAAGCATTTCATGAAACAACACATCCTTCCAGCTGAAAAAGTAAGTACCATACAAACAAATAGAATGTATTTTTGCTCAAGGACTATTGATGAATGACGTCTGTTATCTCTGTTTCTAGGAGTACCATGGTATCCTATCCTATCCTTACCTCATTCCACTCTTCCCCTTAGCACTGAGCTACTGCAGAAGCTGATAAGCTTCTAAAATATGTCAAGGGAATGCTACAGATAAATGATTGGAATTAAAATTCAGTCAAAGGGAATTAACTGTTGTAAAGTTGAGATCCTAAATATATTAGAGTAAAGCATTACTTTAGGGCCTTTGCCTAAGGCTTTTTTTTATCTTTATAGACTCCTTTGAGAATTAAGAAAACTGCAGAGTAAATAAGATGGACATAACCAGAAAATTTTGCATATCATTTCAATCTATTCACAGATATACTACCTCTCTCCCCATAAGTTACTATTTTAAGGTGTTAAGTAAATAACCGTAAGTTCACTGAGGGTAGAGAAGTAACATGGTACATTCAGTCATTTAGTTAACATGTAAGTATTAGGTACCCTAATAGTGGGTTAGGCATCTGGAGAACTATTGAAAGAAAAAGAAAGAACAAGACAGAGCTAATGCTTCCACAGAGCTTACACTTTAGCACAAAAGAAAGACATTAAATAAGGAAGATAAATGCTGTGAAGAAAAGATAAAAGCTATTATGAAAATAGATAAGGCAGGTGGGGCCAGGTATGTGTGTGAGTTGAACACTGGTGTAGAAATTATAATGGTTTGATTCTAGTCCATTCCTTCTACAAGTTAGATGGTCATGGGCAAATAACTTTAATTCTCAGTACCTCAGTCTTTTCATCTGTGATGTGAATAGATATGAGTAGATATACAATAAATTCTCATTTTAATTTTCCATGATTCTGAGAATTCTAGAGCTGGACTGACAAAATCAAATAGGAAACTGAAAAAGCCCAAAATTCTTTCAATAAAAATATTGAGTTGATATGTGTTTATAAGGCAATTACTATTGTTGCTTGAATTACATAAATATTGTTGCTTGAATTACATTGTTAGTAAGATCTGGCATGAGATTAATTTTGCTGACCAAGTAGGGTATAGTTTTTATTTTTTGTCTTTTGTTTTCTAAAGAAAATGCTACTTAAATATGAGGAAGTTCTTTCTAAAATAGTCACCTCTTACATGTGTTCAGTGATTAAGATATCACTTTGGAAACTTTATGAACTAATTAGTACATATACAATTTTGAGTTTTAAAATTCTGAACTTTTGGGTGTTAAAAAGGAAATGCAACACTTTTGGTTCAAAATGGCAGTCTGAATTCAGCATTTATCTCCTTTCCCTCAAATAAAATCCCATTAACAATAAAGAAATTTGTTTAAAGAAATAGCATAAATTGCTAAAAGCTCAAAAACAGAAATGGGACACATCAGAGGACTAAAGGTTTTGAAAAGAGAATGGAAATTGGATTTGGAAAGCAGAATGGATCATACCAAAGAATAACCTTTAACAGAAAAAGCCACATCTTAAAATCATTTTGAAATAAGAGAAGGCTGTAGCACAGGCAGTAACTTTTTTCTTTTTCTTTTTTTTAATTTTTAATGGAGTCTCCTGTGATTGGCTGGTATGGAGAGCAAGAGTGAGAAGGAAAAGAGAAATCAAGTTGTTTGACTAATTAACCTGCAAGTGGGCCGTGGGGTTAGGTCTCTAACACTCCTGAATAGTAGTGGCATTTGCTTCAAATGAAAGGCTGTAAGAGTACTTTAAAAAAGTAAATGATCAGCTTAGACTTATCATGGTGATCATTTCATAATGTGTATAAATGTCAAATCACTATGTTGTACATCAAAAGCTAATGTAATACTGCATGCTAACTATACTCCAATTTAAAAAAAAAGACAAAACAAAAAACAAAATGAGGAAATTGAGGCCAGAGAAATTCAGCAAGTTGCCTAAATCAAAGAGAGAAGGAAGCCAATGTGGAACAGTGTGGAAAACCTGGATCTTAGAGTTAGAGCATGGGTTCTGATTCAGACTTTGCCTAAATTCTACCTTCAGCAAAAAACTTACTTCAAACATTTGAAAAACACTGAGCACCTCTGTATGCTGGTCACTGTGCTAGATGGTGGGGACATGGTGATATTAAATCTTTTTTTTTTTTTAATTTTTTTTTTTAACGTTTATTTATTTTGGAGACAGAGAGAGACAGAGCATGAATGGGGGAGGGGCAGAGAGAGAGGGAGACACAGAATCGGAAACAGGCTCCAGGCTCCAAGCCATCAGCCCAGAACCTGACGCGGGGCTCGAACTCACGGACCGCGAGATCGTGACCTGGCTGAAGTCGGACGCTTAACCGACTGCACCACCCAGGCGCCCGATATTAAATCTTATTAAGCATGACAATATTAAGCAAAGTTGATAACTTCACAGTCAAATGCAAGAGGAAGACAAACAGTGAATCAACAGTAACAACACTAGTTAATATGCATTAAGAACTTACTCCTCTGCCAGATACTGTACCAACAACTCATGTACATGTACACTGACTCATGTATTACTCTGGCTTGAAAATGAGTCAGAGAACATTTAAGCTATGAGTAATACATTTAGAACTCGAAAGAAAGAAAGAAGAAAGAAAGGGGGGAAGGGAAGAATGAAGGAAGGAAAAGAAAGGGATGGAGGGAGGAAGGAAGAGGAGGGAAGGAGGAAGGAAGAAAGAGAAAGGACAAACTGAAAAGAAAGACAAGAAAGAAAGAGAAAAAGAAAGAAGAAAGAAAAACTAAAAAGAAAGAAAGGAAGGAAGGAAATGAAAAAGACAATAACAGCAACAACAAATTATCTGTTTCAAAGAAGCCAGGGCTTCAACATGAGGGTTAGTCCTCTAGAGTCCTCCATTTTTGGCTTTTTTCTTTCTTTTTTTAGTGGGGGTATGGTGTAGACCCCCAGCTTGCCTGTCAGTTTGCCTGATTCCTATCTACTCACCCTAAAATGAAGCATATTTGTTGACATGCTTGTGCTTGGAACCAGCTGATTATTCGAAAGAGAGGCCACAATTGGCAGAAGAAACCAAGTAGCCTTGCTCTTTCATTTATAGATGTGAATGGGAATCAAAGGAAACATGCAGCACAGAAAAGAAGTATCACAAATTGGCTTGTGATACATCTGCTGAGCTTAATAGCATGCAGCTATGAAAATATTTACAAAGAATTTTCAATGTAAAAGAAAATGCTTTCTTATAAGCAAAAAGCAGTCTATAGCTTTAAAGGGAAGATTGTCAGTATTTTGTGTGGCAAGGAAAGCAACAATCATTTTTTCGTTGCAGATTGTTCAGATCTAGAATACATCCACACATAATAATGTGAACTTTTTCTTCCATTAAAAATCTTAAACTGGGGGGCGCCTGGGTGGCGCAGTCGGTTAAGCGTCCGACTTCAGCCAGGTCACGATCTCGCGGTCCGTGAGTTCGAGCCCCGTGTCGGGCTCTGGGCTGATGGCTCAGAGCCTGGAGCCTGTTTCCGATTCTGTGTCTCCCTCTCTCTCTGCCCCTCCCCCGTTCATGCTCTGTCTCTCTCTGTCCCAAAAATAAATAAACGCTGAAAAAAAATTTTTTTTAATAAAAAAAAATAAAAATCTTAAACTGGGATGCCTGGTTGGCACAGTCAGTGGAGAATGTGACTCTTGATTTCAGAGTTGTGGGTTTGAGTCCCATGTTGGGTGTAGAGATTGCTTGAAAATAAAATCTTTGAAAAAAAAATCTTAAACCGACATCTGTAAAAATGTTTTATCCTGTAGAATGATTCTGAACAATACTAATCCCTGTCTGTGAACATTGACATTTGAAATGATATCTGGAGAAAAGTAATTAGCTTTCTCAAAATGGGAGGGAGAAAAGTCTATAAAATTCTATCCAATATTATTATAACTAAGTTTGTAAAAATTAAAAATCATATCTAGAAAAAAAATGTCTAGAAAGCAAGATTATGTCACATAATGCACCAGTTTTTTTAGCAATACACATCTTTAGTAAGACTCTTAATGAATTTTTCATAATGCTTTTACATATTTTTCCAAATTTTTATAATGGGGAAAAAATAAGCTTCATTTAAACTATTCAAATGACCATGGAAATTCCTTGGATATCTTAAAGTGAGAACATAAGAACCCATTACTTATGAAAATGTTAAAAGGCAGTTCTTCCTAATTAATATGGATAAGGAGTCCTAAAAAATAGCAGGTAAAACAGGAACTAGCAACATGTTCTTGAGAACACACTTTTAACGTAATGATAACATTAGCCATATTTTCCTACTCAGTGTAATAATGTACTGGTAAAGAACTATTGTTGCTTCTTTCTAATAGACTTAAGTTTAAAGTGAAAAACATATTATATGGAAAATTATTTGTAGGCTCAGATTTAAGATTCTGAACCAACATACTTCAAAGCCGCATCTCAATCAGTGAATGAGGAAGTTAGCTGTTAAAGGTGTTATTCGGGGAGAATTTATCAGGCACCAAACTTATTTTCTGCTTCCTTCTGTTTTTCATACTCTAAGAACTAAAGAGAACTTCATTCTGATGAGATATTTTAATTCTGACTCCTGCCATACCACAAATAGATTTTGCAGATCTCTTGAATGGATAGACTGTAGAATAGGAATTTTTAAATCATACAAGTTTTTAAATAATTTTATAAACATTGGCATATTTTAACTTCTCAGAACTGTAGTATCATAAACTGTAGTATCATAACTTATCACAAACTGTAGTCAGAGATGAGGAATTTGTAAATGTATTGCATAATATATTTCTTATCAAACACAGTAACATTGACTATTTCCACGGCAATACGAGGGATGGAAATAATAAACAACCCTAAACAGGAAATCTCCAATTTAACTGACTTCCTGACACAAATGACAAATGCTGTTTATCCTATTGGCTTTGAAAAAGCTGTCCTTTGTCTTCTTGAAGTTTTCACTAAATACATCAGTACCCTGGACTGCCATGCTTTAATAAAAAGAACATTTCTGGGGGCGCCTGGGTGGCTCAGTCAGTTAAGCGTCTGACTTCGGCTCAGGTCATGATCTTGCAGTCCGTGAGTTCGAGCCCCACGTTGGGCTCTGTGCTGACAGCTCAGAGCCTGGAACCTGTTTCAGATTCTGTGTCTTCCCCTCTCTCTGACCCTCCCCCTTTCACGCTCTGTCTCTCCCTGTCTCAAAAATAAATAAATGTTAAAAAAAATTTAAAAAAAACCATTTCTGAATATTATATGACTGTAAAGTGATAGAACAATTTTAGAAAATGATTTTGTAATGTGGACTTGTGACAATATTCATAGCCTTTAATCTAGTAATTGTACTAGCCTAAGTGTAAAAAAAATAAGTACAGAGATGAATAATAGCAAATATTGGAGAATGCCATCATAGACCGTATTTTAGTTCATCTTGATTCTTTTAGTTGCACAAATTAGAGATTATTGTTACTGTTTTATGTAGCTAGTTTTTTAAAACTTTTTTAAAGTTTACTTATTTATTTTGAGAGAGACAGAGACAGCATGAGTCGGGGAGGGGCAGAGGGAGAGGGAGAGAGAATCCCAAGCAGGATCTGCAGCACCATCAGCACAGAGCCTGACGTGGGCTTGAACCCATGAAACTGTGAGACCATGACCTGAGCCAAGACCAAGAGTAGCACACTTAACCAACTGAGCCACGCAGGTGCCCCATACATAGCTAGCTTTTAATTTAGATTTACCCATATATTTATCACTTTATTTACTGTTTCTTCTTGCAACTCAGATGTTTCTTTAACGATCAACTTTCTTTAATGAGAATCTGCTAGTAACCTTTTATTTGATAGTTCTTTTTATTCCTTTTTTTCTTTTTTTTTGCTCAGGAGAGGGAACTAATGATTCAGGTTCCTTGTCTCTCTGTCTCTCTGTTTCTTTATTTCTAATGCCTTTATTTTGTCCTAATTCTTGAAAGATTGTTTTATTGGATATAGAATTCTAGGTTGACAGTTACTTTCTCTCAGCAAATGAAGGCCTTGTCCCACTGATTTCTGGCTTCATTTGTTGCTCTGGGAAATCAGTTCTCAGTCTTACTTGTTTATCAGTGATCTGTCCTCCCCTCCTCTTTCTCCTCTTAAGAGCTTTTATTTTTCTTTGGTGTTGTATAGTTTGTGCTTTGGCTTTACTTTGTTTTCTGAATTTGAAGATTGGTATCTTTCATCAGTTCTAAAAACTCAGAAGTAAATTTTTCCAGTATCCCCTTTTGTTATACTCTTGATCTTGGGCCCTAGTTAGACTGATGTGAGAACATTTCTCTATTTGCATCATACCTCTTAATCATTCATATTTTCCTTCTATTGAATTTCTGTGCCTCATTCATAGAAAGGAGTAATTTCTTCATGCTTTTTCTTCCAAATTTTTTTTCTGCTATATCTAATCTACTTTTCAACCATCCATAGAACAGTGGTTCTCTCAAAAGTTGGAGAGTGTCAGAATTGCCAAAGATAGTAAAGAATACAGAAGCCCTAGGCTCATTGAAGTAAAATAGGTCATGGATTCTTGTCTTTTCACCAAGTGCCCCAAGTGATTCTGATACCAGTGGTGTTTGAGAACAACGCCATTGAATTTTTAATTACCATGGTTTTTCAAGTTGCATTTGGTTCTTTTCTTTTCTTTTTTTTTTTTTTTTTTTTGGTTCTTTTTCAAATTTGGCTTATTCTGATAACCCTTGTCATACTTTTAATTCTCGTTTATTCTTGAAATCTATTGGACACAAATACTTTATATTTTGTATCTGATCATTAGTTTGTAGTCTTTGGAGAGTGTGAGTCTGTTAAACTATTGGTTAAAATAGTTAAAAAATGTGAGTCTGTTAAAAAATTGGTTTGGCTAATTTTTGCTAATGGTGGCTTGAAACAAGTACTTTAGCAACACTTGAAAACTCAGGCTTCTTTATTTCTGACCTTTGAGAAATTTCCTTATTTTTCTTCTGACATAGCTATTCATTACTACATGTATTTTTAAAATTATTTTAAATATTTTCTCTGGCATTTTTAGTTGTTCTGCTTTAAGAGGGGTTCTTGTGACCATCCAGTGTGCTGTGTTGCTAAAATTGGAACATTCAAATCTTAGTACAAGATTTTGTAAGGCTGTCATCTAATATTGAGGCAGCATAATTTTGTGAGCAGCAGACCTCTAGAATTTTTTTATACTCCTATATCTGGCTTCAGAAAGAAATATTACTGATCAAATAGCAGCTTTAAAAACCTCTTCATCTAGGGGCGCCTAGGTGGCGCAGTCGGTTCAGCGTCCGACTTCAGCCAGGTCACGATCTCGCGGTCCGTGAGTTCGAGCCCCGCGTCAGGCTCTGGGCTGATGGCTCAGAGCCTGGAGCCTGTTTCCGATTCTGTGTCTCCCTCTCTCTATGCCCCTCCCCCGTTCATGCTCTGTCTCTCTCTGTCCCAAAAATAAATAAAACGTTGAAAAAAAAAATTAAAAAAAAAATAAATAAAAATAAAAAAAACTAAAAAAAAAAACCTCTTCATCTAAATATGTTTACTTTGGGTATTAGCAGCTTATGGCATTATTTACTTTGTATTAACTTTAGCTAATGTACTTTTTTGTTGTTATTACTTTAAGGAGGTAATTGAGTTCTATGTTCAAAATGAAAATTCAGTGGACAGATGGAAAAAACCTTTAGTGATTGATAAACTCAAGGTAAGAAAATAAGAAAACCTTTAATAATGGAAAATTTATATACAGGTTTTGTTTTTTTTTTAATGCAGGTGTTTTTCGTTTGTTTTTTGAGACCTCAGTTTGTTATTTGCTGTTGTTCTGTATGTAGTGAATAAATACATCAATAACTTTTTAAAAAGAAAATATAGAATATGTAGTATGCAAATTAGGCTACATAGTGTTTTGTGTATGGTATGTGATGAAGACAGAGACAGCCTCTTAGAGCTGTTCAAAGAAAAAATATGATCAACACCACTCACTACCATCTGTCACTCAATTGAGACAGAAGTCCAAGCAAGACATTTGTCCCACCTGGGCTCAATCTAAATTTGATGTTTTTAAATCTTAACCACCACACATGTAAGAAACTGAACTGTGCAAAATAGTATGTGTGGCATAATTATGCTCAAATGTGGGAGATTCTGTAAGAATTCTGTAAGATTCTATAATCATAATTCTGTGAATCAGTAAGAAGTACCCAAGAAAGCAAATTTAGTTTTTCAGCCAAATCTAGGGAAACTTGGAGGAAAAGGCATTTCTTTAATGCCTTTTGATTGTTGTTTTATAATGAATTAATAACTATTTGGTTTCACACACTGTAGGATAAATGAAATAAATAATTTCATAGGTGTTTTTATATTGCAAAAAGTATAAATAACAATATCTTTTAAAAATAAACTATTTTAGTTCATGGTAAATTATGATCACACTGGCGTATTCATCACCTTGACAGGAAATGGCCAAAGCAGAAGGCCTCTGGAACTTGTTTTTGCCAGCTGTAAGCGGTCTCAGCCAGGTGGACTATGCTTTGATTGCTGAAGAAACAGGAAAATGCTTTTTTGCTCCAGATGTCTTTAACTGCCAAGCACCAGGTTACTGCATTATTTAAAAACAAAACTTTCTCAGATATTTTAAGGAGTGTTTGAAATTTGTCTATTTTATGACAGGAAGTTTTTCTACACAAAATCATGGATTTATAAACTTGTCTGTAGTTTTACTTTTCACTTACTTTGATTTAAATATTAAAAAATGGATCCAGTGTCCTCATTGGATTATTCTTTGGTTAAATATCATTACATTAAGAGTATTAGTGAATAGAGATCACCACCAAAGGATTGCATTATAAGGATTGCAGTTTCATGATTGGGTTTTGGATATTTCTATGGCTAGTTGGAATGGCTAGAGAGTTCTAACTCTTTTGGTTAGCCTGTCTCTCCATCTATTCACTAATTATTTAGTGTTCTAGATCCTTGGGATATATCAAGGAAAAAAATACACAAAAATTCCTGCCCTCATGGAGCTGATATCCTAATGGAGGGAAACAGAAATAAATAATAAATATAGGGGCACTTGGTGGCTCAGTCAGTTAGGCATCCAACTCTTGATTTTGGTTCAGGTCATGGTTTCACGGTTTATGGGATCGAGCCCTGTCAGGGTCTGAGCTGACAGTGCGGAGCCTGCTTGGGATTCTCTCTCTCCATATGATATCCTATGTTGTCACTGCACAAGTTAGACCTTGATACTGCCTATTGTGCATATTGTATGGCCCTAGTGCTAAAGCTCTCTCAAAAAGGGTTAATGAAGGGGGGCGCCTGGGTGACGCAGTCGGTTAAGCCTCCGACTTCAGCCAGGTCACGATCTCGCGCTCCGTGAGTTCCAGCCCCGCGTCGGGCTCTGGACTGGTGGCTCAGAGCCTGGAGCCTGTTTCCGATTCTGTGTCTCCCTCTTTCTCTGCCCCTCCCCCGTTCATGCTCTGTCTCTCTCTGTCCCAAAAATAAATAAACGTTGGAAAAAAAAAAAAGGGGGGGTTAATGAAGGATGGAACTGCCAAAAAGAAGAATATTGGATGTCTGAGAGAAAACACAATATGGTTGCATAGCACAGTGTTTGCACCCTGGACTTTAACTCTCATTTATTTCCAACTATTAAGATAGTTCATGGACTTCTGATGATGGTTGAACTTATCCCTGACGTGGTAAGTGGAAGGAAATCCTCTTCAAAACACCAGTTTATCAAATTACTGCTGTACTACATTTTAATCTAATAATGAGGCTGTTGTAAAAATCAAGAAATCTATTCTAGAATTTCTAAAGATTTCATCTCATTTGTGTGAAGCTATTATGTTATGCTACAAAGGGGGCATAATTTCATGGAAGGATTACTGGTAGTCTTTTATTTAGAACTTTTTTTATTGCTACTCATAGTAAGAAATATATTTCATATTGTGACCCAGTATGTAGCCTATGTAGTTTTATGTGTATATTCGTGGATGGATGGATTGTACAAGGCGGGGGGCGGGGGGAAAACTGCAAAAGAGTTTCGTGAAATAATAGTTTCCCTTATTGCATGCAACATATTCAGATATTTTCCACTGAGTCTAATCTAATGTATTCTATTTTGATCTATTTCATTTTTTAAAGAATGTTAGCCATATTCCATTAAATTTATTTCATGACCTACTAATGGGTCATAATATGAAAAATAATGCCACAGAAGACTTCCTCTGTAGACACTGCTCTGCCACTATTTCTTCATTTGACCCGTGAACTCACTTTTCACTGGAAGGTCTTTTTTTCTAGCATTAAAATTTCTAGCATTAAAGTTTCATGAGTCTATTAGTTGTATTATCTAAATGACATCACCGTTCTGCTGAAATTTTTAAATTGGCCAGGAAAATACATTTTCTTTGACCAAAGTTTGATCAGCAACTCTCCTTAGCAAACAAAGATGTGTAAAACTGTAAATAGAACACTAGGCGTTTACCGTTTGTGGTGGAGCTATCTTCATGAAGCCCTTGGGGATTGGGTTTTGGAGCATTTCCAGAGCAGATGAAGAAGGGAATGTGACTGATGTCAATTAAATACTTTGGGAGTTTTCTTAAGTATAAAAGATAAATTTCTACTCAAGCTTCTCAAATAGTTCTAAAACCTTATGGGAACCATATGTAGCTTTCCAATTTGTCTTTCGTTTTTTTGCCCTTCATTAAGTCATACAGTATTATATATTGGGATATTGAAAATAGGAATTTTTTAGAAATGTTTATTGATTTATTTTGAGATAGAAAGAGCACCAGCGGGGGAGGTGCAGAGAGAGGGAAAGAGAGAGAATCCCAAGCAGGCTCTGTGCCATCAGTGCAGAGCCCCACATGGAGCTTGAACTCACAAACTATGAGATCATGACCCGAGCCGAAATCAAGAGTTGGACGATTAACCGACTGAGCACCCCAGGTGCCCCTGAAAATAGCAATTTTTAATTCTAAAGCTCTTACTAGAAAAGTTGGGGGCCTTTGGGCTGATTTTGGGGCTGGTGATTTTTTTGTAGAAATAATTTATCTAGGCTTTTTCCCATCCTGTAAAATATAACTTTGTTTTGCCAGCTTCTCAGAATAAACTGATAATTTTTGGAAAGATCTAATTCAGTATTTACTTCATTTGAACTATAACAAGAAACAATTTAAAATAAGCAAAGAAAATGATGAGTTTCATTAATTATAACTGAGGACTCATTTTTTCCCTCATTCAAAAAGCTTTTAAGCTTTAACAAATTTTAAGAATTTGTTCATCTATACAAATTTTGTGCATTTTACTATAACTTTGGCTCTGTTAGTAGTGTCTAACCAGAGTGCAAACATATTTTAAGAGACTTAACATGGATTTAACTCAGTTTTCATAGGCATTTCAGTGACTATCTGTAATGTCATTTTAAGAGGTGATATTGAAAAATGCTTCCTCAAAATTTTGAGTAATCAGTTTTCAAAGGAAGAGTTTCAGGTAACATTTTTTGAAGTTTGATAGGAGTGAATATCAGAGGAAAGCCTCTAGAGCATTTTGCTCCATAGCAGACATGAAGTATTCTTTTTCTTATATGAGAATGATACTAGCGTATCAGTCACTGAACAACACCCTCTGATGTGTTGGAAAGGGTCTTTGAAGTTATCTGCCGTCACTTTCTATCAGGGATTCTGTGTTTAGCATTCTCGAGATTCGACCTGGTACTTTTCTAGATGGTAGGGGGCACACAGAAGTAAGAGCATTGGTAGAGTTAGAGACAATTACTCTGTGAGTTCAGAGGAAGGAGATATTTCTGACTGGGTAATCAGAGATTCTTCACAATGCAAGTGGCTCAGAAGCAGGAATTTACTTAGGAATGATGGGTAGATTTGTACTTGAGAGAAGGCTTGGCACAAGCAAATGTATGAAAGTTAGAAAGCACAGTGTATGCTTGAGGAACAGGAGTCTCAGTGCTGGATTCTCAATAGAACATGTAATGATAATTGTTTTCCAGGAGCCATCACCCCTAGCAGAGCATATTTGCAAGAGAGCCGGGAAAGATTAAGCCAGTAAATTGTTTCCCTTAGTCCTAATTGAGTCAGCCTTCATTAGAGCCATGCTTATTGAGATGAAGCAGACAAGTGTGTGTAATTCACAAGTTGAATAAATGTGCACCAAATGCCATATACTTATAATAACTATTTATGGAATATCTTCATTATAAATTATATTTACATTTCCTGTTTCAAAATATTTTTGTTAGCAAATACTTAAAAGGTACATGTGTATATTGTCAACATAAGTTTGGATTTCGTATTGATAAATTTTTAAATGTAAAAGAAATGTTTTTTCTTATGTACAGACACAGGGAACATGGAGGTGCTCCACCTATATGGAAGTGAAAAGCAGAAGCAGCAGTGGCTTGAGCCTCTTCTTCAAGGAAACATTACATCCTGCTTCTGTATGACAGGTAAAAGCAAATCACGGTTCTTCCCTTGTGCAGAGAGTTATCCTGGAGCTATTATGGATGAGCTAAAGAAAGGAGGGAGGTGCCTCTGTGTTTCAGGCAAATTCACCCATGGCTAGAAATGTAAATATGATTGTTTTGAGTGCAGTTTCAAATTTTGGGATTTTTAAATGTGCAGAATAAAATTGCCCTCCCATTTGGGAGGATACCACAGCTGATGTTTTCTGGCTGTCTACTTTAGCCATTTAGCGCAGAGCAAACCTAACTTCATAATCTTTTGACTAGCATTTCAAAAATTGTTATCTCTGGATATTTAATATCTTTTTTGCCTTTATGATGAAATACTCATATTTGTGATAATTTTATGTTGATACAAAATATTTAACCCTGCCATAAACCTAGAAAAACAGAACATTCACCAATGCTAGTCACATTGTTCAAATTATGTTCATTAGGGAAGTAAAATTAGGGGCATGTTAATGAAAAAGGGTTTGGTACCATTTGTACATAGGAAACAGCAATAACGAATTCTTCAAAGGAAAAAGTCATTCTATAGTTGAGTTTAGAATTAAACTATAGGTCATCTGGCCATAATTCTGGCCAGATTTTAAACTCTTCTATAATATTGCATATGTTTATAATAGCAAAACTGATCTTCATTTAAAATCAGTAAGAGGCATTTATTGAACACCTATAGTATGATGTGTTTTCTACAAAGCACTAATTGGAGGTTACAGAGCAAGTACACCGCTCCGTCTAAAGGAACTGGGTCTCTAGTTTTAGAAATAGAATACACAAAATATCTGAAGGACCCATTTTAAAAAGCAGGATATTAACAAGTGCACATTACTATGATTGAGGGCTAGCCTTTACATTCTGAAATGCCATATGATAAAGCAGTTGTGTAAGGGTGTCCCATGAAAAACTTTCTGAAGACATTGTGTTGAACATGCAGAATAAATTGGTGAGATGGAATTCTCAAGGCATAGTTAGAAATTGTCTAACATAGTAAATTATATGGAAATCTGACTTGTAAGTATTTAGTACATTTCCACTGTGGGAAATAAAGAACAACATTTTAATCTAGTTTTGATGTTTGGAGAACGGATTCCATGAGTTATCTCAAATCATGTACCAGTGAGGGAGCCAAGAACACAATTCAGATTGCTGATCCCAGTGTTCGAAATTCATTCTTCCAATGTACACTTTTTGAATACCTGCTATGTGTAGGTTATGGGAGGTCCAGGGTGGGATGGGGGGAAGGGAAGGAACATGCCTCTATCCTCAAAGAGTTCACATTTCCTTATTCAAAGTCTCTTTTGTAAGTAGATGATGTCTGCCTGCCCATAAATTCAACCTTTGCTTATTTATAGAGCCCAATGTAGCTTCAAGTGATGCCACAAATATTGAATGTAGCATCCAACAAGACGGAGATAGCTATGTAATTAATGGCAAGAAATGGTGGAGCAGTGGTGAGTATTCAGATCCATCCTTTGTGCAAGGTGCTGTGCTAGAATAACGTGATACATAGTTATTAGTTTTGTGATCATAGTTCCTTACATTCTGCCTTTAAAAGCATATTGAAATTTAGAAATATTTGCTAAAAAGAAAAGTAATTTTAAAATGACATATCTTGATTCGGTGATATTTAAGAGCAAAAAACATGTCTTTTTTTCAGTTTTACAATTCACAATTTTTTAAGGTTTATGAGAGAAAATTCATATCCGCGCACACTATTTGTGATCATGGTAATTTTTATCAAAATTAAATTTTAATAGGGATATATTAAATGAAATATAATTTATAAATAATTGTATTTAAAGAGATAAGATGTACATGTTATTAGAAATCATTTATTGTGTCACGTTTCTTCATTGCTTAAAAATACAAGTGCTTAAGCAAAAAAATAAGAATCTATACATGAGAAAATGTATTCTTAACCCTCGGTAATAGACTCACATAAATGGATGAGTCCTTTAGGAAGTCATAAAATTGGAACCTGGGTAAATATGATTATGTAAAGATTTCTTCTAGAGTATACATGTAAATCTAATAAGATAACCAAGTTATTATTAAAGAAAGTTGACATGGAAGCAAATTACGTGTTCAGAAATTTAGCAGGGATAAAAAGAAAAAGAAAAAGAAAAAAAAAGAAAAAAATTTACCAGGGATGTATTAAAAGGGCCATTAAAGCTTTTTATGTATTTTTTTATTGTTAAATTGTTATTCTGTCTGGGGTCTTACGAAATCACAAACTATGAAATGGGAAAAAAGGATTAAATTTTGCTGTATAGTTATTCAAGTACTGAAATTATGCAGTGAAGTCATTCTTATATTAAAATTGAGATCATTTAAAATAATTATAAATACTCCTTTATATAAGCCTCGGTATTAATCTGTTTCAGATGGCCTAATTTATAGCATAGTGTTTTCATTATTAATATCTGTTAATACTATTTTCCTATATTGTTAATGTTAAGTTCATGTTTTGTGCACTTGTGATTTCATTTCCTCTTCTTCCTGGCTGCTACGTTCTCCCATCCTCCCCCACCTTTTGATTGTTATAAGTTGGCACCACAGTGTTTAACATTTAAGTTTCAGAATAAAGCAGATGTTTTCTCTGGGGAGAAGCATCATTCATGTGAATCGAAGCAAGAGACAGTTTTACATTTAAATGCTAAAAGTACTGGTTGGCTCTGTAGGATCTTCTGAGTCAAAAGGAATCTCGTCCACGTTTTGTCTTTGTCTTCTCCAGGACCCATATTTCTTGGCAACTTTCATGATGTAGTTTTTAAACGATGCTCCCATAAAAACATACAGGACTGGGTTGAGGCAGCTGTGAAAGAGTGCGATGCTCTCTGTGATTTGGATGGCAACATCCATGCGTTTGCTCATGTCACAGTCAGTGATCAGGGAGTAGATGATGTCTATGACTTGGCAGAACCTGACAATGTTATAAGGCAGCTGAGTGACAATGAAAACTATAACCACCGTGAGCAGAACTTTGAGGGGTCGAGATTTTTTAATGTTGGGCATCCTGATGAGTGTCCTTGCTGTGACAAAGTAGCATACTCCCATAATAAGAAAGGGTATTACAAATCCAATGCAGATCTCCAACATTTGAATTGATGCTTTCACTGATGTTCCTAGGTGATATGGAAAGATGGGAATGCACCTAGCCTTGTGATTTACTGTATAAAAAACCAGCTGTGGTATACTCAGCAAGATGGCAACCATCCAGACAAAGAAACAGATAAGCCAGCATGGTTTCCCCACTCCTGATTGACTTGGGGCTTTCGTTACTGCCCAATATCTGTCTATGCTGATACAAGCCAGAAACTGCATTCCAGACACGAAATTGACAGTGTACAAGGCTGAAGTGACTTTGCACATGATTCTCCCTAAAACCCACCCATGAACTGCATTAACTGCCCAAAAAGGCAGAGTAAATAGAAGGAGTAAATCTGCCACTGCCAAATTCAGGATGTACACATCTGTTTTGGTTCTCTGTTTCTTGTAATAGGCATAAATCGCCACTACTATGGAATTGCCTGCAATTCCAATGATGAAAGCTATTGTGAAGAAGGCAGGCAGGAAGACTTTTGCAAATTTTCTGACTTCTTCTTTTATACAGATCACTTCATACTGACTATAGTCATGAGTGCCATTCACTTCATTTTCCTCATAATAGTAATCTGTTGACTGGTTGTGTTCCAAAGCCATGGCTCCAATCTAAATGTTAAAAGGAATACAGAATATTCATTTTAATATTGTTTAAAAGGAAACAATTTTTGATCTAGCATGTATTGGTTCTTTTACTCAAGAATAGATTATTGGGGCGCCTGGGTGGCTCTATCAGTTAGCATCCGACTCTTGATTTCGGCTCAAGTTATGATCTCACAGGCACAGGAGTCAGGCTCCATGCTGACTGTGGAACCTGCTTGCGATTCTCTCTGTCCCTCCCCACTTATGCATACACACACACACACACACACACTCTCTCTCTCTCTCTCTCTCTCTCTCAAAAATAAATAAATATTAAAAACAACAAAAACTAGAGAATAGATTGTTGCCATAACATAGGTGAGACTGAATCTGCCACTCTTTGAAATTTGAAACCTTTTAATGGAAACCACTTAGGAATATATCCCCAAGGTTATTTTTTCATCCTTTGGTTTTACAAGTCTGTGTGTAAGAGCTAGGATTTAAACATGAAAGATAAAATTAATACCCTGAGGAATTTTCTTAGTCATTAAACCCTAAATGAAAGTAATGACTTTTATGTAAAAATAGTTGGGTTTTTTTTTTAAGGTTTTACCTTTTTTAAGTAATCTCTACACCCAATATGGGGCTTGAACCCACAACCCCAAGATCAAGAGTCACATCCTCTACCAACTGAGCCAGTCAGGTACCCACAAAGTAGTTTTTAACATATGAAAAATTAGATTTCAGCAAAAGGAATAACAATGTTATTATTTTTTACATATACAACTTTGTGATTCTTATGCAGTATATTGTCAGTAAATTAAATTGTTCATCTAAAATAAAATTATTTTCAGGGAGCCAGGTGGCTCAGTCAGTTGAGTGTCCGACTTCGGCTCAGGTCATGATCTCACCATTCATGGGTTTGAGCCCCACCTTGGGCTCTGAGCTGTCAGCACAGAGCTGCTTCGGAGTCTGCTTTGGATTCTGTGTCTCCCTCTCTCTCTGCCCCTCCCCCGCTCACACTTTGTGTCTGTGTCTCTCTCTCTCAAAAATAAATAAACATTAAAAAAGACAGAACATTGTTCAAAAAATTAAACATCAAAAAAATAAAATATTTTTCTGGGGTGCCTGGCTGGCTCCGTCAGTTAAGCATCCAACTCTTGATTTCAGCTCAGGTTATGATACTACCGTTCGTGAGTTCGAGCCGTGTCAGGCTGCGCACTGACAGGCAGAGTCTGCTTGGGATTCTCTCTCTCTACCTCCCTTTTTCTCTACCCCTCTCCTGCTTATGTGCACATGCATTTTCTCTGAATAATAAATTAAAAAAATTTTTTTTCTTACTGCCACCAGAGTTCTATCTCTAAAATGTCAATCTGTCACTCTTCTGCTTAGCTGTCCCCTAAAAGACACATTTCTTCACCTGAAAGATAGAATCCAAGCTCCTTAGCATTATGCCCAAGACTCCCTCCCTAATGTGGTCCTACCCATGGTTCCTGCTACATTTCTCTACTATGTGCCTTACGGTGTAGACAGTAATAGTACTCATTTGAAGCACTTTGCTGGCATACACATGCTGCAGCACATATCTTCATCATTACTCATTCTGTTCCTTTATCTGATAGACTCTTTCCTGCTCTTCCCTTAAAGGGCCACTTCCTCCTCAGTTAACCTGGATCTCGCCTTGCCAGAAGACTTTCCTGATCCAATAGCTATATCTACATACGTACCTACATTCACTCTTACAGAATGGACCCCATCCTATGGAAAAGATGGGTTTCCTAGACTACCTTTTCCCTCTGTGCTTAAGTTCCCTAAGAGTGTGACTTATTGGGTTTATGTTTCTAATTAATACCTTGGAGAGTGCCTGGCACACACTAGGTGCTCAGTAAATATTTGTTAAACTAAAGGTTTTACCAGCAGAGGTATAAAGCTATTACTCTAGAATGGATAGATGATGTGCCAGGAATCTTCTTGTCTCATCACTAGTTATTTTACTATATTGGTTATTAACACCCTATAGAAGTAAGATAAGCTTGCACAGAATTCACAAGTTTTTAAAAGTATATAAAAATTACTTTCGGTGTTTTTATTTTAGTGCTGAGTTTTGTTTTGCTCCTTCCTTACCCGTTCTGTTTCCCTTTGATTGCTTTTATACTTGGAAGAATCTCTAACATTCTTATGGAATCATTAATGAAACTACTATTTTTAAAACAGTGTGCCAACTTGTACATTTTCAAAAGGATGTTCTTATTCTTACTAACCCTTTTTGGATAGTAAAGCAAAGAAGGCCCCCCAAGGAAATATGCCACATAGAACTTCTTTCGTTATGTAAAAACCAGGTGCTAACAATATAAAATGACTATTTTTATCCTTAAGGTTATTTGAAAAGTTACAATCTGGAAGACCATTCTGATCATCATTTTCTTATGTGTTAATTATTAACACAGTATGCACTTTGTTCTTTCTTTCTCATTCATCACAAATCTTGAACCTGGTGATAAGGAATAACATGCCCAAATAATACAAGACATTAAGGAAATATATTTTTAAATAAGAATCTTATTAAAAATATGAGTAAGTAAAACAAGGACTGGAAATTATTTGCAGACATGATCCTTTGGCAGATATATAGGAATACATTTTAGATGTCTTTATAATTATTACCAGAACAAAAAAAAACATAGCATTTATAAAACAGTAGAAAAAAAAGGTAGAGCAAAACATTTTCTCATTAACAAAGCTGTATAGGCAAGTAATGGTATTAAAATAATACCAGAAATAAAATATTTTCATCCTGCTATTTTCAGATTTAAGTTTTAAGATTAAAGTGTATAGCTGCTTTTAAATAGCTCTTTTTTGCACATATAAACATTCAGACTTTTATGCATCAAGACTCCCTCTACATAGGTAAATATACAAAGTCTTTGGGCTTTAAAAAACAATCTTATCCAAGTTAGAATGAGAAAAAGAAAAAACCAACCTGTTTCAGTGGGCAGAGAGGAGCAGTCTTGAGTGAAGACTAAAATCAAATGACCTCTTTAACTCAAGCTACTTTTGTTTTCGTTTTACACCCCGCCTTTGTCTTGCATCCAAGAGGGCTTTCCTGAAATTTAACCTTGTGAGCACTTGATCTTTTACTTTTTGTATAACCATCCTGGAAGTCAAATCCAAGTTCTTAAGTGTCCTAAGATACAAACTTGAAAGAATTCCATCTTGTTTCAAAAACTACATAACTTTCAAAGTTTCCACTTAGATGAAGGGAACAAGAATGTGTCTGCAGCTGAGGAACCAATCGCCAAACTGAAAGAATTCACCCTGAGAGTCAAGGCAGCTAATGAGCGCTCATAGGTAGCATCTAGAGAAATAACTTGTAAAAGTTATTTTGTCTAGAAAAGAAAAATGAGTTTACCTCAGAAAGTTATCTTTTTGAAGACTGAATTATTGCAGACTAAATTCTGAGTAACAACTAGGCATTTATAGAACTTAATATTTTTATGCCACATCATTTAATATTTTACTTAAACTATTAAAGTACTCTTAGCTTTGCTATATTTCTTCTTTGTCCTTGACGCCAGAGTTAAGTCTTTCCCCATGACTTTAAACTCTCTTGCCTTCTTGTAACCGTTTTCTTCAAAGACCAGCATACAAACCTTCAAAATCCTTTTGTCTGGGGACATTGTTTTTCCCATGCTAACAAACAAATGAAAATGAGAGAAGAAATGCATGCAGATTAAGCCCTTGGGGGTCTACTTGAGCTTGACTTTCCTTACATTTGCATTAATAATTCCCTTTATTTCCTTTCTCCTGCAAGACTAGGTAGGCTCAGTCTCCACCTGCAGAAGTCCTTTTAGAGGAATGTCAATTTTTCTGCAAGCAGTTGATCAAAGTCTCTTGTTAATTCACAGAAAAGAGGCTCTAAGTCACTGGGCCTTCATCTTCCTTCATCTTCCCACAGTATAAGTCTGAGAGTACTGCCAGTTTCTCCTTGTAATCCACCACTCTTTTAGAAAGTCATTTGCATGCAGCTAAACCAGCTCGGGGATGCGCGCGTGCGCGCACGCGCGCACACACACACACACACACACACACACACACACAGTGCCTGGATTTGTGGTGTTTGTCATTTTCCAGTGTGTAAATACTCCCACCCTGGCCAATTTTAAGGTATCAATGTGAAGTCACTGAAGGCAAGGTTGCTAAGAGGGGAGCATTAATTATAAGCTCTCCTGAGCAGGCTCTAGCACACTTATTCAGAAAGAGGCATCTCTTCTTACCACGACTGATCATTAGTCTCTTGCTGACAGACACTGCACTTAATGTTATCCTGCCTGTCTAGACTATCTGGTTTTTCTCCTCCTCTTACCTCTTGTTGTTTTTTTGTTTTGTTTTTGTACAAATATAAATATTTATTTAAAATGAGAGATGCGGGCGCCTGGGTGGCTCATTTGTACAGGCATCTAACCTTGGCTCAGATCATGATCTCGCAGTTCATGAGTTTGAGCTCAGAATCGGCTCTCTGCACAGAGCCTGCTTCAGATCCTCTGTCCCCTTCTCTCTGCCCCTCCCCTGCTTGTGCTCTCTCTCAAAAATAAACATTAAAAAAAAATAGTTTTTGATGAGAAATATATCACAACAAGCTATAAAACTTAAGAGGCCAACAAACACCAAAACTTAAAGAAAAATCCTCAAGAAAATATTTTAGGGCTCCTGGATGGTTCAGTCGGTTAAGTGTCCGACTTCAGCTCAGATTATGATCTCACAGTTCCTGAGTTCCAGTCCCGTGTTGGGCTCTCTGCTGTTCTCATAGAGACTGCTTTACATCCTCTGTCTCCCTCTCTCTCTCTCTGCCCATCCCCTGCATGTTCTTTCTCTCTCTCTCTCTCTCTCTCTCTCTCTCTCTCTCTCTCTCTC
>NW_024412400.1:28785304-28801376 GCF_014898765.1 Herpailurus yagouaroundi | reverse complement strand
TCTCTCTCTCTCTCTCTCTCTCTCTCTCTCTCTCTCTCTCTCTCCAATAAAATAAGCATTAAAAAAAGAAAATGTATTAATAAACTGCCTGACACATCTCAATAGTACTATTTTTCCAGAATTTTTCAGCTACACATGCTTTTCCTCCAACTTTAGATATAGTTGACAATTAAAAATTGTTTATATTTAAGGTGTACAAGTTGATAATTTGATACATGTATACATTGTAAAATATTGACCCCAATCAAGGAAATTAACATTGTCCATCACCTCACGTAGTTACTTTTTTGGGGGTGATGGGTAAAAAACTTAAGATCTCCCCTCTTAGCAAATTTCAAGTATACAATATAATATTGTTAACTATAGTTACATGATTGTACCTTGGATGTCCAGAATTGACTTCTCTTGCATAACTGAAACTTTTTGCCCCTTGAACCACATCTTCCCATATGCCCCTAGTTGCATACTCTTTGATCACTTCTTCAGTTTTGTAATTTTGTCATCTGTTTTCCATAAGAATAGAAATATACTTCACAGGCAGGTGAACTTGCTGTTTGTGTTACTACTGCAGGTTTTTGCCCTCATGAACATAAACGTTCATATCCATTCTATTTCGTGTGATTTCTTCCAAAAATGTATGGTGCATTTTGTTTTTTGTTTTATTTTTTAAATTTTTTCCAGTAAAGTTAACATACTGTTATATTAGTTTCAGGTGTACAGTATAGTGATTCATCAATTCCATACATCACCTGTTGCTTATAACAATTGCAATCCTTAATCCCCATCACCTATTTGACCCAACCCTCCCATCTCCCCTCTAGTAACCATCACTTTGTTCTCTATAATTAAGATTCTGTTTCTTTCTTTTTTTTTTTTTTATTCTCAACTTAGTTAACATACAGTGTAGTCTTGGCTTTAGGAGTAGAATCCAATGATTCATCACTTACGTATAACACCCAGTGCTCATCCCAACAAGTGCCCTCCTTAATGCCCATCACCCATTTTTCTCACCCCCTTACTCCCATCACCTCTCAGTTCTCTGTATTTAAGAATCTCTTATGATTTGCCTCCTTCTCTGTTTTTATCTTATTTTTCCTTCTCTTCCCCTACGATCATCTGTTAAGTTTTTCAAATTCCACACATGAGTGAAATCATATGATACCTATCTTTCTCTGACGTATTTCACTCAGTGTAATGCCCTCCAGTTCCATCCATGTTGTTGCAAATGGCAAGATTTCATTCTTTTTCATTGCTGAGTAGTATTCCTTTGTAAGTATATACCACATCTTCTTAATGAATTCATCAGTTGATGGACATTTGGGCACTTTCCATAATTTGGCTGTTGTTGATAGCGCTGCTATAAACATTGGGGTTCATGTGCCCCTTCAAATCAGTACTCATGTATCTAATTCCTGTTGGATAAATTCCTAGTAGTGCAATTGCTGGGTCATAGGGTAATTATACTTTTATTTTTTATTTGTTTAATTTATTTTCTTAATGTTTATTTTTGAGAGAGAGGGAGAGACAGAGCATGAGTGGGGAAGGGCAGAGAAAGAGGGAGACACAGAATTCTAAGCAGGCTCCATGCTCTGAGCTGTTAGCACAGAGCCCAATGCAGGGCTCGAACCCACAAACCACGAGATCATGACCCGAGCCAAAATCAGTCACTTAACCTATTGAGCCACCCAGGTGCCCCAGGGTAATTCTGTTTTTAATTTTTTGAGAAACCTCCATACTGTTTTCCAGAGTGGCTGCACCAGTTTGCATTCCCACAAACATAAGATTCCGTTTCTTGATTTGCCTCTCCCTCTCTTTTTTTTTCTCTTTGCTCATTTTTTAATTATTATATTATTTTCAAAAATTGTTTTATGTTTATTCATTTTTGAAAGAGAGAGACAGAGCACAAGCAGGGGTGGGGCAGAGAGAAAGGGGGACACAGAATCTGAAGCAGGCTCTAGGCTCTGAGCTGTCAGCACAGAGCCCGACACAGGGCTTGAACTCACGAACTGCGAGATCATGACCTGAGCCGAAGTCAGATGCTCAACAACTGAGCCACCCAGGTGCCCCATATTATTATTATTTAAAGTTTATTTATTTGAGGGAGTGAGTGTATGAGCCAGAGAGGAGTAGAGAGAGATGGAGACAGAATCCTAAGCAGGCTCCACATTGTCAGTACAGAACCCCACATGGGGTTCCCACAAACTGTGAGATCATGACCTGAGCCAAGATCAAGAGTTGGATGCTTAACCAACTGAGCCACCCAGATGCCCCTCATATGTTTCATTTCTTAAATGCCACATTTGAGTGAAATCATATGGTATTTGTCTTTTTCCAAGTGATTTATTTCACTTACTATTATACTCTCTAGCTCCATCCATGTTGTTGCAAATGGCAAGCTTTCATTCTTTTTTATGGCTGAATAATATTCCACTGTATACATATATAGGACTTCTTTATCCATTCATCAATCAGTGGACACTTGGGCTGCTTTTGTATCTTGGCTATTATAAATAATGCCGCTATATTGGGGTGCCTGGGTGGCTCAGTCGGTTGAGCATCTGACTTCGGCTCAGGTCATGATCTCACAGTCTGTGAGTTCGAGCCCCGCATCGGGCTCTGTACTGATGGCTCAGAGCCTGAAGCCTGCTTCCAATTCTGTGTGTGTGTGTCTCTCTCTCTCTGCCCCTTCCCTGCTCATGCTCTGTCTCTCTCTGTCTCAAAAATAAATAAAAACATTAAGAAAAAAAATTTTAGAAAAAAATAATGCCGCTATAAACACATAGGTACATGTATCCCTTTGAATTAGTGATTTTGTATTCTTTGGGTAAATAACCAGAAGTGCAGTTGCTGGACTGTATGATAGTTCTATTTTTAACTTTTTGAGAACATCCATACTATTTTCCATAGCAACTCCATCAGTTTGCATTCCCATCAACAGTGCAAGAGGGTTCCTTTTTCTTCACATCCTCACCAGCACCTGTTGTTTTTTGTGGTGTTTTTAGTCATTGACAGGTATGAGGTGATATCTCATTGTAGTTTTCATTTGCTTTTCCCTGATGGTAAGTGATGACAAACATTTTTTCATGTGTCTGTTGGCCATCAGTATGTCTACTTTGAAGAAATTTCTGTTCAAGTTTTCTGCCCATTTTTAACTGGATTATTTGTTTTTTGGGTGTGAGGTTTCTTGTTTTGTTTTTTAAGTAGGCTCTGTACCCAGCACACAGCCCAATGTGGAGCTTGAACTCACGACCCTAAGACCAAGACCTTAGCTGAGATCAAGAGTTGGATCCTCAACCAACTGAGCCACCCAGATGCCTGGGTGTTGAGTTTTATTAATTTTTTATAGATTTTGGATATTAACCCTTTATCAGATATGTCATTTGCAAATATCTTCTTCCCTTGCCTTTTAGTTTTGTTGATTGTCTCCTTCACTGTGTAAAAGCTTTTTAGTTTGAAGTAGTCCCAATAGTTCATATTTGCTTTTTGTTTTCCTTGCCTCAGAAGACATCTAGAAAGAAGTTGGTATGGCCAAAGTCAAAGAAGTTACTGCCTGTGTTCTCTTCTAGGATTTTGATAGTTTCAGGTCTCACATTTTAGGTCTTTCATCCATTCTGAATTTCTTTTTGTGTATGGTATAAGAAAGTAGTCCAGTTTCATTCTTCTGCATATAGCTGTCAAGCTTTCCCAACACCATTTGTTGAAGAGACTGTCTTTTTTCCATTGGATATTCTTCCTGCTTTGTTGAAGATTAGTTGACCATATAGTTGTGGGTCCATTTTGGGGTTTTCTAGTCTGTTCCATTGATCTATGTGTCTGTTTTTGTGCCAGTACAGTACTGTCTTGATGACTACAGCTTTGTAATATAGCTTGAAATCTGGAATTGTGATGCCTCTAGCTTTTTCTTTTCAAGATTGCTTTGGCTATTCAGGGTCTTTTGTAGTTCTGTACAAACTTTAGGATTGTTTTTTCGAGTTCTGTGAAAAATGCTGGTGGTATTTTGATAGGGATTGCACTGAATGTGTAGATTGCTTTGAGTAGTATAGACATTTTAACAATATTTGATCTTCAATCCATGCACATGCAATATTTTTCCATTTCTTTGTGTCCTCTTCAATTTCTCTCATAAGTATTCTATAGTTTTCAGAGTACAGATCTTTTACCTCTTTGGTTAGGTTTATTCCTAGGTATCTTATTATTTTTGGTGCAATTGTAAATGGGATTGTTTTCTTAATTTTTCTTTCTGCTACTTCATTATTAGTGTATAGAAATGCAAGAGACTTCTGCATATCAATTTTGTATCCTGCAACTTTACTGAATTAATTTATCAGTTTTGGTGGAGGCTGTAAGGGTTTTCTGTGTGTAATATTATGTCATCTGCAAATAGTGAAAGTTTTACTACTTCCTTACCAATTTGGATGCCTTTTATTTCTTTTTGTTGTCTGATTGCTATGGCTAGCACTTTCAGTAATATGCTAAATAAAAGTGATAAGGATGGACATCCTTGTCTTTTTCCTGACCTAGGGGGAAAGCTCTAGGTTTTTCCACATTGAGTATGATGTTTGCTGTGGGATTTTTATATATGACCTTTATTATGTTGAAATATGTTCCCTCTAAACCTACTTTGTTTGAATGTATGTTGTACTTTTGTCAAATGCTTTTCCTGCATCTATTGAAATGATCATATGGTTTTTATCCTTTCTCTTATTGATGTGATGTATCACAATTTTTTTGTGAGTATTGAACCACCCTTGCATCCTGGGAATAAATCCCACTTGATTATGGTGAATGATTTTTTTTAACCTGTTGTTGAATTTGGTTTGCTAGTATTTTCTTGAGGATTTTTGCATCTATATTTATCAGAGATATTGACCTGTAGTTCTCTTTTTTTTTTTTTTTTTTTTTTTGTGGTATGTTTATTTGGCTTTGGTTTCAGGGTGATATTGGCCTCATAAAATGAATTTGGAAGTTTTCCTTCTTGTTTTTTTTTTGGAATAGTTTGTGTAGAATAGGTATTAACTCTTCTTTAACTGTTTGGAAGAATTTGCCTCTGAAGCCATCTGGTATTGGGCTTTGTTTGACTGATTCAGTCTCCTTGCTGGTAATCAGTCTGTTCAAGTTTTCTGTTTCTTCCTGCCTCAGTTTTGGTTGGTTATATGTTTCTAAGAATTTGTCCATTTCTTCTAGGTTGTCCAATTTGTTTGCATATAATTTTTCATAATATTCTCTTATAGTTGTTTGTATTTCTGTGATGTTTCTTGTTATTTCTCCTCTTCCATTTGTGATTTTGAGAACTTTTTCTTTTCTTTTTTTTTTTTTTTTAATATTTTTAATGTTTATTTATCTTTGAGACAGAGAGAGACAGAGCACGAGCAGGGTAGGGACAGAGAGAGAGAGGGAGACACAGAATCCAAAGCAGGCTCCAGGCTCTGAGCTGTCAGTATAGGGCCCAATGCAGGGCTCGAACTCATGGACCGTGAAATCATGACCTGAGCCAAAGTCGGATGTTTAACTGACTGAGCCATCCAGGTGCCCCATCATTTCTTTCTTTTTTTAATGAGTCTAGTAGACGTTTATCAATTTTGTTGATCTTTTGAAAGAATTAGCTCCTGGTTTCATTCATCTGTTCTATTTTTTAGTTTCTATATCATATATTTCTGCTCTAATATTTATTATTTCCTTCCTTTTGCTGGTTTTAGGTTTTGTTTGTTCTTTTTCTAGCTCCTCTAGGTGTTAAGGTTAGGTTGTTCACTTGAGATTTTTCTTCTTCAGGTAGGCCTATATTGCTATTAATTTACCTCTTTTTGCTGCATCCCAAAGGTTTTGTACTCTTGTGTTTTCATTTTTCTTCGTTTCCGTGTCCTTTTTGATTTCTTCTTTGATTTATTGGCTGCCACATTCATTGTTTAGTAGCATGTTATTTAACCTCCATGTATTTGTGGTCTTTCCAGATTTTTTCTTGGGGTTGACTTTTAGTTTTATAGCGTTGTGGTCCAGAAAGACGCATGGTATGACTATGATATTTTTTAATTTGTTCAGGTTTGTTTTGTGGCCTAAATGTTATCTGTTCTGGAGAATGTTCACGTACACTTGAAAAGAATGTGTATTCTGCTGTTTAAGGATGGAATGTCCATCTGGTCCAGTGTGTCATTCAGAGCCACTGCTTCCTTGTTTATTTTCTGTTCGGATGATCTGTCCATTGATGTAAGTCAGGTGTTACAATCCCCTGCTGTTACTGTATTACTGTCAATTAGTTCCTTTGTGTTATTAACACTTTTATCTATTTGGGAGCATGTTGGGAGCATATATATTTACAATTGTTGTATATTCTTGTTGGATTGTCCCCTTTAGTATTGTCCTTCTTCGTATACTTTGTATACTTTAGTATACTGTCCTTCTTTACCTCTTTTTACAGACTTTGTTTTAAACTCTATTTTGTCTCATATAAGTATTGCTACTCTAGCTTTCTTTTGACCTCCATTTGCATGATAAATGTTTCTCTAGCCCCTCACTTTCAATGTGCAGTTATCTTTACATCTGAAACAAGTCTCTTCTAGACAGCACATAAATGGGTCTTGTTTCTTTATCCACTCTGTTACCCTATGTCTTTTTATTGGAGTGTTTAGTCCATTTACATTCAAATAATTATTGATATATATTATTGCTATTTTGTTACTTGTTTTGTGGTTGAAGTTTTTCTCTGATCTTCTCTTTCTCTCATGGTTTGTTGGTTTTCTTTAGTGATATACTTGGATTGCTTACACTATATATTTTTTTGTGTATCTATTACTGTTTTTTGAATTGTGGTTACCATTTGGTTTATATATAACATCTTCTGCATATAGAAGTCTATATTAAGCTGATGGTCACTTAATTTGAATTCATTCTTTATTCCTCTCCCTTCCATGTTTCAGATATTTGGTATATTTTAAATCCTTTTATTTTGTGTTTCTCTTGAGTGATTTTTAGACATATATATATATATTTTTTTTTTTCTTTTGCTTTTGTGCTTCCTATTTTTTAACTCTTGCTTATGGTTTTTGTTTTCCACTCAGAGTCCCCCTTAACACTTCTTATAGGACTGGTTTAGTGGTCATGAATTCTTTTAACTTTTGTTTGTCTGGGAAACTACCTCTCCTTCTATTCTGAATGGTAGCCTTGCTGGATAGAGTATTCTTGGCTGCAGACTTTTCCTTTTCAATATTTTGAATACATCATGCCACTTCCTTTTGGCCTGCAAGGTTTCTGCTAAAAAATCAACTGATAGCCTATTAAGGTTTCCTTTTTATGTAACTCTCTTGTTTTCTCTTTATCACTATTTTTTTTTTTCTTTTTTGCCATTTTACAACTTTTTCTTTTCTTTTTTTTTTTTTATTTATTTTTGGGACAGAGAGAGACAGAGCATGAACGGGGGAGGGGCAGAGAGAGAGGGAGACACAGAATCGGAAACAGGCTCCAGGCTCTGAGCCATCAGCCCAGAGCCTGACGCGGGGCTCGAACTCACGGACCGTGAGATCATGACCTGGTTGAAGTCGGACGCTTAACCGACTGCGCCACCCAGGCGCCCCTCTTTTTTGCCATTTTAATTACTGTGTCTTGGTGTGGACCTCCTTGGGTTGAATTTGTTGGGGATTCCTGTGCCTCTTGAATCTAGATCTGTGTTTCCCTTCCCAGATTTGGGAAGTTTTTAGCTAATACATTTTCTGCCCCCCTTTCTCTCCTTTCTACTTCTGGGATCCCTATATTGTGAATGTTATTATTCTCGATGGTGTCACTGAGTTCCCCTAAGTATATTCTCATTATGCAGTATTTGTTTGTTTCTCACCTGTTCAGCTTGATTGCTTTCCATGACTCTACCCTGCAGGTCACTGATACATTCCTCTCCTTCCTATAGCCTACTATTTACTTCATCTATTGTATTTTTAATTTCATTTTTTGAGTTTTTCATCTCTGATATGTTAGTTTTTATCTCTTGGTCAAGGGTGTCACTGATGTCTTCTGCCCTTTTCTGAAGTCCAGTGAATATCTTCATGATCATTACTTTATTTATTTTTATTTTTATTTAGTTTTTTTTTTTTTTTTTTTTTGAGACAGAGAGAGAGGGTACAAGTGAGCAAGGGGCAGAGAGAGAGAGTCCCAGGAGGAGCAGAGAGGGAGAGAAGCAGGGCTCACCCAAAGCAGGGCTCATACTCATCTGAAGTGGGGCTCGAGCTCACTCAGTGCAGGGCTCAAGCTCACCCAGTGTGGGACTCAAACTCATGAACTGTGAGATCATGACCTGAGCTAGTCAGGTGCTTAATGACTGAGCCACCCAGGCACCCTGTGATCATGATTTTAAATTGTTTATATCATTACTTATTTCTGTTTCATTTAGATCTCCTGCTGTTATCCTGTTCTTTCATTTAGGACATATTTGTCTGTCTCCTCATTTTGTGAACCTCTCTGTATCTGCTTCTGTGTGTGAGGAAAGTCAGCTATTTCTTTGGCTGTGAAAGTAGTGGCTTTATGAAGAAAAGGTCCTATAGTTCCCTGCAGTGCAGTGGCCCCTGTTCACAAGACCCTGGCACTTCCGGGGAGTCTCCTGTGTGTGTAGCTTGCATTCTGCTACTGTGTCCAAGTTGTTTTTCCTTTCAGTCATGACTCTCTGCCTATTGTGGGCTGTGCTTGCTCTCTGTGATGTTAGTGAGACCTAGGAAGGCTCGTTCTGAGGGGGTATATTACAGAAGGGCTTGGGGGCAGGACATTGGTGTTAGCAAAATTTGCGCTAAGCCACTAGTCCTAGGCTGGATCCTCTGAAATGTGGAGGCATTAACAAAACTTGCACTGAGCCCAGGGCTGAAGACAACAGGCTTGGGGTGTGCAAGTCTTCAGGAGAACTTGTCTGTGGGGTGCACTGCTAGCAGGTTAGGTAGCAGGTGTCTGTAGCTCTGTGTTTATGCTGGGGGGATGGGAGAGGAAAATGGCGCTTACTAGTTCTTTTGTACCCAGAGAAATCCCCCAGTACACTCTGAATCAGTATAAACAGATCTTCCTCCCATTATGTAAACTGTCACTTCTATGTTGCCTCTCTGTGGGCTGTTGTCTCTTTAAGGGTGGAGGCCCAGCTATCACTCCCATCCCTGATTGCTCAGTGCTGGCTCAGCTGATTTTTAAAGCTTCAGGCTCCAGGCTCCAGGTCCCACTGGTTATACAAACTCATGGAATGCAGCCCCTCTGGTTTTCAAGGCCAGACGTTATAGGATTTGTTTTTCTCCTTGTGGGCTCCCTGATGCTTTCCCCTCTTTGCACCCACAGCTCCCTCCTTCCTTCAGGCACCTCCCAACCACCTTTTCTATTCTTCCTAACCTCTTTGATGTGGCTTCTTTTCTGTATTTAGTTGTCAGTTTGTTCTGCCAGTCTTCAAATAGCTGTCTGGTCTATGCACTTGGATGTGATTCCTATCTAGTTTTAGACATGGGATGAGGGGCCTCCTACTCTGCCATCTTTCCAAACCTCCTCTCTTACTTCTTGTTCTTGATCTAAATACATAGGAGCAGGAAGAAGTGAACAAGCAACACTCCCCTAAATTCTCAGACTGGCCTACAAAATCCCACAAGGTCTGTCTCCATCCCTCATTGCTTTTCTGTCCTATTTCCTACTACTTTCTCCTTTGCTTATTTGGTCAGCCACACCAACTTCTTTGCTGTTTTGGAATGTACCAGGCACATTCCTTCTTGGGGCTTTTGTACTGACTCTTCTGTCTGCCTGGAATGTGCTTCCTCTTAATATTTGCAAGGCTCACTCCCTCATCTCTCAAGGCTTTTTCCAATCACCACCTCCTCACTGAGGCAGTCCCTCATTACTCTATTTAAAATACCCCTCACCTGCCTATATTCCAATCTACCTTAAACATAGCACTTATCTTCTGCTAATGAACTATATCATTTTGTTTTATGTTTCCTATTATCTCTCATCCTGTATTAGAATATAAGCTTCCTCAGAGAAGGGACTTTTATTTGCTTTGTTCATTGATACATCCCAAGTGCCTAGGATAGTGCCTGGCACATAGGAGGTACCCAGGGATATTTTGAATTAATAAATAATTCTACTTTCCCTTCTGATTCTTATCCCATTTTGCTTTACCTTGATGCTATACTTCTTTAATGACTCATTTATAACTGCAGCCTGCATAATTAACAATTATATAATCTCTTCAGTCCATCTGTAGGTACACTACTAGGGGCACCTGGGTGGCTCAGTCGGTTGAACATCCGACTTCGGCTCAGGTCATGATCTCACAGTCTGTGGGTTCGACCCCTCGTCGGGCTCTGTGCTGACAGCCCAGAGCCTGGAGCCTGCTTCAGATTGTGTGTCTCCCTCTCTCTCTGCCCCTCCCCCGCTCATGCTCTGTCTCTCTGTCAAAAATAAATAAACATTAAAAAAAAAGTTTGTAGATCCACTACTATACAATACTGAATTGTGGGCCTTTGCTTGTGCTATTACTCCTATCTAGACTACTCCTCCCACTCCCTAACTTTAGCTCCCTAACTCCTATTTAGGATCAGATTCAGGTCTGAACTTACCATTACTTAATTCAGGAAGCCTTCCTTTAACCCTCCCAGATTAGATGTATGTACTCTTTACTCTGAGAGTACTGTCTCACTCTGTTGTTAGTAAAATCTTTTATCTTCCATAACAATCACATATCCTGCTATATCCTCAACATTTAGTTGGGTGCCTTAGTTATGGTACCAGTTTACTGAGTAATAATTAAATACATGAATGAATGAATGAATGAATGAATCAGTTTCACTTATCCTCCACAGACTTACAAGTTTACCAGTGGAGCTGGAATTTTGGATCCAAATCTTTAATCTTAGACTATTTTCACTTTATCATACTATCTCTTATACATTTTTGTTATTCCATTATGTCATCTATTATAGAATCTTGGTACTTTTATAAAGATATTTAAAAGTATCTATCCTGGGGCACCTGGGTGGCTCAGTCGGTTAAGCGTCCGAGTTTGGCTCAGGTCATGATCTCACGGCTCGTGAGTTCGAGCCCCGCGTCGGGCTCTGTGCTGACAGCTCAGAGCCTGGTGCCTGTTTCAGATTCTGTGTCTCCCTCTCTCTCTCTGACCCTCCCCCGTTCATGGTCTGTCTCTCTCTGTCTCAAAAGTAAATAAACGTTAAAAAAATGTAAAAATAAATAAATGAATGAATGAATGAATGAATAAATAAATAAATAAACAAATAAATAAAAGTATCTATCCTTTCCCTTTGTTTTACACCCCCAATAATCACATGTTTTCTTATAAATAGGATTCCCTTCTTGTAAATTAGTTATAATACTATAATCTTTACATCTTTCTAATTTGGACAACATGTTTTGCTAACTCACACACATACCCATGCCCTGGGGCATAAAGGATCTCAGAATCAAGCCTCTTCTGGTAGTATATACCATATGAAATATGGTGAAACTAGTTTGTTGCCTGGCCTTTTCCTATATTTTCCTCCTCCCCAGACGGACTAGAAGAGATAGTGTTGATGGGGAAGACTTGACAAAATATGAAGGGCAATCATGTAGCTTGGAGATTAGGGAAAAGTATCACTTACCATAAGCAACTTTTCAAAGTGCTAACTTGATGTTCTTTTAGTGCCCCCCCCCTTTTGTACTTGTCTCCTACTTCTCATTTCCCTAAGAACAGAGTCTTCATGATTCCAACTGGCTGCTCGCCATAAATTGTCTCTCACCCTTCCTGCCTTAACATAGCAATGTCCCTTGTTCCTGAAGAATCTCTCTCACCACACCCATTTATCAGCCTTCCTCTTGTAGCGGTATTTACTACAGATATTTGTAATAGATGTTTGGAAAGCAATCTGACTAAACTAAATATTGTATTATCACTGAAAATATCATGGATATTGAGATATCTATGAACATTTAGATAATCTCGTGACTTCTCTTTAAGTTCATATTGTATATGAGTTTTTTACTTAGCATTTTTGCTGAAGCATTTTTATGTTACTCCAAATTCACTCTGTTGTTTTCATAACTAAATAATATTTTGTTGTGTGGATCATAATTTGCCTTTCCATTCAGCTATTATATGACTTACAGAAGATTTCTAGTGTTTTGCTATTACAAATGATGTTACAAAAAGCATCTTTGTAGATAATGTGGGAAACTAAATTTAATCGGAGAAGTGAAGAATGATTAACAATGTATAATTGTCTCTTTCTTACACAAAAGATAGCATTCTTGCTCTTCTAACCAAAGGATAATCAGAGAGTTCTTTCAGATAAGTGCATAGAAAGATTCCTTATTCTTTTTGGGGAGGGTTCCATTATATGGACACAGCACAGCATATTTCAATAGTCTCCTATTGATGGATATTGGTTTATGTCCCAATTCTTTGCCAAATTGTAATGCCTAGGGATATTACCTTGTACACCCATCAATAATGCATGTGTCTATTTCCACAGAACTTTGCCAGTAGAATGTGTTGTTTGACTACCATTTTGCTTTCTAATGACTTGTAACAGATTCGGTACTCTTCCCATCTTCTTGCCAGCCATGTGTGAAATATTTTCTCCCAATTGTTTTATTTTGCTTTTTAATTTTGTTTTTTAATGTGCAATAGTTTTATATAAATAAATCAATTGATCTTTCTTTTTATTTCATTTGTCATTTTTAAGTTTTAAAATTTCTTTCCCATCCATCAAGTTCATAAATATTAAATTATTTTTTCTTATAGTTTTTTATGGCTTGATTATTTAAATGTTTAAAATTTTTCAGGACACCTGGGGGGCTCAGTCAGTTAAGCATTTGACTTTGGCTCAGGTCATGATCTCAAGGTTCCAGAGTTCAAGCCCCACAGCCGGCTCTGTGCTGGTAGTTCAGAGCCTGGATCCTGCTTCATATTCTGTGTCTCCCTCTCTCCCTGCCCCTCCCCTGCTCACACTCTGTCTGTCTGTCTGTCTGTCTCTCTCTCTCTCAAAAATAAGTAAACACTAAAAAAAAATTTAAGAATTTTCGACTCTGATATATTTGAAATTGATTTTGATCCAGCCATATTCTGTAATGATGACAGCAGTAGTGCAGCATTTAACAATAATTGCATAATTACTACGTATAAACCTTTCTAGTGGTGGAATAAGTGAATTTCAAAGGGTGTTTCCCCCATTAAAAATAACACACACTCCAAGAGAACACATTAAATTGGGGTTTTTTTTCTTAAATGTGGTTGTATGATCAACATTTTTTTTTAACAAATGGAAATTTCATTGTAAAATGGTATTGAACTCGTAACAGTTTTTATTCCAATTTGAATTAAAGCTAAGTGTTAGTATTAAAGCTAAGACCAACTGAAGTTTAAGTATTTCACCTCAGAAATTCAATGTTGGTAGAAGAAATAGCTTTGAGACTCTGTGGACTGCTCACTGTGCTTCATGCTATATATTATTTACATCATTTTCTTTATTGTTACCACATCCATACCTAATGGCCATGTTTTTTCTGCACCTGCCACCTTTTTTTGTGTTAGAGACTGATTTTGTTTGATAAACCATATGGTTTGTAAACGCCTAAAAAATTAAAACTCACCAGCAAATTTCAGAGAGATGTCATTTTCAGCCTGACTTAATCCTGGCACTTGAACAATCTTGAAATACCACAGAGTCTGAATTAAAAACAACATTATTTTATCTGTGCCATCTGTTTTCATTCATGAAGGGCTGTGACACAACAGATATTTTTCAATGTTTTCTGGCCTATTCAGATTTCCTCTAATATATTTCATTTACGACATTTGGTATCCTGTTCATTAAAATAATAAGAAAAGAGCAAAAGCTCTTTTTAGAAGAAGGTTATGTTTCAGCTGTTGCACCTGCCAAATTCTGCATGTAGCTGAGTTGAGATGATATATTTGTGAGGGGTTTTTCCCAGTTTCTGAAACATCAAGGTTAAATCAAAATATCTCAAAATTTACAAACTACGCATTCATCCTTATTTCCTCTACTTAATGACCCCAAAAGAAGAGCCAGTTTAGAAGTTTTATTTTTTAGAATCTGAATTGTTTTCCATATTAGATTGAATGAGCAGAAGCAAAGAATTATTTGCCTTGTTTCTTGAGTTTCTTCAAAATTTACCTGATGTCTGCAATCTATTAAGCACGTATATAAAGCTATGGCAACAATTTTTCATGATAGAGCAAGGCAAGAAATGCTATTGGGAAATATTAGAGAAAGATATATTCTGAATATTAGAAAAAGACCCTGGCTTGCATCTAGGCTTGAGGGAATTGTAGAAAAGATTTTGCTTTTGAAGGATTCAGCTTGTGGTCATCTAAGGTTGGATAAAAGATTTATCCAAGATGTCCTTGATTACTAGGATAGCCAGTAGAGAAAGAAAAGATCTCTAATGAAAATGAACCCCAGATTGTGCCATTATGTTCTAATCTGATTTTCTGAAGTACGTCCACATGGAAATCATATGTGCTAAATGAAGCAAGTGGCCTGACCCTTTCAGGCTGTGGGCCGCAAGGCTTCCTACAACTAAAACTTCAAAAATTCAAAGTAGAAAAAATACTTGAAAAATGAAAAGTGAGCCTCTCTGGAAAAAAAATTTTTCTCTAATTTCCAACTAAGAATCAAAGCACAATTGCATATTATTGCACAGCCAAGACCGCTCAAGTGTAAAAAAGTTCCCCAGTCCACTATTTTCAGAGAAGAAATTTCAGTTAAGATCCACAATACACTATGGGGGAGTGTGTGTGTGTGTGTGTGTGTGTGTGTGTGTGTGTGTGTGTGTATACACACACACACCCCATATATGTGTGTGTGTGTATATATATATGTTTGTGTGTATGTATATATATATGTGTGTGTGTGTATATATGTATATATATGTGTGTGTGTATATATACACACACACATATATGGGGGGGGGTGTGTGTGTATACAATCATCCTAATGTTTTTCAGATTCTCTCAGATTCTCAGATTAGTGGAATTCATTTTTTATCTATTAGCACCTATAAAAATCAGAAGGACACACTCTTATAGAACAGTGATGCACAGTTTGGAAATTCAAACATGATTAAATAAGTGAGTTAAGTGGACTCACCATCAAAAGTATAACATCTGAGATTTTTTTAACTTAATTTTGAAATATGTGAATGGGGAGATCTTTTCTCATTAAAATTTGGCAGATGCCAGTTGAAAGAAACATCCTTCTTTTAAAGAGAGCCCTGTGAGAATTGATTGAAAAGGAAATTCCATTAAATATGAAAGAACCCAAATTGTTTTAAAACAATTATATTTTAGGGGCACCTGGGTGGCTTAGTCGGCTAAGCAACTAACTCCTCATTTGGGCTCAGGTCATAATCTCACAGTTCCTGAGATCAAGGCCCACACTGGGCTCTGTAACACAGCACCTGAAAGCCTGCTTGGAATTCTCTCTCTCTGCCCCTCCCCGACTTGTGCTCATGCATGAGCTTTCTCTCTCTCTCAAAATAAATAAATAAACTTTAAAAATTCTTTCAAAACTGTAATAAAACAATTATATTTTAACCTTAAATATATTTTACTTTACATGTATGATTCAAAATACAGAGTAGAGGGGATTAGAATTTTAAACTTTTGGTTCTTTGTACTGTAACTCCCTGCCCTTTCCTAATTAGATATTTATTTTATTGTTTTACATTTTTGATTACTTTTTAAGCCTTGAAATGACTTCTAAATCTCTCCTCTACATCCTCACCTGACAGAATCTCTTCAAGCTCTGTTTTATAACATAAAGTACATATTTATAACATAAGTACTCATAAGTATAATATGAGTACTCTTACTGCTGTCTCTACCTTTTATTCCTCCCTTCCATATTGTACCCTATGTCAGCCACAGCGTCTATTTTTACATTGTCAAGATTACTAAATTTATGTTCCTTCTTGCAATATCATGATTGACCACAGGATGACTATAAACATTGAAAACCAACAAAAGCACTTGCCTTATAGGACTATGTAAATAGAAGTTTTCTTTCTTTCTTTCTTTCTTTCTTTCTTTCTTTCTTTCTTTCTTTCTTTCTTT
>NW_024412400.1:28683170-28785294 GCF_014898765.1 Herpailurus yagouaroundi | reverse complement strand
TTTCTTTCTTTCTTTCTTTCTTTCTTTCTTTCTTTCTTTCTTTCTTTTCTTTTCTTTTCTTTTCTTTTTTTTCTTTTCTTTCTTTTCTTTCTTTTCTTTCTTTCTTTCTTGTAGGCTTCATGCCCAGTGTGAAGTCCAATGTGGGGCTTGAACTCATGACCCTGAGATCAAGACCTGAACTGAGATCAAGAGTTGGATGTTTAACCAACTGAGCTGCCCAGGCTCCCCAATTTTCCTGGAGTTTCTAATTGCCATTTTTCTTTCACTGCATTTTTTACTTGTATCATATTATATTCCCACCTATACCCCTTTACACATACACACTTGTACCTTTAAATTGTACCTGTGATTCTAGTGAGTTTTCCCCTTTCTGGAGACCTTTCTCTTAGAGTCGTCATTCAATCCTGTTCCAATCTGGACTGAACATCTTTTAGGCATATTTCAGTACAATTATCCTGGATATCCATAGATTACTTTTCCAGCATCTACCATCTTTTGGATCCCATATCTTCCTTTGCTTAGGTACATTCTTAACTTTTTGAGGAAAAAATGCATAATAAGTCAAATTATCTGAGATCTTATGTGTCTGGATAGGTATTTATTTTGCCTTAACGGAGATTGACACTATGGTATCAATAGTATCAATCAACAGATTGAACTCTTCATTCTTTGTAGCATCTCTTGTTGCTGATGAGAAATCTGATGCAAGTCTAATCCTCATTCCTTTAGAGGTTGCTTGTTTTTTCTTTTTGAAACCCTTTAGGATTTTCTCTTTATTGTTGATGTTTTGAAACATCACAAGCATGTGTCTAGAGATAGATTCTTCTTGCCAGTCAGTGGTCCTTTTAATTTGAAGGGTTTTTTTTTTTTGTTTTTTTTTTGTTTTTTTCAGTTTTAGAAAACTTTCTTCTTTAAGTTTCTTTGATAAATTCTTCCCTTCATCTTTCTCCCTTTTGGGGGGGGGGGGGGGGACTGTTTTCTCTTTATTTGGCCTCTTACTGTGATGTTAGGACTCCATATTTTTGCTCTAAGTGTCTCTGATCTTTGCTCTCCTATTTTCAGTCTCTGACTTTTTCCTTTGCTCATGGGAAATTTACTTGATTTGATTTTTAGTGCTTCTGTTAAACTTTATAGGTTTTTAGCCACCATATGTTAATCTCTAAGAGTTTTTGTTTTGTTCTCTGGTTGTTCCTCTTTCATAACATCCTCTTCTGGTTTTATGGCTGCAATACATTCAAATCTGTCTGATTACATCAACTAGAGTTTTTGTTGTTTGCTTTGGCTCATTTTGTTTTGTTTAGGTTCTCTCTTGTTTTATTTTGTTACTCTATAGTGAAATTTACAGTTTATTTATCCTAGGCATTCATTGTCTTTAATGCTGCAGGCAGGCTCTCTTCACATACTACAGATCTTTGGTTTTCTGTTCATACTTAAGAGAAAAGGAAGCGTAGGTGGTAGAGTTTTTCCCCTTTATTAACACAGAGATTTTTTCCAGCCATGTTCCTCTCCTGGGTGGGAATTACATAAGGAAACTTTTGGTGGTACAGTGCTGGGACTCAGTTTAGAGTCAGCTGATTGGAAGCTAGCTTTCAAGCTACAGCCTCCAAGTCTCAGAATAACTTTATCCAGTTTTTTGGTAACATTCTACACACTTCTGTTTTTCAGGTTACATATGTGCCTGTAGAAGTGCTACCTGGTACATCTGCCAATCTTGAACTTATTCCCCTTTTGTAGCCTTGCTTCTTAGTCATACCTTCTGACTCTGGGGCCAGAACCCTCTCCCTTTACAGTTTCATACATCATTTTCTGGACTGACTTCTCTGCCCATTTCATTGGTCAACTTGCCTTTATCTTTTTCCTAGATATTTATTGAAATCTCTCATCCGTTGGTCACCACCAACACCCCCAGTCCTATCCCTCACCTTCTCTACTTCCTTTTCTGTTATGGTAATCCCTTCATTGTACTTTAATATTTTTATTTCAGTGGAATCTCAGGAGCAATGGGGGACAAACATAAATTTATGCCATCTTGAATCTCTCCAAGTTGGTTTTAGAAAAGCTACCAATTCAGTTTCCATTCTGAACTCTAGCAAATTTTAGATTGTTTCCACTGTATGGTTTTTTATTTATTTCATATCTCCTCAGATAGAATGAAAACACAAGAGCCATAACTGTACATTCTATTTCATTTGTTTCTTCTATAGAGCCAGATACTCAACTGTAAGGAATTTTAAAATTTCAAATGTGAGTGTTGGGGTTTAAAGTAAACCCCTTTTCTCTAACTTTACTCTTGACTTTAATCCTTCTGTTTCTTTATCTCTGCTTGCCTTGGTCCCTATTTCTTGCCTAATCAACAACATTCACAAACTTTTGTTATAGTATGTTGTTTTAATTGTTCTATTTTATTGTTAGTTGTAGTTGTTTATCTCTTACTATGCCTAATTTATAAATTAAACTATATTCATGCATATTTCAAATAACACAGATCTCAGCACATACATCTCCTAGTATGATCACAAACTACAAGAAAATAAAGGGGCACCTGGATGGCTCAGTTGGTTAAGCATCTGACTCTTGATTTCAGCTCAGATCATAATCCCGGGGTCATGGGATTGAGCATGGAGCCTGCTCAAGATTCTCTCTGTCTCTCTGGGGCACCTGGCTGGCTCAGTCAGTTGAGCATCTGACTCTTGATTTCAGGTCATGATCCCAGGGTTGTGGGATCAAGCCTTGCATTGGGCTCTGTGCTAAGTATGGAGCCTGCTTAAGATTCTCTTTCTCTCCCTCTTGCACCGTTCCTCCACTCCCCCGTTTGTGTGCTCTCTCTTGCTCTTCCTCTCTCTCTCAAAAAAATTGCTCTCTCCCTCTGCCCCTTACCCACACTAGTGCACTCACTCTCACTCTCTCTCTCTCTCTCTCTCCCTCTCAAAAAATATCTAGACCAGATGGCGTAGTCTGGATAGGTACTGAGATCCTCAGACCAATGAACCTTCACCCAAATTCATGCCTGGGGAAATGATATCTTTCTCAGCCACTGGTTGGGTAGTTAATATCATATGAGTTTAAGTACTTTCTTGTCCAGGGTCGCCTGGGTAACTCCAGCTCTTGATTTTGGCTCAGGTCATGATCTCACAGTTCATGAATCTGAGCCCTACATGGGGCTAATAGGGCAGAGCCTGCTTGGGATTCTCACTCTCCCTCCCTCTCTTTGACCCTCACTTTTTGTCACTCTCTCTCCAAATAAATAAACTGAAAAAAATTTTTTCTTGTCCATATGTCAGAAAATATGAGATCTAAACAGGACGAGATACACTAGAAAAATTTCACAACCTTTCTAACAGGCCGCGATAGTATGAATGGGGCAGCCGTCCTTAAGGGTTGCAGCCGTTTCGGGGCTTTGACTTCTGATTATTTTTGTGCAGCAGGTCTCATTAATGAAGTCCATTCTTGGCTTTGCCTGATCATTTTTCTTGGGTGATGTACAGTTTTATACATAAGCATTTTTTAATGAATCAAGGATTTTCTTCCTATTTTTTTGCAAGATAAACTTGGAAGGATTAGAACTTCTAGGGTGAAATGTCAGACTAAAAATTCCTTTTTATGATGTATTCTGCTTATTTTCTCCCTGATTTTAGGAGCTGGGAATCCAAAGTGCACAATCGCAATTGTTTTGGGAAGAACTAAAAATACCTCTGCAGCCAGGTAATAAAATAATTGTGATTGAAAAATTTATTTGGGAATAAGAACTACTCTTTCTACCCACATAATTTACTTAAAATGCACCATTTAGAATTACAAATCATAATAATATAAAGCATATTCTGAGATTAATGTTACATTTGTGTTTCACAATTGTTTTGCTGTAAGATTATATCTAGGAACATTTTAGGGGGTGTTTCTATGCATTCTTCAATGTGGAATTTCTTGTATTAAAAAGTGTTGCTGAATCCTCAAAGCTGTTTGGGTCAGATTATGAGACATATAGAAATTTTCAGAACTGTCTGTAAGTAATTAAGTGATTATATATTTAGATCAAAGGCGATAGTCTTGGCAACATTTGATACTGTATATCAGTTCCTAGTTTCCACTCTGAGTAATGAGAAGCTCAATCAAATAACTTTAACTTATTTTCAACTTATCACTGTTATGGTTCCCAAATACAGCCTGCATCCAACTGTGTCTGATGTATGCCTTTTACACAATTCCCATTCCAGACATCATTGCTTACATGATTACGTGGTAACAACAAAAAAAAAATGACAATTGCAACTCCACCTAGCATCTGTTTTATTTTTCCACATAGCAAACTTTTCCTAACATCTGGTTTTCTTTAACCAGACACAAACAACACACCATGGTTCTTGTTCCTATCAACACACCTGGAGTAGAAATAATAAGGCCTTTGTCAGTTTTTGGCTATATGGGTAAGTACTCAACCAAGATAAGCATGCATTAGCTAGCAGGAAGACGGGAATATGCAGTAACACTGAAGGTAACAGCATTATAATATAGGAAATGTGTTCTTAGAAATCCTTTGGTGCTGACAACTATCTTAATATAAATGCCAGTGGTGGTGGTGGGGGGGAATATATATATATGTGTGTGTGTGTGTGTGTGTGTGTGTGTATGTGTGTGTGTATGTGTGTGTATATATATGTATATATATGTATATATATGTATATATATACATACATACATAAATGTCAGTGGAACTCAGAATAGAGCAAATAAAGCTGATACAGCACTGGACCTCACTTTGTTTACTTTTGAGAAAGGGTAGATTGTATTCAAGGAACAGTAACTCTGGCTGCTATTCATCCCTTTGTCATCCAGCAAAATGGATTAACGAAATAGACTTAGAAAAATTAAATCTATATAATCCACAATGAAATTCACTTTTATCTTCAAGTTTAGCTTTCTTAACCAATCGAACTGCAAGGGCTATTAATAAGCAATGAGTTCTGGAGCACCTGCGTGGCTCAGTCAGTTAACTGTCTGACTCTTGTTTTCATCTCAGGTCCTGATCTCACGGTTCGTGAGTTCAAGTCCTGCATTGGGCTCTGTGCTGGCAGCGTGGAGCCTGTTTGGGATTCCCTGTCTCCCCTCACCCTCACAAAATAAACAAATAAACATTTTTTTAATCTTTTTTTTTTTTTAATTTTTTTTGGCGTTTATTTCTGAGAGACAAAGAGAGACAGAGCATGAGCATGGGAGGGGCAGAGAGAGGAGGAGACACAGAATCAGAAGCAGGCTCCAGGCTCTGAGCTGTCAGCACGGAGCCCGACGCGGGGCTTGAACTCACAAACTGCGAGATCATGACCAGAGCCAAAGTCAGATGCTTAACCGACTGAGCCACCCAGGCACCCCTAAAATGTACTTTGAAAAATAAACAATGAGTTTTGATTGATTTGAATGCAAAACTTTTCCATTCTTCTGTGCTTGGGTGGAATTTCTAAGAAGCAAGGATACTTTTGTTTCTGGCCACCCAGCTCAAGCTCATGTTCGTTGTTGCCTTGCTGCTCAGGTAATTCACTCAGCAAGTATTTATTGAGGGCTGACCACTGTTCTAGGTGCTTAGAATACATTAGTGAGCACAATAGGTTAGGATCTCTGACCTCATAGAGCTTACATGATAGGGGAAAGAGACAGGTGATAACTACAAACATGTAAATAAGTAAATTATAGCAACTTAGCAGGTAATAAATGCTATGGAAAAGTTTATTGAACCTCAGGCTCTGTGGTGACCCTGGCTTTCTCTTTATTGTTGAATATGGCTAATAAAAATGTCCAAGTAGCAGATGAAAGACTTAGAGTTTTAGAGAACATTTGGCATCACCTTCCATAGGATGCACCCACAGATTAAGTGTCGTTTGCAAGAAGGTGATGAACAAGTTCACTGGAGCAAATTGTGAATGGGAATTTGTTGGGTTGCAGAGCAATAGCCTGAAGACCCCCCAAAATGGATTTATAATTCAGGTTGCCTGGAAATAACCTCCACTTCAGAGCCTGTTTTTGAATTTGCAGTGAGACAAATTCACCAGCACCTCTCCAACTCCCCATGCCCAAGGCCAAAAGAAACAATTGTAGAGAAGGTTGATTATTAATGTCTATTCTGACAGGAAAAGGGTGTGGAGTTAGCCTGAGATTATCTCCAGAACCAGGGGTTGGGGAGGCAGTAAGGAAGGGTGGGCGGTGTGACGTAGACAAGAGTGTGAATGTGTTCCCATTCTCTGTCCGATGCCAGCATTTCCCAGAGGCAAACACATAGTGAACAAGCCTGGACTGGGAGAACACATACCTCAAGGCCCAATCTGTGCTGAGCCTGTTCTGTCCCTTTGAGCAGGCGCTTTGCATGTCCGGGCATTGGTTTACACAATGATAAAATAAGAAACCTGAATCACATTACTCACTTTCGACTTTTGAACTATTGGAAGCTTTTTTTTTTCCAAGCGTAATTTTCTGTGGAAGGCCATACATAAAAAAAAGTCTCAGAAAAGAAGCAATAATCAAACAATAATGATCTGATTGGATGTATGAAAATGCCTTCCCTTCTAGTAACTCTACAACTTCAGAGAATGAGTTTGAAAACCTCTGGATCAAATGATTTCTAAAATCTCTTCGAAGTGGAACAGTTGAGTTTTCTGGGTTCTAGGGTGCTAGGGGTTCAGAGTTCAGGATCTACCTAGGAATATCTGTGACATATGAGGCTTTTAACTTGGACTTCTTTTGAGTAATTATTAATTACATACGAGTATTTTTTGGTCAACCCATTTTGATCTTCAAAATTATATTTTCTATTTTATAGATTATTTACATGGAGGACATTTTGAGATCCATTTTAATCAAGTACGAGTTCCTGCCACCAATATAATATTAGGTGAGATAACTTTGGAAAAATGATTCTCCAGTACTGTGTACTAAAATATTTTCAGGTCTAAATCTGGAAAAGATATGAAGTCTACCTTAATTTAGGTATTTTTCCCTCTTAGATACCTTTCCCTCTTACCCCATTTGTAAGAGAACATTTTTCCATTTGGTGGATTTTCTTACATGGAATAAGGTTTTATTTAAGTGTTTGATATGGTTTTGTATATCACATTAATTGAAAACCTAGCTAAATACAAAAAATACACAATTCAGAGCGACACACTGTTTCCTAAAATATGATCTTCAGGCCTTTACTTGTTTTAAGAAAACCTCACAGTACTTTCTGAATTTAAGTCTTACATACAAACACATTAGAATCATAAATAACTTTGCATACTGAATACCTGGAATGACTTGACCCTCTTGCTTATTGGAATCCTACCCAACCTTCAGAGAACATCTCAAGTGGTACCTCTTTCAGAAAGGTTTTTGTGTTCTTCACCCCATCCACTCAATAAACCCCTGCTGCCTGCCGAGTCCTGAGGATACAAGCTCTGTTTCCTTTGCCTTTCTTTGTTCTCCTCCATATCCCTTATCCTTAGCATCCTTGCCCCCGCTTCTAGATTCCGAACTCCTAGTGAAGGGACTGTGTCTTATTTACCTTTGTAACCATTACAGCATTTATAAAACAGCATATGCATAGTTGGTACTCAGGAGACATTCTTAAATTGGATTAAAATGTTTAATGATTGTGGTTTAAAAAACATAGAGATCAGAGGGGCACATGCACCCCAATGTTTATAGCACCACTATCAATAATAGCCAAATTATGAAAAGAACCCAAATGTCCATCGACTGATGAATGGGTAAAGAAGATGTTGTACCTATATACAGTGGATTATTACTCAGCAATCAAAAAGAATGAAATCTCAACATTTGCAACAACATGGATGGAACTAGAGTGTATTATGCTAATGAAGTAAGGCAAAGAAAGACAAATATCATATGATTTCACTCATAGGTGGAATTTAAGAAACACAACAAATGAACATAGGGGAAAGGAAGGAAAAATTAAAAAAAAAAAAACAAAAACAGGGAGGCAAGCCATAAGAGACTCTTAAATACAGAAAACAAACTGACAGTTGTTGGCAGGGAGAAGGGTGGGAGTATGGGCCAAATGGGTGATGGGTGTTAAGGAGGGCACTTGTTGGGATGAGCACTGGCTGTTATATGTAAGTGACGAACTACTAAATTCTACTGAAACCAATACTACACTATATGTTAACCAACTTGGATTTAAATTAAAAACAAAAAAAAGATTTTCTAGTCCCCCTCTCCCCACAAAAAAAAAGTTCTACAAATAATGAACATTATTACCGAACTGACTTTTTTCCTACCAGAATGCCATTTTCATTGAGGGCAGTTCATCATTTTCTCAGCATTTATTTAAATAACAAAGTAAATGGCTGTGGTCACTTTCATGTTCTTCTTTCTTTCTTATAGGTGTAGGCAGGGGATTTGAAATCGCCCAAGGCCGCCTTGGACCTGGTAGAATCCACCACTGTATGAGAATAGTAGGTCTGGCAGAACGTGCTTTGCAGATCATGTGTGAACGGGCAACAAAAAGGGTGGCCTTTAACAAGAAACTGTTTTCACATGTAAGGATGATTACTTACTTGAGTTTATTGTAGCCCCGTGCGCTACTGACCTTGAAACAAAATAGCATTACTTGGTCATAGAGAGATCTCCTCTACATAAATAAGATGGGTTTTTCCCCCATAAAGTATATTTATGTCTGTACGTAAATATAGTCTGATGGAGATCTTTAGCTTTGTGAAAGATTAAATAATTCCTAAAGTGCTTCAACACCTCAGTGCAAACAGTATGGACAATTCCTTCAACTTTCTCAGATTCTTGCTCTCTAGAGAACCTGGTACATTAGCCCTTCTCTGTAGAGAAGGCTGTCATAAAGAAGAAGGATTGGCCTTGTTCTTTGGCTTTCTGGAGGGAGTACGTGAGGAAATATAGGAAAATAACCTAAAGCTCAGTAAAAGGAGAAAGATCAAAAAATGGAATGGACTGCCGTTCTTTGCCTTTCTTTGTTCTCCTCCATATCCCTTATCCTTAGCATCCTTGCCCCCACTTCTAGATTCCGAACTCCTAGGAAGTCTAGGAAGTGAGTTCCCTGTCACTGGAAAACTGCAAGTAGAAATGGGATCAGTATTTGGTGGGATGTTCATGATGTTTTGAATTCCCAACTATAAATTATGTACTGCTAAGTCTGTTGTTTACAAAGCAGAGTAAACAATATAGTTACATGTGAGCAGTATAGTCAGAATTAGAGAATATTTATCAAGAGGGAAAAGAAGCTGTCATTCCAACTTCCTTGGAAAACTTTATAAGAGAAGTGGGATATGCAAGTCATCTCCCAAAAACCCTTGTAACTTTTAAGGCAAGAAAAATTATTTTTTACATATTCAGTACTTAGGATGCTAACGGTTTAGTGGAGTGGTAGAATAGTGTTTGTGTTTGCTGGACATGTGTGTTTTAGTACTTTGGTCCCCTTGTCAAGTACATTTGTGAGCATCTTTTAAAATTTCGTAGTATATTTTTTATTTTAAATTCCTGTAGGCTATATTTGCTTTTTGTGATATTATTCAGCATATCTGTAATTTAGTTGTAACACAGTTTTATGGGAAAATACAGCCTATCTTATGGTGCACACCTGGGAGTAATCTGTGGGGAACCCTTTTAATATATGGTGAGGGCAAGGGTTCAGCTGTTGGATGGACACTGTAGGAGAAAGTAAGGTATGAACTTTTGGGGTTGTGGATACAACTCCATGCTGCTCTGTGTATGAGCTAAAGAGTTGCTCATGGCATCAATATCACTTCCTACATACACTTTTCTCTTTTCAAGATTGCCACCCAAACCCCGGAGCAGGATGAAGGGCGGGCACAGAGAGGTTGCCCCACAGACCTCTTAAACACATAAAAGCACTCTGCTTAAGTTTCATGAGAGATGTTTTTAACACTGTATGAGAGGGAGATTTCCCTCCTGCTTTTTGTAAGTTAATGTATCAAGCAGAACAAGCCCCCGCTTTTCAAAAATATGCCTCCCTTCACTGGAAACTTCTTGCACTTGGCACAAAGAAAATAATCTGGCAGAAGCAAAAGAGACGTGGAGGCATATCATAAACAAAAATCTGAGCCAGATTTTTTTTCAATTTATGAAAGTAACATTCCATTTCCATGAACTTGGAGATTCTTTCCAGCTGCCTTCTAAATTATTCCAGGCACTAAAGCAAAAAGTTCTGTATCAAAATTCTGTTTTAGTAAATAAATCTGACAACTCCTTAGAGCACTCAGTTTCTATCCATTTAATGCTTTTAAGCAAATCTAGGGTCTATAGAGACCCAGCTGAGAACACTTTCCTTTATTCCAAAGCTAAGAAATAAATGTATTTGTAGTCTGTTCATGAAGTTATAATCACCCAGCTTTACAGCCATCAAAAATATGCTCACTTACCACTGGGCCTTGTTTGAAATTGTTAATGCATAGCCTGGTTTCAACCTCTAGGGAGTCATCCGATAGAAATATACTGGTGACACACAAATGTAATTTAAAATTTTCTATCAACTACATTTTTTAAAAGTAAAAAGAAACAGAAGAAACTGATATTTGTAATATATCTTAACTCACTATATCCAAAATGTTATCATTTCAACATGAAATATAAAAGTATTATTAATAAGATATTTTACTTTCTTTTTAAAAAAATACCCATTTTTCTAAATTGGTTGTAGATTTCACACTTGTAATGCATCTCAATTCAGACTAGGCATATTTCAAATGCTCATAGCCACATGTGGTTAATAGCAGCTACCATATTGAACATCTCTGTTTTAGGGAAACTGATCAAATAGCCACTGTTTAAGAAATGTACTAGCACAAACATAACCAAGCATAAAAATGACTGTGGAAGGTTAACATGGCTCAAATAATTGTACTGTAATTGGCTGCTGGTCAAACTTGACAAATATGGTTCTCTACTGTAAACAGCAGTTCTATGACTAGGATTGGGAACAACAACAAAAACCCATACGGTTAACCAGAAGCATTTGTTATTGTCTACTGAGTTTCAGTGCTGAATTCTCAATGTTTGCTTGCTTGTGGGATTTATGATAAGTTTTGGTCCCCCTATTCTCCACTTACCTCCCACTTCTCTTCGAAGTTTTTACCAATGGAGAAAACTTACTAAGACAATTAAGAAACAAGTACCAACTTTTTTTAATTAAATTTTTTATTTTGAGGTCATCATAGATTCACATACAGATGTAAGAAATAATACAGAGAGATCCCTTATTCCCTTTCCTAAGTTTCCCCCAACGGTAACATCTTGCCAAACTAGACTACAAAGTCAGAACCAGGATATTGTCCTTGATATAGTCCAGATCTAGAACATTTCCATCATTGGGGCGCCTGCGTGGCTTAGTCAGTTGAGAATCCAGCTCTTGATCTTGGCTCTGGTCATGATCTCACAGTTCATGAGTTCAAGCCCCACATCAAGCTCTGTACTGACAGTGTGGATCCTTCTTGGGATTCTCTCTCTGCCCCTCTGTGCGTGCTCTCTGTAAATAACTTTAAAAAAAATTTACATTGCCATAAGGATCCCTCATCTTGTCCTTTCATGGCCATACCCACTTCCTCATTTCTTATCCTCACCTCCTCATTAACCCCTGACAACCTTTAATCTCTTATTCATTTTTATAATTCTATCATTTCAAGAATGGAATCATATAGTATATAAACTTTTGGGGTTGGTTTTTTTTCACTCTGCATAATTCTTGGAGATTCATCCAGGTTATGTGTATCAATAGTTGGTTCCTTTTTTTTTTTTTAATTTTTTTAACCTTTATTGATTTTTGAGACACAGAGAGAGAGCATGAATGTGGGAGGGTCAGAGAGAGAGGGAGACACAGAATCTGAATCAGGCTCCAGGCTCTGAGCTGTCAGCACAGAGCCCGACATGGGGCTCGAACTCACGGATTGTGAGATCACGACCTGAGCCGAAGTCGGACGCTCAACCGACTGAGCCACCCAGGCGCCCCAATAGTTGGTTCCTTTTTATGTCTGGGTAGTATTCTTTGGTATGGATTCTCACAGTTTAGCTGTTTACCTGATGAGGCACATCTGGGTTGTTTCCCGTCTGTGGCTGATACAATTAAAGCAGCTATAAACATTCATGTACAGGTGTTTGTGTGAACATAAGCCTTTTCTTTCTCTGGGATTAATTCCCAAGAATGCTGGGTCATGTGGTAGTAGCATGTTTCGTTTTTAAAGAAACCAGCAAACTTTTTTCCAGAGTGACTATACTGTTTTTCATTTTCACCAGCTGTGTAGTAATGATCCAGTTTTTCCACATCCCCACCAGCATATGGTGTTGTCACTGTTTTGTTTTTAATTTTCTTTTAGCCATCCAATAGGTTTATAGTAATAACTCATTGTGGTTTTAATTTATATTTTCCTAATGGCTAGTCATGTTTGAACATCTTTCATGTGACTATTTTCCATCTTATATCCTCGTTGATTCATGTCTTATGCTCATGCTCTTCCTGGATTTTGTGTGTGTGTGTTTTGCTTTTTAATTGCTGAATTTGGAGAGTTCTTCATATTGTCTAGCTAATTCCATAGCTAAATATTGACTTGCAAATATTTTCTCTGTCTCTGTAGCTTATCTTTTCATCTTTTCATCCCCTTAACAGGGTCTTTCACAGACCAAAATTGTTTCATTCTGATGAGCTCTAATTTGTCAGTTTTCCTTTTATGGATCGTGTTTTTAGTCTCAAGTCTAGGAACACTTTGCCTTGCCCTAGATCCTGACGATTTTCTTCTATAATTTTTTTCTATGAGTCTGCAATCTATTTTGAGTTAATTTTAGTATAAGGTATATGAGAATTAGGTCAAGGTTTATTTCTTTGCCTATGGATGTCCACGTGCTCAGCGCCATTTGTTGAAAAGGCTAGCTTTCCTTAATGGAATTGTTTTACATCATTCTCAAAAATTAGGCATATTTGTGTGGGTCTATTTCTGGTTCTCTGGTGTATTCTTTTATCTATGTCTGCCCCTCTGCCAATACCATGCAGTCTTGATTACCATAGTTACATAATTAATCTTAAAATCAGGATGGCTAATTCATCTCACTTTATTCTCTTCAAAATTCTAGTTCCTTTGCCTTTCCATATGAACTTAGAATAATCTTGTCTATGGCTTCAAAAAATCCTCCTGAGATTTTGATAGGAATTGTGTTAAACCTATATATCAGTTTAGGAAGAAATGACATCTTTATTATGTTGTGTCTTCTACTCTGTGAACACAGTATGTCTCTCCACTTTATTTAGCTTTTCTTTGATTCTTGCTATCATCTATGTGTAGCTTTTAGCATACAAATCCTATACATTTTGTTATATTTACATCTAAGTATTTTAGTTTTTTGAGTGATTATAAATGATATTGTGCTTTTAATTTTGATGTCCATGTGTTCATTAATGGTATATATAAATATAATTGATTTGTGTATGTTTATCTTAAAATTCAGTGACCTTTCCAAACTCACTTATTAGTTTTGTAGATTGGGTGGGTTTTTTGTTTGTTTTTTTGTAGACCATGGTGTCATCTCCAAGTACGAGAAAGTTTTAATTCTTCCTTTCAGATACGTATATATTTTATTTCCTTTTCTGGCTTCATATCACTGGCTAGAACCTCTAACACTTTATTGAATAAGAAAGGAGAGAGTGTATATCCTTGCCTTGTTCTCAATCTTAGGGAAACATTAAGTAATAATGTTAGCTATAGGTTTTTTTAATGTTTATTTTTGACAGAGAGAGAGACAGAGCATGAGTAGGGGAGGGTCAGAGAGAGAGGGAGACACAGAATCCGAAGCAGGCTCCAGGCTCCGAGCTGGCAGCACAGAGCCCGACTCGGGGCTCTAACCCACGGACCGCGTCATGACCTGAGCCAAAGTGGGATGCTTACCGACTGAGCCACCCAGGCGCTCCAAGCCATAGGTTTTTTTTTTTAGATATTCTTCATTGAGTTCCCCTCTGTAATTAGTTTTCTGAGGATTTTTATCTTTTATCATGAATGAATGGAATTTTGTGAAATGATTTTTCTGCATTGATTTATATGATCATGTGATTTTTCTGCTTTAGCCTTTTTAAGATGGTAGAGTGCATTAATTGATTTTCAAATACTGAACCAGCTTTGCATCCTTGAAATAATCCCAACTTTGTCATGGTGTATAATTCTTTTTTATATATTGCTGAATTCTACTTGCTAATGTTTTGTTAAGGATTTCTGAATGTGGAGTCATGAGAGATATTGGTCAGTAGTTTTTTGTTTTGTTTTTGTACTGTCTTTATCTGATTTTTTTTTAATTTTTTTTTCAACTTTTTAAAATTTATTTTTGGGACAGAGAGAGACAGAGCATGAACGGGGGAGGGGCAGAGAGAGAGGGAGACACAGAATCGGAAACAGGCTCCAGGCTCTGAACCATCAGCCCAGAGCCTGACGCGGGGCTCGAACTCACGGACCGCGAGATCGTGACCTGGCTGAAGTCGGACGCTTAACCGACTGCGCCACCCAGGCGCCCCTGTCTTTATCTGATTTTGATATTAGGATAATACTGTGTTTACAAAGTGATGTGGGAAGTTTTCCCATCTCTTTTACTTTCTGGAAGAGATTGTCTCGATTGGTGTTAATTCATCTTTAAACATTTGGTAAGAGTTCTCTAATGAACCCATTGGGCCTGGAGATTTGGGTCCGGGAGGTAGCTTTTTTGAAGATTGATTTCCTTAATAGTTATAGGGCTATTCAACTTATCTGTTTTATATTGAATGAATTGTGGGTGGTTGTGTTTTTTGAAGAAGCGGTCCATTTTATCTAAGCTGTCAAGTTTGTTGTTTAGAGACGTTCATAATATTCTCTTGTTACCCTATTGATGTCTGCAGGGTCTTTAGTGACATATCCCCCGTTTCATTCCTGACATTGGTAATTTGTGCCTACTTTTTCCTTTGTCATTCTTGTTAGAGACCTGTTGCTCTTAATGATCTTTTCAAAGAATATAAAATATATTAATACATAAAACTATCCAATAGAATTGTTATATTAGGGTTTAACATTAACAGGATCTTTGTTTTATTGATTTTCTCTTTTTTTTTCCAATTTTACTGATTTCTGCTCTTTATTATATACTTTCTTTTGCTTTCTTTGGATTTATTTTGCTCTTTTATTTTGGTTCTTGAGGCCATAGCATGGATTATTAATTTGAGACTTTTCCTCTTTTCTAATGTATGTTTTTAGTGCTATAAATTTCCCTCAGTGCTGCTTTACCTGTGTCCTACAGATTGTGATATATTGTGTTTTCATGTCAATTCAGCTCAGTGTCTTTTTCAATTTCTTTTGAGACTCTTCTTTAACACATGAATTATTTAAAGGTATGTTACTTAGTTTCCAGCGTTTGGAGATTTTCCTGTTCCTCTGTTCTTAATTTCTAGTTTGATCCCATTGTGGTTATAAACAAAGTCTGTATTATTCCATTTCTTTCAGATTTGTTGAGATTTGTTTTATGGCTCAGGATATGGTTTATCTTATTATATGTTTGAGGACACTTGAAAAGAATGTGTACTCTGTTGTTGGGTGGAACATTGCTTGGTAGTGTTGTTAAATTGCTGTATATTCTTGCGGATTTTCTGTCTAGTTGTTCTCAGTAGTTGAGAGAGGGGTGTTAAAGTCTCCAACAAGGATTGTGGATTGGTTTACTGCTCCTTTGGTTTCTATCAGGTTTTTGTTTTATATATACATATTCAGCAGCTCCACTGTTTGATGCATATACATTTACAATTTGCCCTTTTATCATTGTATAATATCCCTCTACGTCTTTGGTGATTTTCTTTGTTCAGAGTCTGCTTTATATGATATTAATATAGCTGTTTCTACTTTCATTTGATTGTTTCTATACTATATATTTTTTATTCTTATTTTTGCTTTCATCTTGCTTATATCATTATATTTGAAGTGAATTTCTTCTAGATGGCATTTAGGTGGGTCATGTTTTTCAATCCACTCTATCAGTCTTTATCTTAAGTCTGCCATTTAATTTTTTTGTTTTGTGTTTGTTCTGTTTTTCATTTCTGTTTTCTTTTTCCTGATTCCTTTAGATTAAGTTACCATTTTTAGAATTCCATTTTGATTTATCTGTAGTGTTTCTGAGTGTACCCACACACTGAGGCATGTGTGCAGAGCACATAAACAACTTGACTGAGTTCTCAAAAGCCATAAACTACTGAAACTCACTGAAGGTGAGATAGATAACCATAGTATTCTGCAACTAGTAAAGCAGTTGAATTCATAGTTTAAACTCTGCTGAAATAAGAAATCATCAGGCCCAGATGGTATCACTGGTAAATGCTACTAAACAGGTAAAGAAGAAATAACACCAATTCTCTGCAGTCTTTTCCAGAAAGTAGAAGCAGAGGACACTTGCCAACTCATTTTGAGCCCAGAATTGCCCTAATCCAAAACCAGATAAGAACAAACTAGACTAATATAGATGCAAAAACCTATTAGGAAATAAAGTCCAGCAATATATAAAAAGAATAGTATACCACAACCAAGTAAGGTTTATCCCAGGAATGCAAGGCTGATTCATACTCAGTAATTCCTAAGAAAAAAATTATTGTAATCTGCCATGTTAGCCTGAAAAATAAAAAGCACACAATCATGTCAACTGATCCAGAAAAGCACTTGACAAAATTCAACATGTATTCATGATGTAAACTCTCAGCAAACTAGGAATAGAAAGGAATTTATTCAGCCCAGTGCAGAGCATCTGAAAAATTAATGATGGAAGACTAAATGCTTTTCCCCCAAGATTGGGAACAAAGCAAGGATGTTTACTCTCACTACTCATATTTATCATCATAGAGGAAGTCCTAGCCAATGCAGTGAGTCCAAAAAAAAAAAAAAAAAAAAAAAAAAAAAGGCATATAGTTAAGGGAAACAAAGAGGTAAAACTGCCCATATTCACAAACAACATGATTATTAGAAAATCCCGAGGATCTACCAAACAAAACAACCTTCCTAGAACTGTGTTGAGCAAAGTCATGAGATATAAGATCAACACATAAAATCCATTTTTTGAACAACTGGAATGAACAACTAGAAACTGAAATTCAAAAAATACTATTTACAATAGACTTTTAAAACACAGATCTAACAAAACATATATAGTATCCAAATGCTAAAAATTATAAAATTGATAAAAGAAATCAAAGGAAACCTAAATATAGAGAAATACTGTGTCCATGCACTGTTAAACTAATAGTACAGACGTCAGCTGTCTTCAAATTGATCTATAGATTTAATGTAATCCTAATCTGAATCCCAGCAGGACTTTTTTTGTAGATATCAGCAACTGGTCCTAAAAATTATACAAAATGCAAAGAAACTAACCAAAACAATTTGAAAAAGAAGAAGAAAGTTGGAGGAATACGGTCACTACCTGATCTAAAAACTTACTGTAAACTACAACAACCATGACTGTGTGGTATTAGCAGGGGGAAAGACACATAGATCTTTGGAACAGAACTGAGTTCAGAAATAATCTCATAAAAATAAGGGTCAAATGATTTTTTATATAGGTGCAAAGGTAGTTCATGGGGAAAGGTTAACCTTTACAGTAAATGGTATTGGAAAGGTTGAACATTTATAGGCCAAAAAAAAAAAAAAAAAAAAAATGAACCTTGTCCTAAAGCTCATACCTCACATAAAATTTAACTCTAAATATATTGTCGATCTAAATGTAAAAGTTAAAACTAGAACACTTCTATTTAAAAAAAAAAAAACAAACCTTTGTGTCCTGGGATTAGGCAAAATGTTTTTAGACATGCACCAAAAGAGCAACCATAAGAGAAAAAAATTGACAAATTGGACATCATTTAAATTAATCACATTTGTCCTTTGAAAAGTTACTATTAAGAAAATGAAAATGCTACAGACTGGGAGAAGATATTTGCAAACTGCCCATCTGACAACTGACTTGTATCCTTAATAAAGAACTTAATAAAGAATAAACAGCAGTAAGAAAACAATCCAATGTTAGAAGTGGGCAAATGACATGGACATGCCATCAAAGCAGATATATAGATGGCAAATAAGCACATCAAGAGGTGATCCACATTATTAGTCCTAGAGAAATGCAAACTTAAACTACCATGTAAGAGCTCTGCTCACTGTTAAAATGACTAATGTTAAAAAAAAAAAAACAAACCAAGTGCTAATGGTTTTGAGAGCAGTTGGAACTATTAACTGTTGGTGGGAATGCAAAATGGTACAGCTGGTCTGGAAAACTGACAGCTTCCTATAAGCATTTACCAGATGATCTAATAATTCCATTCTCTACATCTGCTTTAAAAAATGCAAAATATAGTCTTAAAAAACCTGTATGCACATGGTTATAGAAGCTCTGCTAATAATCACCAAAAACTAGAAACCACCGAAATATCCGTCAGCAGGTGAATGGTTAAACAAACTGGTACATCCCTGCAATGGAATACTACTCATTCATAAAAAGGAATGAACAGTTGGTACACAGAACTTGGTCAATGACACTCAAAAGCATTATGTGGAATGAAAGTAGCCAGTCTCTAAAGAATTCATGCTACATGATTCCATTTGTATGACATTCTGAAAAAGCCAAAACTATAATAACTGAGAATTGATCAGTGGTTGTGAGAGTTTAGGGGTTGGGGAGGGTGTGACTAAAGAAGGGCATCGGCTTTAAGGGGAGATGGAATTGTTCTAGATCTTGATTGTGGCTACACCAATCTATAGGTGGGGTACAACTGATAGAACTGTTCACCAAAGGTAAAGGTCATTGTTACTAAATAACAACACAACCAAGGACTATTATTGCACCTTCCCCACATTGAAATTGTCCTGGGAATTATCTCGATTATAATCTGGTCCACCATCAGACATTATCCAAGTTTCAATGAGATTATGAGATTAGCATTCAGGAGGGCCAGTGAGGAGTGTTTTGGCAATAAGACGGTTGCTCAATTCAGCCATCTTGACTTTAGACATCAAGATATCCAAAATAAATTATTTTTCTGAGCAAATAAAATTTCTTTCTAAAATCTAACAATGTTAATTGTAGCATTCCACAAGTATGTGGTTGCCTGGTATATATCAAGTAAGTCAACTCTTCCATTAAAAAATAATGGAAGGGAAACAAAAATATAAAAACAGGGAAGGGGACAAAACCTAACAGACTCTTAAATATGAAGAACAAACAGGTTGTGGGAGGGGATGGGCTAAGTGGGTAAAAGGCATTAAGGAATCTACTCCTGAAATCATTGTTGTACTATATGCTTATTTTTAATTTTTTTTTAAATTTACATCCAAATTAAGTAAAATAAAAATAGAGTAAGGTTTGGGAACAGTCAATAGCCTGGAGTATTTTACCAAACTACAAAGTTCTATTGGATGTGGACTCACAACTTATCCACTCCTCCTTTTTGTTGCCCTTTGCTCCCCCCTGCAGGAGGTTGTGGCTCACTGGATTGCTAAAAGCCGCATTGCCATTGAGAAGATACGTTTGTTGACCCTGAAAGCCGCCCACAGCATTGACACTGTAGGCAGCACTGGTGCTAAGAAGGAGGTGAGGCCCCTTGGACCACCATCTGCCAAGGCTTCTTCAGTTTCTTTCACCCACTGGGCATTTCAGGTTTCGTGGTACCCTGATGGCACTCAGAATATTGGAGGTTTCCATGTGATTTTGGTTTCCAAGATTATAGATACAGGTCACTTGCTAGTTTTCCTTTCACTTGCCTGTTTTAGGGAATGATTTTCAGGGTGCAGAATATCTTCAGTATTCTTGAGATGCAACAAGGAAGAGGGAAATGCTAGACTACACAGACTTGGAATTGTACGCGGTATGTAACTTTCTGCTAGCCATGTGGCCTTGGGCAAAGTATCTGATCTTTTTGCCTGTGGCCTAGGGTTTAGCGAAGAGTGGCAAAGATGACATAGAATGTGTAGCACTTTGCTACCACATAGTGAATGTTTCATAAGAGACTCCTTTCATTCCCTGCTTTATGTTTCTGGCTTACATGGAGTGAGAACGTGATCGTTTAATTCTAAAAGCCAATAAAATTGGTAAAAGAGAACTCATTAGTGAAGGCTCTTGAATTCTTTTTTTTTTTTTAACTTTTTTTTTTTAAGTAGGCTCCACACCCAACATGGGGCTTGAACTCACAACCCTGAGATTTAGAGTTGCATGCTCTGAGCCGAGCAGGTGCCCCTTGAATTTTTTTATGATCCCTAAGGTGATGAATGTGATTTATCAGCTGCCTTAAATCCTTTTGGAAACAAGTTATAAATAATAAAATATGATTTGGAAAAGATCTCTCATTCCAGAATGTATTGATTGCAATATGGCCATTAGTGGCATTACAACGGATCTCTTTGATGGATGCCAACAAAGATCCTGTTTCAGTGATGAATTAATGTGGGAAAGTTCCCTTGTCTCATTTCACAAAGAAAATACAGATTATATAAAATTCTGCCACATTGTGTATTGTCGAAGAGAGAAACCTTCTTATATCTTGCTTATGCAGATTGCAATGATTAAAGTGGCTGCCCCTCGGGCCGTCTGCAAAATTATTGACCGGGCGATCCAAGTGTGTGGAGGCGCAGGTGTTTCCCAGGACTACCCTCTGGCTACCATGTGAGTAGATGTCACTTAGTAATTGTCTTCATCTGACAGGCTTGGAATGGGACTAGAAATCTATAGCTGCCTCGACACTGTTTAAGAAGAAAATACAGACACTAAAAGTATAGTTCAAAGCTAAGTGAGGTGTAATATAGGTGCAATGGTTGCTCTTAGGATCACAATTATTTCACTGGGCACATTGGGGCTCGTGGACTAGCGAAGAAATGGCATAGGGGTTCACCCTGAAACCAGTAGGATCACACAGGATCACAGATGGCAAAGGGAGCCCAGAGCTGGGCGTAAGTATGTCCTTAGGTCTGTTTGCCACGTCCGCAGGGATGCCTCAGGCCAGCGACCATCTCAGGTCCAGATTCTGGTGGCTGGGAGCCGAGGAACACTCTCCATTGCCTGTCACCTCGCAGCCCCGTGCCACCTTCTTTCGCACACTGGAGAATCTGGTGCCCCACCAGTTTTTCCCAGAAATCTTTAACCATAAGAAAGAACTAAACATATAGAAGTGGTACATATTTAACTTCACTGCCTGTGGCTTACCTGAGGTATCTCTTAGGTCTAGCAACTTCTAGAACCCTAAAGCAAACCAAGACTGAGATTAAGCCCATTGCACTGGGCCACTTAAGATTCCTCTTCCCAGGGCGAGAACTTTAAATGGCATTTCCAAGCCCTTGGGCTTACTTTCCTTGATTTTCTTTGTGCTTTTTCTCATCACCGTCTTGGCAAGATTTCAAAAATGAATAGTCCTGGCTTAGAATCAGAGTGACTGACATTAAAGTAGCAGGTTTCTCTTTGATAACTCCTGCCATCCCTGCGCTTTTTGTTTTTCCAGGTATGCCCTAACACGAGCTCTGCGCATAGCAGATGGGCCCGATGAAGTCCACCTCTCCGCGATCGCGGCACTGGAGCTGCGGGACCAGGCCAGAGACATGAGGTCCAAGGTGTAGGAGGCAGCGGCATCTCACCTCCAGACAGACTTCTCGAGCTCCAGCATTTGCACCTCATTCTGTTTTTGCACCAGTTTGAGCACAGGATTAATTGCTCGTTTTCAGTAAAGATTTGAGCATCTGTTTTGATCAGTGGGTCTTATCATTTAAAGGGTCACACAGGTTTAAGTTAAATAAGAAATTGTATAGCTGCCATCATTCAGTCTATCACCTAAGCAATCAGCATTTATTTTTAAAACATTCAGCTTGTAAAGAGATAATGAAGTAAACTGCATAGGCATAAAAATATTTTCACCTTTGGATTCTCAGAAATTGTTCCATTTAAATAAATATCCAAGGAGTCACTGTTCTGTAAAAAACATATTGGTGTCGTTTTTAACACTGGGTTTAGGGAATGGGTTAACACTTTTAGTATTACAGTGTTTGCACTGGAGAGAGCTGCAGGAGTCATTTAATGCAGATAAGCCTCTTCATAATTCAACAGAAAACATTTATACATAAAATCTGAATACAGTTTAAACCTTACTAGAAAACATGGCATATTATAAGAAAATGTAATTAAGAAAATTTTTAATTCTGTTGATGAGAAGAGTGGATAGGTGAAGCTACAAGAAAGTAAGTTAGTTTTGAGAGATTAAAAACCGTCTGCTCTGAATGCCATTCTGTTAATATCAAATCCTAAGCAAACATTCTTGCAGCTTTTTAAATCAGTGTTGCCCAATATAGCGGCCACTGGCCACATGGAACTCTTGAGCACTTGAATTATACCGAGTGCCACTGAGGAACTTCAGGTTTTTTAAAGTTTAATTAACTATTGATTCTTAGTTACTGGAAAACTTTTAAGTATGCCTATAATAACTTGGGTATGTGAATTTACTTTTTCAAATGTAAATTTTATGAAATCTAAACACGGAGGAAGTATTTTAGTTGAAAATTTAGAATCCAAAGTAGGAAACAGAGTCACTGTAAAATACCAAATTTTAAAGACTTACTATGAAAAAAAAAGGTAAAATCCCTCATTAATACTTTTTAAGTTGTGATTACATATTGAAATAAAATGTAGATATAAGGCATACCTTGTTTTATCGTGCTTCACTTTTTACACTTCTTAAAATTGCGGATTTGTGGCAGCCCTGTGGTCAAGCAAGTCAGTCGGCACCATTTTTCCAACAGCATTTGCTCACTTTGTGTCTCTGCCACATTTTGGTAATTCTCACAATATTACAAATGTTTTATTATTATATTGAACTGCAATCTCAATAGAACTTGAATGGATGAGGACTCACTTTTTTTTTTTAATTTTTTTTAACGTTTATTTTTGAGACAGAGGGAGACAGAGCATGAATGAGGGAGGGTCAGAGAGAGGGAGACACAGAATCGGAAACAGGCTCCAGGCTCTGAGCGGTCAGCACAGAGCCCGACATGGGGCTCGAACTCACGGAGTGTGAGATCGTGACCTGAGCCAAAGTCGGCCGCTTAACCGACTGAGCCACCCAGGCGCCCCCCTAGGACTCACTTCTTATGGATGAGCAAAGAAAGTGGTTTCTTGAGATGGAATCTACTCCTGGGGAAGATTTTTGAAATGATAAAAAAAAAAAAAAAAGACTTAAAATACCACATAAACTTAGTTGATAAAGCAGCAGCAGGATTTCAAAGATTTGACTCCAATTCTGAAGTTCCGCAGGTAAAATGCTACCAAATAGCATCACAGACTACAGAGAAATAGTTCATGAGAAAAATGCAGCAAATTTCACTGTGTTGTCTTACTTTAAGGAATTTCCCAGCCACCCCAACCTTCAGCAATCCCCATCCCGAGCAGTTAACAGCCACCAACATAGAGGCAAGAATCTCCTCCAGCAAAAATATTGTGACTCGGTGAAAGCTCAGATGATGGTTAGCATTTTTTAGCAATTAAGTATTTTTTTTTAAAGATTTTGCTTTTCAGTAATCCCTACATCCATTGTCAGGCTCGAACTCACATCCCTGAGATCAAAAGTCACTTGCTCCACTGACTGAGCCACTCAGGTGCCCCCCTAAAATATTTTTAATAAAGGTGTGTCCACTGAGTTTTAGACAATGCCATTGCATACTTAATGGAGTATAGTGTACATGCCCTGGGAAACCAGAAAATTCCTTTGACTTGCTTTATTGTCACATTCACTTTATTGTGGTCTGCAACCAGTCCCACCGCATCTCTAAGGTATGCCTGTGACTGAAGTAAAATGTTATTAAAATCAATTTCACCTGTTTCTTGTTACCTTTTGATGCCACTGGAATATTGGTAAAAGTTTAAATTTTCAAATGAAAGTATTTTTATTTCTAAAAACTTTAAAACTCTGTTATATGAGCATACACATCACAAACATTTATTGATGTCCAGAGATTATTTAAATGCCTTCTTGGAGTGGGGAGCAGGCATTTAACAAAGACCTGGCTCTGATTCTTGTGTGTCACATGGGCCTCCTAAACATTTGCCTTTGAGCCTTAACCTCTCTACACCTCAGTTTTTCTTTCTGTGCAGGGGATTAACTTCAATCCTTGCCTTCTGAGCATTCATTGTGACCATCACTAAAGCCATGTAGAAGCACTTGGATATTCTGAACCACAATATTTTATAAGATATCCTCATGTGAAGGAGATAAAATAACCCAAGCTATCGAATCTTATTTCTAGTTTTAAATGTCACTTAGAAGAAATCAGGATTGGGGTGCCTGGGTGGCTCAGTCAGTTAAGCATCTGACTTTTGATTTTGGCTCAGGTCATGATCTCAGGGTTTGTGAGATCGAGCCCTGTGGTGGGCTCTGTGCTGACAGTGCGGACAGAGCCTGCTTGGGATTCTCCGTCCGCCCCATGTGCACACGTGTACTCTCACTCTCTCAAAATAAATACACTTAAAAAAAATTAAAGGTTTATGTCTGGTACTTACAATTTTGTGATAATTTTTTCCTATGCCTTTGAAGAAAATGGTCTCAATTGGTGGTTGACTTAGCTCATCTATTTTTACTTATGTCTGTCATGAACACAACCATCCCTAAGCCAAGTCACTCCATGTGATCCATATTCACTTCTCTCCCCTACCATTCATTTATTTAGATAAAATATTATAAAGAATGGTAAGGGTTGTTTTGAAAAGGAAAATTATAGTCTCCAAAGAATGAAAAGATCGAGGGAGACTTTGCCTCAGCCATGGTGACTCAGCATGGAAACTCAGAGCCATTTCTAGGACGTCCTCAGGCTGTCCCTGGGAGTTGCCTTGTGGCCGTATGCCCAGGGGCAGTCAGCCAGCTTTGCCATGCCATGGTGTTCGGTGTTCGAAATGAGAAGTTGCCCTCCATAATAACCACATGGCAGGGAAGGAGGAGCGCTCACCAGGCAGTGCCGGACGTCATGACCTCTCCAAGATCTGCATGTGGTCAGCCGAGGGGAGGAGGGACCTCGGGGACAGCCTGCCAGGGAAGTTCCCAGGAGGCTCCATGCAAAAGTGGTCACGCAAGGTGTAGCAGTGCTTGTCCAGGGGAGTGGCCAGTTAAGGATCTCTTTGGTGGTTGATATTTTACCCTCAAAACATACAGCAGAAAGTTTGTGGACAAGTAGATTTCCTCATCAAACTGCGATTACTTACGGAGGCTTCCCCGAAGACTGCATCACCCCAGCTCTTTCCATACTCACTTTCTGTCCAAGAGAACTAAAGTAGGTGAAAACAGCAAAGTCCACAGCGGCATGTAGATATTTTAATAGGTTGATAGGGCTTGCAAAAAAGCCAAAACAAAACAACCACGTTTTTCGTCCTTTCGTGAATTAAGCTACAACAGTTTCTGAGAAGTTCAGAAGGCAGGCATTTTTTTACCCAGGCTTCTGAAGGTATTCAAATTAGTAAAGGTCTTAAAGGATATTATAAAGTGAAATGTATTTAAGAAAATGTCTGGAAAAAAAAAAAAAAGAAAATGTCTGCTATGGGGCACCTGGGTGGCTCAAACGTCCAACTTGGGTTCAGATCATGATCTCACAGTTTTTGAGTTCAAGCCCCACATCTGGCTCTGTGCTGACAGCTCAGAGCCTGGATCCTGCTTTGGATTCTGTGCCTCCCTCTCTCTCTGCCCCTCCCCCACTCATACTAACTATCTCTCTGTCTCTCTTCCTCAAAAATAAATATTAAAAAAAAAATTTGGGGGCACCTGGGTGGCTCAGTCGGTTGAGCAGCCGACTTCAGCTCAGGTCATGATCTCAAGGTCTGTGGGTTCCAGCCCCGCGTTGGGCTCTGTGCTGACAGCTCAGAGCCCTGAGCCTGTTTCAGATTCTGTGTCTCCCTCTCTCTGACCTTCCCCCGTTCATGCTCTGTCTCTGTCTCAAAAATAAATAAACGTTAAAAAAAAAAAAATTTTTTTTTTAAATTTTTTAAAGAAAATGTCTGCTATGAACAAATGCCCTGTTTCAATCAAGCCAGGTATCCTTGACCAGGCTTCTCCTCAGACATTTGATGATCCCTCCGCAAGGAGAATACAGGGGGTGCAGACCAATCAGCAGGCTCCTTCCTATTAGCGCTCTGGGCCAGTGTTTGTTGCATGTCTTTTTCCACCATTTCTTTTGCCTGAATTACTGTGATAGCCTCCTGATTGGGCTTCTAGTTTGTTCTCACAGCAGCCAGCATGACCCTTTCAAAATTTTTCAGTGGCTTTGCATCTCACTTAGAATAAAATCTAGAGTCCTTGCCATGACCTACAAGCACTCATCTGAGCTCGTCCCCTGACACCATTTGAACTCATGCCCTAGGCTCCCTCCCTCCATCCTGGCCTCCTATCTGCTATTCCAACATGCAACCCCAGCCAGACCTCTGACGCTTGGTTCTTAATGTTTTCTCTGCCTGAAAAGTTCTACCCTGAGATTTCCAGATGCCTATTCAAAAGTCACCCTAGCAAACAAGTTAGCAGCACCTGCTTTGTCATTCTCCACCTCTCTGCCGTTCTCTTCTCACAGGACCTAACACCTGTTTCGTGTCTACTTATTTATGACATGCTCGCACACATGTAACCCCAGTTTTCCCCTCCTATAGTCACTTACTTTACCTATTTTATACACTGGGGTTCCCCTCAGTCCCTAGAACCATGCCTGGCCTCCATTAAGTACTCAAAAGTATGAATGAATGAATGAATGAATGAGCACGGATGATCCCTGATTTGCAACTGATGATAGGGCAAAACATTTATTTATAGATCTGCAAACAGATCAGAGCAGAAATTTAAGCTCTGGCCCACGAACACAGCCCCAGAATGGGTTATGGGTAGGTGGAGAGGACATCGGTGTCCCAGCAGTGGGCGGTGCACAGCTGTTTGGGCAAATCAGGTGATGAAATAATGTTTGATGAGTATTTGACAATCCAAAGGAATGCACACACTTAACTTTTGAAGTTTTCCTGCTTTCTAATCCAATCTAATCAGCCAGAGTGCTGTGACCAACTCTCAGTTCAAAGGGAAGTCGGGAGTCCTAAGAAAAATAAAACCACTGCTGGTGATCACTAGAATTTCCAAGTTTCCAGATAAACAGGATTCTGGGAAGTATCCTCACTTAATTCAGGGCAAAGAGCATTTAGGGTCTGTGATCCTGCCACAATATTTTTATTTCTCTTTTTTTCAGTATTTCTCATTGTCATGAAGAAAATCCACACACATTCTAGTCTAAGTGTCTGATTGTGATAAGCTCCATGAAATAAGGACTTTTCTCAACCTTATCTTCACCAAAACTACCTGAATAAACAAAGGGTGATTATCCAAATAAAGGGTGATTATCCCAGAGTTCTGCCTCTCTCTCAGGACAGTACCTTAGCAGCAAGCACCCTTTCAGCCACTGGGCTGATGGCTGATACCACCTGGGTGAAAAGTCATGTTTCACTTTTTAAATGGGAGAAGATGGAGACTGCAGATGCCTCTTCCCCCCCCCACCCCCCACCCCCCCCGCCCTTACCTCTGACCTCAGTTGCTACCATTTTTTCCCTTACCCCACACCAGGCTCATTGGCCTTCTGCTGTTTCTCCAGTATCCTTGATTTTTTTAAGTTAGAAATATTTGTTTCTTATTATAGGGTCCTCTCATGAGAAAAGAGTGTGGAAAAAGAGGCTTCCTGGGTTTTCTCCCATTCAAAACTTTCCTCCTGGTGTAGGAGGGAAAGTTCTCCATCTACTCCTGGGAAATTAGGCTACTCTAGTTTTATTGATTATTTGCATGCAATAAGAAAAAAATCAAAACCCAACTATTAGCAGGCTATCTGTCCCTTGGTACATATGCCCAGTCCACTTGGACAGACAGACAGGTGTGGACCTCAACTGCCCATCTCCACGTGCTGCCCAGAGTTAGATGGTACATTGGAAATAAGGTGCTCCTGGTTAGGGATCAAAGCCACCCTAGCTCCTGCATGGTGCCTCCAGTGAGACTCTGAGATTCCCTCTTCAGCAAGGAGGACACTGGGTATATGTAGTAGGGCAGCCCTCTGGCCATAGGCGGGATCTGCTATAGAAGCTTGCTTACTTCTCCAAATTCTCTCTAGATTCCTTAAGGTGACAAGAGTGAATGCAAATTCTGAAATGACACACCAAGTTACACAAGGTAGAAAAAGTCATTAAGGCCACAGTCTCTCCAACTCCATGCACAGAACTCTGACCCCACCATTCCCCTCCTTTCATCCTTTGGGAGCACCTAGTCCTGCCCACCCCTTCTCCTCAGTGGCAGCTTCCAGCACCCAGAAATCTTGAGCAGCCTCGGCCTCACAGGCTGGGAGTAGCCCAATTCAGGAACTTGAGGTCATCTTCAAGCCCAAGGTTCTACCTCAAGGTCTTTGCACTTGCTTCTCTATTTACCTAGAAAGCACTTCCCTAGCCCACATTGTCAAGGCTTGCTCTTTTCCTGAAAACATGACATTCTTCGTTTTCCTTCTGTGATCATCCCATCTAAATTTCTTTTTTTTTTTTTTTAAGTTTATTTTTATTTATTTTGACAGAGGGAGAGAGCAAGCAGGGGAGGGGCAGAGAGAGAGAGAGGGAGACAGAATCCCAAGCAGGCTCCATGCTGCCAGCACAGAGTCTGATACAGGGCTCAAATTCAAGAACTGTGAGATCATGACCTGAGCCGAAGTCAAGAGTCGGATGCAACGGACTGAGCCACCTTGGCACCCCATCCCATCTAAATTTCTAAGCCCTTCCCACACACACACACACACACACACACACACACACACACACACTCCTTATCCCCTTCCCTGGTTGGTTGGGTTTTCTTCTTAGAACTTTCACCACATAATCTTTTTTTTTTTTTAATTTGGCTTATTGTCCCTGCTTCCCCCACTAAATAGCATGCTTTAGCAGAGAGAGGTTTTTGTCTGTTTTGCTCACTGCTCTATCCTTATTGTGTAGGACAATGCTTGGAGCATGCATAGCAGGTTCTCAATGAATACTTGTTAAATGCATGGAATTCTTCCAGCTGCAGGAGGGCAGGGATCCCAGGCAGTTCCTTTAACCTCTAAATCAGAACTGTGATAACATAGGCTCATGGTTGCTCCCTGGACATACAGATGCTTTTTAAAAGACCTAAAGCTAAGCTTCTCAACTCTAGCTAAGCATCACAATCCCCTGCAGAGCTTGATAAAGACTCAACTGCCCCAGCAATTGAGTGACTTTGGTGGTAACAAGATACACCAGGGACCGCTTCCTGATCAAGTCCGTTAGCGTGTTTGACTGTAAACACCAGGAAGAGACTGGCTAATGCGAGCAAAAAGGGAACCTATTCGGTGGGTGTGGACCTGGGAGACTGAGACATCTGGAGGAGCACCCCAGCTGTGGCTTCCCTTCCTCTGTCCTGGCTGTGCTTGCTTGGGCACAGGGGAGACTCTGGTTGGCCAAACTCAGGTTACACTTCCACCTGCAGCCTATCCTCAAAAAGGAAGAGGGAAGAGAAACAGAATTCAAGCCACATGATTAAAAATTTTCTAGTGCCACATTAAAAAAAGTAAAAAGTTGGGGCACCTGGGTGGCCCAGTCGGTTTAGTATCCAACTCTTGGTTTCGGCTCAGGTCATGATCCCGTGGTTGTGAGATCGAGCCCCCTCTGCCCTCTCTCAACTGAGAGAAGATTCCTCTCCTCCTTGGCTACAGACTTCATGCCGGCTGTCAGGTCATCATATCGCTCGGCCTGCTCGGCCAGAATGGCCTTCTGCAGCAGGTCATTTGAATCCATGACCGGATGTGCCATGTCCAGAGTGGGTGCGACAGATGGACAGGGGCTCAGACTCAGCAGTCTCTGGGCAGCAGTGGCCAGGCTGAGACTCTGTCCCTAGATCTCACTGTCCACAGGCTATAGCCGTGCGGCAGATACGGGGTTTCCTCCTAGGACTGTTTCAGTTGGCCTTTTGTTCACAGTTTTAATTTTCTGTACCTTTCAAATCTGGTTGAGGAAGTCCTTAGCCATTTCTTTCACATATTTCTATAGTTTTCTTACAAACAGGCCATCAAATCATTTTGTTGGGACTTGGAGATTGCATTAAGTTTACTTTAGGGACAAGTGACACTTCTACACTAATCAATCATCCTACCAGGAAGAAGATGTGTCTTTCTGTTCAAGAATTCCTTTATGCCGTTCAGTAGAGGGTCAGACAGACATCAGGTAAATCTAGCACATCTCCTGTTAAGGCTGTGCCTAAATATTTAGTGTTTCTTTTTGTTGTAGCAGACAGTATTTTTTCTACCATTGTTTGTATGTACAAAAGCTGCTTTTATAAAGTTTTGGTTTTGCTGATTTTAAAATTTCCCTTAATATGCATTGATATTTTTTAATTCAGCCTTTTTTTTGTTTTTTGTTTTGATTTGGGAGAGAGAGTTTGAGCACATGAGCCGAGGAAGGGAAGAGAGGGAGAGAATCTTAAGCAGGCTTCACACTCAGTGCAGAACCTGACATAGGCCTTGATCCCATGACCCTAGGATCATGACCTAAGCCAAAATCATGAATCAGACATTGAACCAATTGAGCCACCCAGGCGCCCCTAAAATTCAGGTTTTAATAAAAGGTGTGTATATCAGAGTTAAAGAGTCAAATTAGGGGCACCTGGGTGGCTCAGCTGGTTAGGCACCCAACTTCAGCTCAGGTCATGATCTCGAAGTTTGTGAGTTCGAGCCCTGCATCAGGCTCTGTGCTGACAGTTAGGAGCCTGCTTTGGATTCTATCTGCCTCTCCCCTGTTTGTGCTCTCTCTCTCTCTCTCTCTGAAAAATAAACGAACATTAAAAAAAAAAAAAATTAAATCCCCATTCAAAGCTAGTCATGAATGGGGCGCCTGGGTGGCGCAGTCGGTTAAGCGTCCGACTTCAGCCAGGTCACGATCTCGCTGTCCGTGAGTTCGAGCCCCGCGTCGGGCTCTGGGCTGATGGCTCGGAGCCTGGAGCCTGTTTCCGATTCTGTGTCTCCCTCTCTCTCTGACCCTCCCCCGTTCATGCTCTGTCTCTCTCTGGCCCAAAAATAAAAAAAAAATAAAATAAAAAATAAAAAAAAAAAGCTAGTCATGAAGCCCAGCGCTCTCTCCTTCCCATGCTCCAATACGCTCATCTCCTAATCCCATGCACAACCACTTAAAAACTTTTTTTTTAATTTTTTTGATGTTTATTTATTTTTGAGACATAGAGAGACAGAGCATGAGTAGGAGGGGGGCAGAGAGAGAGAGGGAGACACAGAACCTGAGGCAGGCTCCAGCCTCCAAGCCATCAGCACAGAGCCCAATGCGGGGCTCCAACTCGTCAACCACCAGATCATGATCTGAGCCACAGTTGGACACTCAACCGACTGAGCCACCCAGGCACCCCTTAAAAACTTTTAATTGATAAGCATAGCTATCTTCTAAGTAATGCAATTGTACTAGTACTGATGTCCCAGGTTTTTTGAAAATATCTCACATCTTGAGAAAATTTATGGAGCATGGTGCACATCCATATACCGCACCTAGATTCACGCCTGCTTTCTTCTCTCTCCGCTGTTTGAGTTAGTTGCAGACATCATGGCACTTATCTATATAATGATTACACTCGGGAAACATGACCTTGATAAAACACTACTATTCGTTATATTGTTATATTGCTACTCCTTCATTTTCTTGTTTTTTTGCTTTAGCCATCATCTATTGACTTCTGAATTTAGAAGATTCAATTGTCTTTCAACTTCTCTTCCCACCAAACATACATACACTCTCACACACATCCATTCTCTCATTCTCTAATACACTCATATTGGTACCATCATTATGGAAGTACCAGTCAGAACCTTACCTCACCATGTCGCACCACAGAGATTTTTCTGCTGTTCACCTCCTCCAATCTCCTTCCTCTCAGTATGTTCAAGCAGAGAGACTTCATCTTCCTGAAGAATTTGTTCCCAGAGTCTCTGACCTGCTCAGGGCTGGGTTGGGCTTGGCTGGTTGTACTCTAAGTCAGGTGCCAGCTCTTGTCTTGATTCAACATCTCTTTTCACGACCTTTCAGAGAATCCCTCCTTTCCTTTCTTGGTTATCCCACTCTGGGGGAGAACATCTTTTAGGACCTTCTTACAAAACTTTCCTGGGAAGTAAATCTGAGAGCTGGTGTGTTTGATAATGTCTAAATGATGTCCCCTCACTTAACTGGGAGTTTGGCTGGCTTTAGAATCCTAGGCTAGGAAATCACTTTTCCCTTAGATTTTTGAAGGCATCACCCCTTTGTCTTTTTTTAGTGTTATTGAGAAATCCAGTGCTATTCTGATTCTTGCTCCTTTCTAAGAAATGTTCTTTCCTTCTCCTGCAATACCCTGGATGTTTATAAGAACTTGTTTCCTATCGTAAAATTTCACAATGATGTGCATTTGTAAGGGTTTATTTTCATCTGTTAGACTGGATACTCAGTGGCACACTCTTCCTTTCTGGGGACACTTTTGAGTTTTTTATTTTGTCCTCCACCCACCTTACTCAGCTCAAGCTGCTATAACAAAATACCATAAACTGGGTGGCTTAATTTTCAGTTTTGGAAGCTGGAAGTCTAAGATCAAGGGATCAGCAGATTCAGCAGTGAGGGAGGACCCTGCTTCTGGTTTCCAGATGCTGCTTTCTCACTGTGTTCTCACGTGGCAGAAAGAGCTCCAGGGAGCTCTCTGGGGTCCCTTTATAAGGTCACCACCTTCAAGACCTTGTCCTTTGGAGACCTTTGGAGACAAAGGCACCACCTCCTCATACCATTACTTTGGGGGTTAGGATTTCATCATAGGAATTTTGGTGGGACACAAATCTCCTTTTTAAAACTACTATTGCTTTCTGGGTTTTTTTTTTTTTTGATAATGGGCCTCCTGGACTGGCCATCCCCTACTTTAACTTTGTGTCCTTTATTTCCATCTGTTTCTGCTTATTCTGCTTCTTAAGGAAATTTCTGCAACATTATCTCTCAGGGGCTTCCATTGTTTCTCATTTCTGCTGTTTGGGTTTTTGGTTTTTTGTTGTTGTTGTTGTTGTTGTTGTTTTTTGTAACACAGGATTTTCTCTGGGAAAAAAATGTTTTTTACAGTGGCTTCCTTTTGTTTATCTCTAAGGGTATTAAATATGATAGCTTTCTTTTCCAATGTTCTCTTCTTTCTCCACTGTTTTCTCCAAATTACCTTTTTCTTTCCTGTTTTGGCCTCACTCCTGCTTAAAATCCTGCCTCGGGGGATGTACTTATTGGCACTTAATCTAAGGTCTGACCAAGCTGAGCCCCTTAAGAGTGAAGGGTGTGGTGTCTACAGCTCTGTGGCACCTGATAACGTTTCCTGCTCTAAACACAGGAGGTACATAAATATTCTGAACTCATCTTGATCATTTCAGGGTTGACAACGATGTCTGTCTGGACAACTCCCACATTTAAAGCCAGGAAAGACGCTCCCATTTCCTGTCTTGGAAATTGGATAAATGTACATGGAGGGCTGTTCTCAGTCCTGCAAAATATTTAAGGGTGAGAGTGGGGTTTGAGCTTAAGCTCTAATTCTCCAAATTTATGCATAACTAGGTATTTGCAGAATTACTTGCTTATGACTTTTCTTTTTAAAGACAAATGACTCATTCCTTCACTGACTCAAGTCACATTTTCATAAAATTTTCCCTGAAATAAAGAAAGTGAGGGCATGGGGTTCTTCTTTTCCTGCTCACAGACATCACCACTTGGCAAGGGCCAGGGAGTGAGGCGAACGTTCCTCGCAGACTAGAGAATAACTGAAAACTCTTCACACCCAGTAACCACATAATCTTGTTAGACAAACCATATACCTTTTCAATGTTAAAAAAAAATGTAAGCTTAAACATTGATTCTTATTTGTATAAGGAACTGAGACTTCCATTAACAATTCTGGTACTTTCTCTTCTCTTACTAAATTATTTCCCTAAATTGGGGCTTTGTAAAAATGATGAAAATGTACACATCTTTGGTAAGCTTGGTGGAAAAACAAACTTTTTATTTTTTAAAATACGGTGTTTTTTAAAAAAATTTTTTAGTGTTCATTTATTTTTGAGAGAGAGACAGAGTGTGAGTTGGGGAGGGGCAGAAAGAGAGGGAGACACAGAATCAGAAGCAAGCTCTGGGCTGTGAGCTGTCAGTACGGAGCCCGACCTGGGGTTCACACACACGAACCGTGAGATCATGACCTGAAGTTGGACCCTTAACTAACTGAGCCACCCAGGCGCCCCGAGAAACAAACTTTTTAAACTGGCCACCCCTACTTACTGTATTTATGGGGCCCTGGATCCCACAGTAAACTGGCCTCGCCTTTTATTCCTTCAATCTGGACGTTAGTGGACGATCAACTTCAGATGTGAAGTTTTTTTGCTTTAAATGCTGAGTAACATATTAAACACACGTAGTAAAAAACTAGTAATAGGAAAGCGCTGATGACTAGGATAGATTCCATAGTAGAGGACAAAGACAGTCTGTGTCATGATAAACCCAGTTACTTGTAAGAAACAATATCATACATAATTCTTAGAAGCTATCCAGCTCTGGGCTTTTTATCCGGGGTTAGAGTGGGACTGAGTTCTCTAATATTTAAAAAATATGTCCTTTTGTACATTTTTGTAAAGAGGGCTTATATTACCTTTCACTAGATTCCTAACAGTGAAATATCTCCTGACGGACCAACCCAGGCAATTTAGAGAGGAAACTGATGCCCAGGGTCAGAAATCTAACTAGGGCAGATTGGGTCTGCCAAGCTGGTGTTTTCTCCCACCACCACCACCCCATCTAAGAGGCTGGCACTATATCAGGTGTTTACATCCATTATCTCTTAGCTACAGAACAGCACTGTAAGGGAAGTGTTAAGGATGAGAGATCACACAGTGAGGGCCAGGACTGCAGCCTAGATGGCCCTGATGTGGTTCTGGATTGGTGAGGGGGGAGGGGGAGGTTTAGAGCTGATGGCCAAGAAAGAATTCTTGAGGCGTCTTTGGTGCAAAAAAGGTGATTTTATTAAAGGACAGGGACAGGACCCGTGGGCAGAAGGAGCTGCACCGGGGTAGTAAAGAGTACCTGGTTATATCCAATGGAGTTGGAGGGGATGGGGGGGGGGGGGTAAAAGACAAAAGGCAGGCTTCTAGAAGGACTTTGATATGCTAAAGAGGACTCTTAGGATACCCGAGGCGTTGCTATTGTCAAGCTAAGGTTGTTTTTCCTCTAGTGTCGCATTAACATTAGGATCAGTAGGGAGTTCCTGGAGAAATGTCAGACTCTGTATTTGACTCAAGTATTTGTCAATGGGCTGCAGGTTATAAAGAAATTTAATTTTATCTGCCATTTCCTTCTTGCCTTTGTTCCCTACATCATTGTGGAGGAGAGGGTGATATTAGGGCTCCAGGAAGCTGAGTCTGTAAGTTTCTGGAGATTAGGCTGTTGATAAGATTGCCTTTTTCTTGTAATTTACTAAGATATTTGTGAACTGATGGAGACTCCTGTCCTGCAGGACTCTGAACTCTATCAGCTAACCATCTGTTTTTCCCTTTCCTTTGTTCTTGGGCAGCCAAGAGTACCTGAGGAATGTCACATATATTCCCCCCTTTTGGGGGGACTGGGGTGTGCTAGCCTGTAGTTTGCCCTCAGCTTGCCTTATGCTCTCTCATCAATATGACAATGAGATTGGCTTGACTGTGTAATGGTCAGTATTTCAGTTCACAAACAACTCTTCATTCCACTCTGTTGTCCGGCATTCTTCTCAACTTGGAAGCAAATTTTTAAGTCATTCTCTAGGTCTGGCCTCTTGGACCTCATCTGCTGGCAAACGAGCCACGGCTCAGGGACAAATGTATTTTTACTGTGGGAAACCGATGATCTTGCCGACTGAAAACTGTAGCACAGCATCTCTGATATGGGAGCCACGGTAGCTGCTTTTTAGTTAGGGCTTCCCTAGCAACAGAACTACTTCCAAAAACTAATAAAAAAATTACAAATGATTTTATGTAGACCTTAAAGTCGTTGGAATTTGTTTTACCCCATTCCTGATCCTAAATAGAATGAGAAAAATTGTTATTTATAATTGCTGACTTGGGTACTTACGATTATTACCACCATCGATATGCCTCATGGTTCCCAGAGTCCTTTCACAGACATATTTTCAGTCCTCACGATGGGTTAAGAATTATCAACATTATTTTATAGATAAGTAAACAAGCTCAAAGGAGTCTTTGCATTCTGTGCTCACACTTCCTCTGGTCAAAGGTAAGTGCTATATACTTTTTTAGTAATTTCTGCACCCAATGTGGGGCTCGAACTCATGACCCTGAGACAAGAGTCACATGTTCTAGACACTGAGCCAGCCAGGTGCCCCGAAGTGTTTATACCATATAGGAGGCCATGTGTTCCTGAAAACTCAAGTAGGCCATTAAATTCCTAGTCAATAGGTTGCCAGAAATAGACTAAGTTTACCTGTATTTTTTTTCCAGTGCGCCTGGGTGGCTCAGTTTGTTGAGCCTCCGGCTCTTGATTTCTGCTCACATCATGATCCCTGGGTCGTGGGATTGAGCCCTGCGTTGGGCTCCACGCTGAGCATGGAGACTGCATGGGATTGTCTCTCCTTCTGCCACTCCACCGCCCCCACATGGGCATGTGTGCTCTCTATAAATAAATAAATAAATAAGTAAATAAATAAATAAATATTTATTAGTAAAGCCTAGGTATTTAGGGACATTCCATCATATAATGGAATTTAAGATCAGAAAAGGGAATCCCAGAATTTCTGGACTGAAAGGGATTCTCCAGCCACCTGGTGATAATCCTCAGGTTTACTAAAAGGGCTCATTCCCTGTGTATTTCCCTGATTAGTGACTCAGCACATTTTTGTGTATGTATTGGCCATTTCTATGCCTTGCTTGGAGAAATGTCTATTTCAGACCTTTGCCCATTTTAAAATCAAGTTGTTCATGGTGGCATTATTTGCAATAGCTAAAATATGGAAACCTAAACGTCCATTGATAGAGAGATGGATGAAGAAAATGTGGCATGTGCATACAAGGGATTATTATTCAGCTTCTTAAAAAGGAAGGAAATTCTGACATATGCTATATGAACAAATCTTAAAGATACTATGCTAAATGAAATAAGCCATTCACAAAAATTTAAACACTATATGATGCCACTTGAGATACTTAGAATAGTCAAACTCGGGGCATCTGGGCAGCTCAGTCGGTTAAGCGTCTGACTTCAGCTCAGGTCATGATCTTGAGCTCTGTGGGTTCGTGCTCCGCGTTCGGCTCTGTGCTGACAGCTCAGAGCCTGGAGCCTGCTTCTGATTCTGTGTCTCCCTCTCTTTCTGCCCCTCCCCCACCTCTCAAAAATAAACATTAAAAAAAATGTTTTTTAAAGAATAGTCAAACTCACAGAGACAGAAAGTAGAATGGTGGTTGCCAGGGGCTAGGGGGAGGAGGAATTATCAGTTAATGAGTATAAACTTCCAGTTTTAGAAGGTGATAAGAGTTCTGGAGATGGATGGTGGTTTGTTTTACCCCATTCCTGATCCTAAATAGAATGAGAAAAATTGTTATTTATAATTGCTGACTTGGGTACTTACGATTATTACCACCATCGATTGCACATTATCAATATAGCTAATAATACTTATCTGTATACTTAAAATGGTTAAGATAGTAAGTTTTATGTTATGTGTACTCTACCACATTAAGGGGGGAAAAAAAAGAAAGAAAAGGGGACTCAAGGAACCAGGCTGAAGAAGCTTCCACTGGCAAAGACAGGACATTTACAACTTCAATAAAGATATAGGCATACCTTGGAGATATTATGGGGTTCAGTCCCAGAGCACTGCAATAAAGTGAACATCACAACAAAATGAGTCAAATGAATTTTTTGGTTTCCTAGTGTATATAAAAATTATGTTTACATTATACTATATATAACATATATAGTATAACATATATATAACATAACATATATAGTATATATAACAATATATAGTATATATAGTATATATATAACATATATATACTATATATAACATATATAGTATATATAACATATATAGTATAACATATATAGTATAAAACATATATAACATATATAACATATATAGTATAACATATACTATATATAACATATATAGTATAACATATACTATATATAACATATATAGTATAGTATATATAACATAAACATATATATACTATATATAACATATATATACTATATATAACATATATCGTATAACATATATACTATATATAACATATATAATATATATAACATATATAGTATAACATATATATAGTAATATATAATAATAAACTGTAATATCAAGTTTGCAACAGCATTATGTAAAAATAAATTTACATACCTTAATTAAGAAATATCTTATTGCTGGGGCACCTGGGTGGCTCAGTCCGTTAAGCGTCCAAATTTGGCCCATGTCATGATCCTGCCCTTCGTGGGTTCAGAGCCCCACGTCGGGCTCTGTGCTGACAACTAGGAGCCTGGAGCCTGCTACAGATTCTGTGTGTGTGTGTGTGTGTATCTCTCTCTCTGCCCCTCCCCTGCTTGCACTCTATCTCCTAAAAATATATATAAAACGTTAAAAAAATTAAAAAAAAAGAAATACCTCATTGCTGAAAAGTACTAACCATTATCTGAGCTTTCAGCAAGTTGTACTCTTTTCGCTGGTGGGGGGCTATGCCTCAATGTTGATGGCTGCTGACTGATCGGGGTGGTATAGCTGAAGGCTGGGGTGACTGTGCTAACTCTTAAAATAAGACACAATGGGGGTGCCTGGGTGGCTTGGTCCGTTAAGCGGCCGATTTCAGCTCAGGTCATGATCTTGTGGTTCACAAGTTTCAGCCCCATGTTAGGCTCTGGGCTGACAGCTCAGAGCCTGGAACCTGCTTCAGATTCTGTGTCTCCATTTCTCTCTGCCCCTCCCCTGCTCACACTGTCTCTCTTTCTCTCAAAAATAAATGTAAAAACAATTAAAAAAAAAAAAAAAGGACAATGAACTTCGCCACATTGGTTGACTCTTCCTTCCACAAACGATTTCTCTACAGCACGAGATGTTGTTTGACGGTAGTTTACCTGTAGTAGAACTTCCCTCAAAATTAGTCAATGCTCTCAAACATTGCTGCTGCTTCATCAACTAAATTTATGAAATATTCTAAATCCTTTGTTGTCATTTGAACAATGTTCACAGCATCTTCACCAGCAGATTAATCTCAACAAAACTACTTTCTTTACTCATCCTTAAGAAGCAAGTCCTCATCCATTCAAGTTCATCATGAGACGCAACAAGTCAGTCACATCTTCGGGTTTCACTTCAAATTCTAGCTCTCTGGCTCTTTCTACCACATCAGCAGTTACTTCTCCCACCAAAGTCATGAACCCCTCAGTCATCCATGAGTGCTGGAATCAACTTCTTTCACTCTTGTTGATGCTGATTTTGACCTTTCCCCGGGAATTGTAAGTGTTCTTAATGGCATCTAGAATGGTAAATCCTTTTCAGAACGTTTTTAATTTACTTTTCCCAGATCCATCAGAGGAATCACTATCTATGGCAGCTAGAGCCTTAAAAAATGTATTTCCTTTTGTTTAAAATTTATTTTTTTGAGAGACAGAGAGAGAGAGAGAGAGAGAGAGACAGAATGTGGGCTGGGGAGGGGCAAAGAGAGAGAGGGAGAGAGAGAATCCCAACCAGGCTACACGCTGTCAACTCAGAGCCTAATGCGGGGCTCAATCCCATAAACCATATCATAACCTGAGCCCAAATCAACAGTCGAAAGCTTAACTGACTGAGCCACCCAGGCTCCCCACAAAATAAATGTATTTCTTAAATAATCAGACTTGAAAGTCAAAATTACTCCATGACCCACAGGCTGCAAAATGAATGTTGTGTTAGCAGGCATGAAAACATTAATCTCATTGTCTATCTCCACCAGAGATCTTGGATGAACAGATGCATTGTCAATGAGCAGTAATACTTTGAAGGAAATCTTTTTTTCTGAGCAGGAGGTCTCGACAGTGGGCTTAAAATATTCAGTAAACCATTTTGCAAACAGATGTGCTGCCATCCAGATCTTATTTCATTTACAGACCACAGAGAAGATTTATCGTAATTCTTAAGGGCTTTCCAAATGGTAAATGAGCATTGGCTTCAACTTAAAAGCCACCAGCTGCACTGGTCCCTAACCGACTCAGCCTGTCTTTTGGAGCTCTGAAGCCAGGCATTGACTTCTGTCTATAAAGTCCTACATGGCCTCGTCTTCCAACATAAGGCTGTTTTGCCTACATTCGAAATCTGTTGCTTAGTGCAGCCATTCGCGGTCTCAGCCATACCTTCTGGGTCACTGGCTGCAGCTGCTCCATCGGCACCTGCTTCACCTTGTTACGGAGACGGCCTCTTCCTTAAACCTCACGAACCAACCTTTGCTGGCTTCAAACTTTTCCTCACCTCTCAGCCCTCACAGAGTCGAAGAGTTAGGGTCTTGCTCTGGGTTAGGCTTTGGTTTAAGGGAATATTGCAGCTAGTTTGATTTTCTATCAAGACCACTAACACTTTGTCTATATCAGCAATAATGTTGTTTCTTTCTCAGCATTCATGTACTTACTGGAGCAGCACTTTTAATTTCAAGAACTTTCCTTTGCAGTCACAATTTGGCTAACTGTGGTGCCAGAGGTCTAACTTTCCACCCATCTCAGATTTCATCATGCCTTCCTCACTAAGCTTAATCATTTCTAATTCCTAACTGAAAGTGAGAGACATGTGACTATTCTTTTCACTTGAACACTTAGAGGCCACAGTGGGTTATTAACTGGCCTAATTTTAATAAAGCTGTGTCTCAGGGAATTGGGAGGCCCCAGGACCGACTGGGGGAACAGCCAATCAGTGGAGCAGCCAGAACACATACATTTTATTAAGTTTGCCATCTTACATAGTAAGAGTTCATGTTTCCCCAAAAATAATTACAATAGTAACAGCAAAGATCAGTGATCACAGTTACAAAGAAATATAATAATAATAAAGTTTGAAATATTGCAATAATTACCATAATGTGACAGAGACATAAAGTGAGCAAACGACACCGGAAAAATAGTGCCAAGAGTTTCTTGACACAGGGTTGCCAAAACTCTCAATTTGGGGAAAAAATAAAATAAATAAATAAATAAATAAATAAATAAATAAATAAATATGCCGTATCTGTGAAGCATAATAAAGCAAAGTACAATGAAACAAGGTATGTCTATAACAGCAAAGGATTGAAGAACAGCAAATATGTTTAAATCTATGATACTAAAAAATGCTTCAATAATGGTGTTAGTAAAAAAAACAAACAAAATTGGTCACCTTCAGAAGATGACAGGGAACAGATTCATTATCTTGAAAGCTGATGAGTAAAGGAAATGAATTAAGCCTTCATCCTGCCTTTCCCATATGACGTGTGCCACTGGATGACAAAGCACATAAAGGAAAGCATTTTTTTTTTTGTTCTTTTATTGAGGTAAAATTGTTATATTACATTAGATTAGTTTCAGTTATACAACATACTAATTCAGTATTTGTAGAAACTACAAAGTGATTACCACAGTAAGTCTGGTTACCATCCATCATCATACAATTAACACTTTACCCATTTTGCCTACCCATACTCCTTCCCTTCTGATAACCACCAATCTGGGCTCCATGTCTATGAGTTTTGTGTTGTTCATTTGTTTTAGATTCCACATATAAGTGAAATCTTTGGGTATTTGTCTGACTTCCATGACTTAAGGTAATACCCTCAAGGTCCATCTGTGTTGTCATAAATCGCAAGATCTCATTTTTTTTTTCTTATGCCTAAGTAATATTCCACTGTATATAAACACCTCATCCCCTCTATCCCTTTATCCACTGATGGACACTTAGGTTGTTTCCATACTGTAGCTATTGTAAATACCACCGCAAAGAACACAGTGCATGTATCTTTTTCAATTAGTGTTTTCATTTCCTTCAGATAGATACCCATGAGTGGAATAGCTGGATCATATGTTAGTTCTATTTTTAATTTTTTGAGGAAGCTCTCTGTTTTCCACAGTGCCTGCACCAATTTACATTTCCATCAACAGTGCACAAGGATTTTCCTTTTCTTCACATCCTCTCCAACATTTGTTATTTCTTGCCCTTTTGATACTAGACATTCTGACAGGTGTGAGGTGCTAGCTCACGGTGGTTTTGATTCGTATTTCCCTGATGATTGGTGATGTTGAACATCTTTTCAATGTACCAGTTGGCCATCTACAGGTCTTCTCTGGACATGTCTATATAGACCCTCTGCCCATTTTTTAATCGGATTTTTTGCTGAGTTCTCCACATTATTTTGGACATTAACTCCTTATTGAATATATGATTTACAGGTATTTTCCACCGTTCAGTAGGTTGCCTTTTTATGTTTTCTTTGTTGTGTTGAAACTTTGGTTTGATGTAGTCCTACTTAACATTTTTGTTTTTTTTGTTTTTTTTGTTTTTTTTGCAAGAAAGCATTTCTTTATAAAAGCATTCCAGTTACTAAGTGGAATAGCAGCATTTTATAACTCCCAGTATATGAATGGATCTAGTCACACTGAGATTCCCTTATTGTTAATATCACATGTCTTACAGGCATGATGTGCTTCTAAGAAAACAAAAAAAACCAAGCCCCCCTCTAGTCTTGCCAAAGGAATGGAACCAGAGTTTGATCAAGCCTCTACATGCAAAGAGCAGAGGAATAAGTTGAATTGCACTAGGAATGTGTGATCAGTAACCTCAAGACTGGGAAAACCAACCAACGGCCTCAGGGCCTTCAACAAAGTTATAGGGAAAAGGCAGATGGAAAGGGAGCCACAAGATTTAAAAAGACTCAAAAATATATTAACAGAAGGAAAAATGCAAGACCAAACCCTAGGAATGTACACTTGGGTGATAAACTACAAAGGAACACAAGGAAGTATAAGACAAGTGGTCCTTTTTTTTTGTTTTGTTTTTTAAAGTGGTCACTTTCAAGAAGAAGGGAGTGGCTGTGATTTTGATGGGGGCACATGAAGGGGCTTCTGGAGAGGCTGGCAAAGTTCTTGACATAGATGGTAGTTTCAAGGGTGATTTGCTTTTTAACGACGAATTTGTTCAGCGAGATTTTCTGTAGTTGTGGTTTGGTTTACAATAAAAAATGTTTAAAAACAAAACAGAAAAAAAAAACCACCTCTCAGTTTTCCTAGTTACATACTGCTTCAGATTGCTGCTGTGTTAGGATCATGGCTCAGGACAGACTTTGGTGTCAGGTCTAAGTAGTTTTGATTTCTTACTCTGTTACTTACTAGTTGTGTGACTTTTGCTAAGTTGCTTTGCCTCTCTGAGCCCATGTTCTTCACCTGGAAGATAAGAATTTTATCAGTATCAAGCCCATAGGTTTGTTCTGAGAATTAAATGAGACTACGTATGTATGAGTTTACAGGATGTTTGGCATACAGCCAATGTTCAGTAAGAATGAGCTATTACTTAACTATCAGTGATTGTGAATTAATTTAAATAGCCCTTTAAATATCATAAATACTCACAATATTTATGTTCTCCTAGTACTTAAAGGAAATATATTAATTTGTGCTCTTCCATACCACATACTCCTAAGTTAGCTGTTACAATTTCATTTAGTGAACATATTTTTATGACAAGTATTGCCTAGAAACTAAAACCACAGTTGTATATTAAAATATGTGCATGGGTATATTACTCTATAACCTTTGAGAGATGATGCAAAAGTCTGAATTAGAGACTTATCGGGGGAGTAAGTCTCCATTACACTCTGCTGTTACACATCAACTATGGAATAAACTTGGCTCTTGCTTTGAAAAGCAATGTGGAGGTGTGGGTATTTCATCATTCTTTAAGAAGTGTTTGTATTCTTTACAGGTTTTCATTTTCTTGTAGTTTATGATCATACTAGGAGACCTATGTGCTGAGATCTGTATTATTTGAAATATGCTCTCACTTTAAATTTCTCTCGCTTTAAAAAACGTTGAAATTAATGTGTCTCACCCATTAGAGTAATACTAGCCTCACCTATTCCTGAATTATTAAATAGAAAATAAATGAAATGCTAGTTTCTGGAAATTTAGATGTGGCTGAAATATTACCAAAGGGCATTGGGAATGATCAGATGTGTCAACGTAGTTGTCTGGATGAGGAGCTGTGAACGCGAGGGAGCGTTTGTGTTTATTCCTAATACTAGATCTGTCTTAGAAAAAAGCAGGAGATCCTCAAAGGGAAACATTAAATTAGAACAAATATATCTCATTAACAAAGCAGTCAATTCCCTTTATTTTTAAAATTTTATGTACACATATGAATGATCTGTATAATGTACATTCAATATAGAAAGCTTTATATATTTGATACTGTATAGAACATTTCACAATTACACTAATCTCTTACATAACATCTTGACATCCGTTTTTAAATTTTTTTTGCACAAGCTCCTTTCTCATTCAATTTGGTAAAGTCAGTTATACATACCGACATGTACTGTGAGCTCTCAGAAGGTTAATGATTAGGGAGAGGATACCGGGGAACAGGCACGAGGATGAAGCCTACTAGTGTTGGACGGTGGAGGGGGACAGCCACAGGGACTCGATGCAGGAGAGGGAAACATTGTCTTCCGGGGACAAGTGACCTAGTCCAATTTCTGTAGATTGCAGTTCAACCCCACAGTCACGCTAATTCAAAAAAAAAACATTATAAAAACTAGGAAGAAAGTTTTGTCTTTTTGATTCACAGTCTTGTAAACAGATACAAAGGAACAGAATGTGCTTACATACATCAAGAAAAAAAACTTGTGTACCCACTTAGGCTGATCCACAGAGTGCTTTCTTACAACGTGATACAATTAGAATCACTGACTTTTTTTCCTAAATAAAAATATATTTATAGAAAAAGGAATAACACTGTCATGAAACCAGGAGAAAGGCAGTAAGAGTTTGTTTCAACGTATCAGCTGGAGGAATGTGGACTGGGCACTGGCCTGTCAGCATTTACTGTCTCTCACAAAGGTGTCAACTCTGATAGCCAAGGTCGCCTGCCTCGTGGTCTACGGGAGGCGGCAGGTTGGACATGACTGACGAGGATGTCCCTGCAGTAAGGTAGCCAGCAACTCCAGGTCCTGCAAGAGAGAAAGGAAAACACACACCTTCTAGAGAGCAGAGTCGTGTGAAAACACCTTTATAAGAAGGTCAGAAGCTAGTCAAGTACCTGATCACACACTTTAACAGACAACTACCCAGTGCCATTTTCAAGGTATATCTTTACTATATGACAAAGTTAAAAATCATTTCAAAATTGATACTGGACAGCAACACTGGTGTGAAAACATGGAAAATTGGCCCTTCTCAATTCTGGGAATTCAATGCTTCAAAAAATTCTGGGCACTGAAGGATAGCTATGCCAAATGGAAAAAAAAAAAAAAAAAAAAAAAGAACAAGTAGAGGAAGGAAACTCCATACTAAGCACATCCAAAAGTCATACTTGATAAAATGCCCAAGAAAAACCTTTATCAACATTCAAGTTAACCTGCTTTCATTTGGTGCAAAGAAATGCTGTTATAGGGGCACCTGGGTGGCTCAGTCGGTTAAGTGTCCGACTTTGGCTCAGGTCATGATCTCATGGTTCACTAGTTCAAGCCCTGCGTCGGGATCTGTGCTGACAGCTCGGAGCCTGGAGCCTGCTTCCGATTCTGTGTCTCCCTGTCTCTCTGACCCTCCCCCCATTCATGCTCTCTGTCTCAAAAGTAAATAAACGTTAAAAAAAAAATTAAAAAAAAAAAAAGAAATGCTGTTATAGCTAGTAACACCAAATGAACAAGGGCTGCTACACTGACAGCTCTACAAAAGGAAGGCTCTGGACATTTGTCACGGGTCAAAACAAGAATGCTATGGGAAAAGATATCAATATTTTCATTTTATAGGTCTTCCTTGATTCTAAGAGTCTCTACTGCATAGAAATGCTACATATGCCAGCATTTATCAAGATGTGTCCTACAAGCATTGTAGATAATGGCTTTAGCCCTCCAGTTTATCGTAAACATTGCAGAGACCATTACATCCCAGAAGCACTGCACAAACTGTACAGAGTACTTGCAAGAGACATTGTAGCATAATACCACAAACTGAGCAATACTGTTAGCTGAAACCATAGGAAATAAGGCAAACAGCTAAGGAACATCAAGGGTTAGAACTAGAAAGGCAGTGGGAGCGGCATGCATTTAGCAAAATGATTCTCTACCTGCTTCAGAGAGCTACACAGAAGTTAGCAAGCTGCCTGGCAGAGCGGATCTAAAGCCCGCTCCTGAGGTGAAGGGGGCTGCTGCCAGTTAGAAGGGAAGGAGAGACACCTGAGGGGAAAAAAGAAATATAAGCAGCAAGGGAAGTTATAAGGAAATGCAAACAGCAGAGCAGTTTGATGAAGGCTGAGGCGTAACAGGGACTAATGTAGGACAAATGGGGCACAATTTAGATGGGTCTTGTGTTTCACCTTACAAGCACTTGTATCCAGGACGTGAAATGGCTTACACCGCTGAGTGAACACTGCATCTCATATGTAATTATACAGCCAGAGACAGTTCCACCTATGTGAGCTGTAACACGCACACTCAGAACCTTGAACTTATAAACATTGGAAAAAGGATCTTCCCTTTTTAAGGCACTGTAAGGCCTGCATCTACCAATCCTGCCTTCTGCCAAGCAGGGTGCCAGGCCTTCCACAGACAGCTCAGAAGACCACCGGCTCAACCTACCCCATCTGACAAGGCAGTTGGGAGCTACAGCACCACACTGTTAACATCACTTCCCACCAACCTATCAACCTTTGAACCCTAGGCTGCGGCAGGATTACCACAGATCGATTAAGTGGGTCTCACCAAAGATAGAAGCTGTAAGAATAACCCCCCAAACACCCTGGACTGGTAAATTTCCCAAGCACTTCCAATGTTGGACTCATCTTGGCCACATCAAATGAGGAGATGATGAGACCAAATATGAATGCTACATATAGAAAACAGACTAAGGCTATTGTTCTTCAACTGCGTGCGGAGGCACCTTGGGACAAACTCACAGGGGTGCTGCTAGATATTTTACATCGAAGAGAACACAGCAACATCTGCTGGATGCCACATAGCCACTTTCAAGTTGTTTGGACCTAATACTTGAACTTAACTATTAGGTTATTTCTTTTGGCCTAGCGGTAGATGAAAAAATCATTAAGACATTAAAGGCATTGTGAACTGAGAAAAGTTTGGGAACTTCTGGGCTAAAATTAAATTGAGACATGATAGGCTTAGAAGAATCATCCACAATAGACCAAATTCCAGCCCCACCATTTGCCACTTTAGGAAAAGACAAAGAAATTCCTGGGTATTTCTGTAAATAAGTCTGAAATGCTCTGTCTCTCACACCTCTGGCTTCTCTTTTAGAAGGTGTCTGGTTAGGATGAGGACAGAGCAGTTGTGTTCTCCAGAGAAAGGTGGGAGGAGAGAGCAGGAGCTGCCAGAAATGGGGCACGTGGCAATAACGTGCAAGGCTGCCAGACTTGAGAATGAGGAAAGACGGAAAATTAACAAAGAACCCCGCAAAATGGAATTGCCTGCAACGATGGAGCAGTGTAAAGAGCATGGGCTTTGTTAAAAATGAACGTGAGAGTCTCAGCAGGGAAAACAAAAGCAGGAAGCTCTGCCTCAGCGTCAGTGTCCTATAGTAAACTGATGAGCTCAGGGAATCTTTCCCAACATCACTCACATCATATAGTCTTGGGACAGGTGGACAAAGAACAACACAGATGGAAAAAAAATCCTAACTCGTAGAGAACTGATGGACCTGTATGAAGAGAGACCTTAGAATTGCACCCACCCCCCTTTAATGACCTTAGGAAGCCAAATTAACTATGTGACATGCCTCTAATATAAATATATACAGGGGTGTGTGTGTGTATGAAGTTCATCTCCATATTCGAATTAAGTGTGTGTGTGTACACAAAGCTCTTCGCCATCAATTCCCACTCCTACAACCATGTTTCCCTTGCCCTGCTTCTCTTCCTTTCCCTCTTGTTCCTTCTTTCTCTATACTGATTTTCTAGGTGAGGTAATTGGAGGATTTTCCCTGCTAAAATTGTTTTTACAGGGTCTTGAACTTCAAGGCAACATGCCCTTCTAGAAGCTAACAAATAGCTAAGTAATTAAGGCCCAAGTCAATGACAACATGGCTTGTCTGCATTGTAGGTAAAACTGCATTAGACAGTTTAGGTAAGTTTTTATCATAAAACAAAACAAGTATGCCAGGCCAAAGAACCTATGGAACCAGGTGGCCTCTTCTCAATTCATCCACAAGGAGCAATCTCGCCTAGGACCTTTTATCCATACCCCAATCCTGAGATGTGACTGAATGGTATCTGCTCAGCAGCCAGGGTAAAGAAAATAATTATCGTATTTTTGGTCATTCTTATCCTACTTTGAAAGAGTAATTAACTTTCCTCTATCTTTCACCATCTCCTAAACAAAATCTACTTGCCAAACTTACCATTGGTATTTTAGAAAAATGGCTAGTCAAGTGTGTTTTCACAGCACCTTATCTCATTTGCACATTGGGCACAATTAGAATCTCCTCCAGGCTGAGCACAGGGTGGGGTAAATCCTAATCAATTCAAGTTCCAACTCAATGCAACATTGTATACATTCCAAGGAGTTCCGCTAATGCGACTTTACCATTAGAATAACTTGTACCTTTTATCAAACACATGACACACAATACAAAGCATCAATGGAACAGCTCAAACACAAAAAAGAAAACATTTGACAACCTAAACAATGAGTAGACAATTCAACAGGTAGTGCTCTCTTTAAACAGTCCTTTCAAAACAAGGAGAGCTGATGGGAAAATCTTCTCAAACAACTAACATCTCAACAAAAGAACATCCCAGATTGATGTGGTAAGAACTAGACAATTTCCGGGTCAACAGAGCTTAGGGCTAGTCCAGACTGTCCCACGTAGTCGTGCCTACAGGCTTCAGGGGGGCCTGCAGAACAGCCAGAGCAACACCAGGATGTGTCCAAGTTGGGACTTACACCATCTCCCCTTTGACCAGCTTTGTACAGAACCTGCTGCCCTGAGTGGGCCCAAAGGAGGATGTAAAGAAATTTGTAAATCCCAGCTTTTCTTCTTCCCCAACCCTCTTCCATCCCCTACAGCTCATCACAGCTGCTTCTCACAACTCCTTCAGAAGCTACCCCAGGGATCCAAGTAAAAGGAAAGGCACAGACAGGAACCCTTCAAATCCCTGTACATTTTTCTATAGTTATTAGCAAATATGGATGGGGTGAGGACCTAAAGATTTCTGAAGGAAATTAGTCTCTAAAGATAAATCCCTATCTCTTCTGTATTCTAACCACAGACTTTGTGACCCACATCCCATTACTAAGTCAAGGACCATCTAAAGTCTTTTATTGCATCAAGTCACTGAACACTAAACACAATGCAGAACACAACAAATTAGAAAGGTGTCCCTGTAGAAAAGCTTATAATCTACATCTTTCTATTCTTCAAGGCCAAACTTTTAAGTAAGTAGCTATTCTTAGCTGGAAAAACAATAAGGCAGATTTCCCAGTCACAACATCCTTATACAAGGTAATTAACGTAATGCCACAAAAAGGTGGTATTACATCAACTTCTGGAAAACTAGTCTAAAGTTTTTAGTATGCCTATTATAGAACATACTCTTATTTAGAAGCTACTGCTTCACCTCAAATTTCAAAGAGAGATACGAGATAGCCAAAGACCATTTTCTAGGTATTTCTTTCCACAGAAATCACAGGACAGGCACATGGGAAAGTTAGAAGGGAACTGTAGGACACTGCTCTTAATGTACACGCAGGGATGGGCAATCAAAGCACTGTGTGTTTACAAATGTTAGGGCTCTGCTGTATGCTAATTTGGATGTAAATTTAAAAAAATGGAGAGTTAAAAAAAAACAAATGTTAGGGCTCTGCTTATAAATTTTAGTGGATTAATATTAAATGGTCACAGTGAGGAAGCAAGCAGTAGTGCCACAACAGACTAAAATTAAAACCAGGCAAAATATTCTCTTAAGTCCCCATTTTTAAGTACTCAAGATTTATAAACTTTAGTTTTAAAGTTATACTAAAGTACAAACTTTAGTCTTCATGATTTATAAACTTCTACACCAGCAATCGGGATTACTCAAAAAGTTACACTGGCATAAAATCCAGTGGGTACTATTTTTTTCTCTCAATTTACCTACATCAGCTCTGGTAAGAGGAGGATGCAGAGCCGATTTTTGTTTACATATATACCATACTCAGGCAGATGGCAAAAACCACCTGTTATTCTTAAGGTTCATTTCAAACTGAAAACTTTTATACCAGAGACTATATTTCATCTTCGGATATACCAAAAGAATGGTAAGACTTTCTTTTTAAATAGAAGCCAATATGAAAATATTGGAAAATTATTATGCAATTAGTGTGTCAAATGGACACATGTCCTGAGCTTCAAAAACATACTATCTTTTGAACCCTAGACACTAAAATGTCCTTTCCCTTTATGGTACATACTTCTTCCTACAAAAGGACAAATTGTATATGTTTTATAAAACTACAGATTAATTACTGGAAACTTAGAAGAAAAATATTTCACAGATGAATGTACCTATTTGGAGTTCCAATCCATTATTTTGACAGAAATGGAAAATATCATATGCTATCATGTTTCTAATACTGATATTTCTGAATAGGTATTTCTCTAATCTTGTTACACGTTCAAGATAAACATTTCAACAGTCATGCTCCAAATATAACCTATGACACCATCAATTCATTGGGTCAAAACCGAGCAAAGTTCACGTTTCAGTCAGCACACATTCAACACATTAGCAGTTGACATTTGCCCAGGGCTAACCCCAGAGGTCCACCACATGCTCACAGGACCTCCAAGACAGGTGGCTAGTAGCCTAGGAAGACACTGTAAATGCTATTTCAGTTTAATCAGGGCAACAGGAAGGTGGCTTCTGCCATATGTTTCAGAGTAACCAATTAGGTGTGGATTACCTGTGAGGTATCCTGCTGTTTGTGACTCAGAAATAAACAAATCGTGTTTCTGATCTTTGAAGGCACTCCAGACTGAAGAACGAGACAAGATTTCATTCACCTAGGGAAGTAAAACAAACTCTTTGAACATAATGAATTTAAGTTAGCCTCATTACTGAGGACTGGGTGTTGGAAGAAGAACCAAAGAGAAAAGCAAACTTCCAAGACAAAAGGAAAGTCAGCCGAGGAAAGATCCAAAGATGGAGCAAGACCTAGCATTCCTTAAATGCTCTATGCCAGGCACAGGGACAGAGACTTCTCATGAAACCAGACCCGAATAAGGCTCTAAGTCAGGCTTCCTTTTAAAATCGGACACTATTATTTGAACTTATAATTTACTAGCTTGTTATTTGGGCAGAAAGATTTTCTTGTGATAGTAACAACTGGCTGACAGTGTGGCATGACCTCATGAAGTTATTCCCAAGGAAGGGGTCTAGGGAGAAGATGCTATAAACTCAAGCTAAAACTTAAAGCAGTCTTGGGGCGCCTAGGTGGCTTAGTCGGTTGAGCGACTGACTCTTGATTTTGGCTCGGGTCATGATATTGCAGTTTCTGAGTTCGAGCCCTGCGTTGGGCTCTGTGCTAACACTGTGGAGCCCGCTTGTAGTTTTCCTTCCCTCTCTCTCTGCCCCTACCCAACTTGTGCATGTGCACTCTCTCTCTCAAAATAAACTTTAAAAAAATAAAATAAACTTTAAAAAATTATGGGTTGTGACCTATTAGAAGTTTATGAAATCGATGAAGAGGGTTTAATCAGCATGCCTGAGGAAATAGGTTAATATAGAAAGCATCAGAATTCACATGTAAAATGGGTAAACACTCATATTTGATGTATATACATGTAAGTACAAATAACGTGTGGGTAAAGTATACTGGACTAAGACCAAAGACATTTTTGTGTGATACAGATTAAAAAAAGTTTAGGAAATTCCAACTTAGAGGCTTTCACATATCAACATTCAGATCAAATATTGATTGGGTACCTCATGTGGAGGCATAATGGGACACAAAGATGTGAGATGGTCTCTGTCTCTGAAGCGCTCACAGTCTAGTCTAGCAGGGGAAGATACTGCCAAATAATTTGGTGGCAGGCATTAAAGATACATGTGGGGCCACACAAGCCCAGGAGGCTCCCTGTTGTAACCTTGGAATCACTACTGGAAGTAATTACTTGTGAAGGTGGTGGGGGATCTGCTAGTTTGGAAACTATCACATCTGTTTCCTCCCCTTGAAATCGGAAGATGGATGTCAGGGTTACTTGCCTAATTTCATCAAGAGGAATCCTGAGGCAGTTTAAGGATAAGACAACTGCCTGCCTAGAGTACCTCTGCTTGGCAAGTTCAGAACACCCACAGAAAAACCCCCAAATGCTTCAAATATCTTCAATAATCCTGAATACTTCAAATCTCAGTAATATTAAATTGTTCAAATGGTGGTACTGATAGAATGGGCAATGGCATAAAAATGTTTCTTTAGTTAGACTTTACACAAAGACAATGGAATCACTAAAAGAAAACTTTAAGTCAATTTAAACCTATGAAAGAAAATGAGTAGGTAGTAACACTCCAAGTGTCTATCACTGAATGAATGTATAAATTGTGGCATATACATACAGGAATACTTCAGCCATAAAAAGGAATGAAGCACTGATACATGCTCTAACATGATGAACCTCGAAAACATGCTAAGTGACAGAAGCCAGACACAAAAGGTCATGTATTGTCTGATTCCATTTATATGAAATATTCAGCATAAGTGAATTCACAGACAACAAAGTGGTGGCTGCCAGAGGCTGAGGAAAGGGACAAATGGGAAGTAATTGATTAATGGGTACAGAGGTTTCTTTTGGGGTGATAAAAATGTTTTGGAACAGATAAGGTGGTGGTTGCATAACACTGTTAATATACTAAACACAAATTAATCATTCACTTTAAAATGGTTAATTTTATGTTGTGTAAATTTCACCTTAATTAAATAAACACAGAGCGAGAGAGCATTAGTAGATAATGCTGGACAGTAACAATGAATGAGGAACTCCTCAGAAGCAACAAGAATAAAACCAAAGAGGAAAATTGAATTACTGGGCTGTCTTGAAATCAGCATATGTATGTAGCTGACACACATTGTTAAGTGTTAATAAATAAAGGTGATAAAACTAAAACAATGTTCCAAAATGGCATAATGGGATTGTTAATAAATGTGGTTATCACTATCCAGCAACACATGCTAGAACTGAACATTAACCTTAACCAGCTTTAAATGCTCATTGAATATTCTTCTATGCTTAAGAATTTCAGCATTTTTCTTCCTGAAATGTATGACATACCATCAGCATTCAAAAAAAGAATCCCCCCAAGTCACTACTATGAGGAGAGGTGCAGAGATCACCCATGGCCAAGACCCTTGGTTTGGAGAATACCCTGTCATAGCCAGCAAATCAAAGTCACCCCTGTGTAGACTCACCTGTTCTCCATGCTGCAGGCTTCGAGTCATGGCCTTGAGAGCTTTAACAATCTGAGCTTTAGTGGCTGCTGGGCTGTCAAGATTTTCAAGACCAATGCCTTCGAGTAATTTTAAGAGGTATGGGACCAGATCTACTTTCAGGGCCTAGAAGAAAATATAAAGCATACCATAAACATGCTGAAAAAAATGTAAACCATACACTGAAGAAACAATTTCACTCCCAGAACCATACCTGGAAGACAACCTCCTGTCTTTCATTTTAACATAGATGAAGATTTCTTTTACAGATCTAATAACAATGACACTTTTTTTTTTAACTTTTTTTTTTTTTTAATGTTTATTTATTTTTGACAGAGAGACAGAGCATGAGCAGGGGAGGGGCAGAGACAGAGGGAGACTCAGAATCCCAAGCAGGCTCCAGGCTCTGAGCTGTCAGCACAGAGCCTGACGTGGGGTTTGAACTCACAGACACGAGATCATGACATGAGCCGAAGTCAGATGCTTAACCGACTGAGCCACCCAGGTGCCCCAATGACACTCTTATTTAAGGAGATTTTATTTCATGCCATCAACTGTTCTAAATGTTACAGACTAGAAACATCTAGTTGTTGTCATTACACATCACAACATGTAATGACATAGGCACTACTATTATTACTGATGGAAAAATCAATGCACAGAGGGTGAAACCTGTTGACAGGGAACAGGCAGCAATGCAATCTCTATCTGGAACTACAAAGTGCAGAACATGAGCTTTTAGCCACTATACTGGGCTGTCTCTTCTATGACACTATAGTAATGGGCACAAAATTTAAAGTATCTTAATATTTTTTTCACATTTTTTTAAAACATCAATTTTTGCATTTACCATACATTTCCTGTCAGTCTTAAAAAGGCTAGTTAACATTCTGGTATCGCACAATTTTCAATACCCACGCTAAAACTCAGAGGGAAGAGATGGAAGTAACTAACATTTAGTGAGTATACCTCCCTTTATAGATACTGTTCTCCTAACAACCCTGTGAGGGAGTTAGAATTTTACTTCCCAGATGAAGAATCTGAATGGAAGTTTGTGAGTCATGCCTGAGGTCACAGAGCCATCAAGTGGTAGCACTAGCTCAAGCTGTTTCTAACACAACTCCTCTCCCCAGCCAATTATAAGTCTGAACTTCAGGGCATCCAAATACCTCCTTGAGATGTACCCAGTACTTCTGAACTGCCTAAATGAGGGATGGGAATAGGAGACGGGGGAGGAAAAGGGGCTGGGAGAATAGGAGGACCAGATACAAAAATGCAGGGCCTTGTACTGAGGCTAAGGGTGTCAGCTGTCACTTTGTTATCTGGTGGTAATGGGAAACCAATGAAGGGTTTTTAAAATGAACAGTAACCCAGTTAGAGTTATATTTTAGGAAGATCACTTTTGTGATAGTTTTTGTTCCTTCAGTGTCTGTCTACACTACATTCGTACCCACCAAGTCTTATTTTCATTAGGTGGGTAGTCTCTTTGGAAAAAAAAAAAAACAAAACAGTAGAAATCTTGGCATGTTCTTAAACATGACTTCAGAATCAAGGAATCACTAAACAAAGTGAATCTTTCCAAAGATAATGAAACAAATTTGACAAAGCAAGCTAAGAATAAATGCTTAGCAGAAAACCAAAATTCAAAACTTAAATATCACAAAAGTACTCTGAAGTTGGTTAAGATTCCTGACAACTGGCCCACCTTTCTCAGTGTGTGTGTGTGTGTGTGTGTATGCATGCATGTATATATAGGCATGTGCCTGTTTGTATATAAAATATAAAATCATGCATGCATTAACCCACAAATGATCTCTTTACCAAACCTATGTCAGAGAAACCAAATCAGTGCTAAACAAGTGAAAATCTATTTGCCTGGTATGTTTGTTTTCCTGAAATAGTACTGAATCTAGAAAGTCACTTACTTGTGCTACTAATTCATTCTGCTCCTTCTGAAACATTCGATTAATTGCTTCACAGGCTAAACCAACAGTATCTGGTCGTTTTTTCATCCCATTCATCAGTGGGCCAATGGTGTCCAAAGATGCCATGGCTCGAACACACAGCTAAGTGTCCGAAAAAAGAAGTAAATACAATAAACACAGTAAATACAAGAATAAAATATATGAAAAACCTACATTCAGCTCGAGTTTAATAATGAACTCAAATTCAGTCTCCTGTTAATTACATCATTTAAACTAGTTTAAGAGTTGCTAAATACCACTGGTTCACATGCAGAAAGGCACAGGGTAGGAAGCGGATGTGTACTGCAATGTACATTAATCACAAAGAGGAAACATAAATCAATTCCAAATTTATAAGCTACTAACTGGATTTATCACTACCTCATTTTCAGACAGGGCATGGATAATGCGGATGGCACTCTTAGGAATGGCATTGTTCCTATGATTCATTGCCTGGATCACTTTGGGGAGGTGGCCCAATGGTGGGACCTGGTCAGCCAGCTGAGGCTGTGCATTGAAGAGACATACTGTTGCCATTGTCAAAGTTTCCAAAGTTTCTCCCTAGAGGGGATAAAACAAAGAAACAAACTATAAAATACTGACAAAGTTAAGTCCTAAACATCCTTGGAAACTATTTGGTGTTCTACCCTAGAGATCTACAAGTTCTACGTGCTGATTTTTTTAAAACTGATTCACAAATCCTAAGAAAACAACTATCTTCCCATCTTGAAAAAAGGCATGAATTCAAAGTCAAAGGACTTTAAGAATGTGATCTTTTTTTAATGTTTATTTATTTTTGAGAGAGAGAGAGAGAGAGAGAGAGAGAGAGCGAGCAGGAGAGGGGCAGAGAGAGAGAGAGAGGGAGACACAGAATCTAAAGCAACCTCCAGTCTCCGAGCTGTCAGGACAGAACCCCACACAGGGCTCAAACCCACAAACCGTGAGATCATGACCTGAGCTGAAGTCAGATGCTTAACTGACTGAGCCACCCAGGCGACCCAAGAATGTGATCTCTTAATTAATCTAAGCAATCTTTCACTGGGCCAGGTCACATCTCATTTCTGTTGCAGGTTTAAGAGAGAATCTCCCAAAAGTTATTACCAGAAAGTTTTAGTCAGTGTTATAAAAATGTCAGTATCAGGGAACATCATTAGTTCATGAGAATGCAGAAGTCATGAAATGGGTATCCTAGTTCTATTAAAAATCCTATTGAAAAAAAATCCTATTGAACCGGTTTGGCTGCCATAATGCACTTTCTATTGTGGACTGCGAAAAACCTATAACTTATCCCATTTTATCAGACGCGTACACCCACAGCATCTGGAACAAACATGGAAATTGGGATGGGCCCCAAAGCCAAGGTGATAGGGGAGGAAAATGCTGTGTTTTCCCCTAAGTTTCTGCTTTTTGAAGATTTTTTTTTTTTAGGAATCTATTTATGTAGCAAAAATCCTAGTAAACAGAAAATGAGACTGAAAAGTTATGTACGTAAATATTTGGCAAAATAATAATACTTTTTAAGTTGTGCTAAGCTAATGATAGTAACTAGTAATTTCTAGGTACTTGACATGTGCCAGACATTATTCTAAGTACTCTCCATATGTCAAAACTCACTAAAACCTCAGCCTTAGGGACAGGTGTCGTGATCCTTCCATAAATGAGGCAGACCACGAAGTACTGTTCAAGGTTACAGAGCCAGTCAGTGGTGAAGCTGGTACTGGGATCCAGGACCATCTAATAACACAGCTTGGGCTCTTTATCACCTTGTTCCATAGTCAGCCTGTTTAATACAGCCAACAGTCACGTACCTCAGTTATTTTTACTCTAAAGGTTTAAATAACAAAACCTTATATAGTATAAGGCTACTTTCTCACTCCTGCTTACCTTGTAGCCTCTGCCTTTGAACACAGATACTAGGTTCACTCTCCTATCACTCTCCTATCAATGTCCTTCACAAGGGTCACATATGGAAAGCTGAGTGAAGTACACTAGCAGGACACACTTCTAGGGGAGCACCGAATGTTTGTGTTTTTCCTTAAACTAATATAACCATTGGAGATGAAGCTGCAGATACCTTCTTTTAGAGCCTCTATACTTGCCAGAGATAGCAATTTGTCAATATAGACATCTCCAACTTTGGTTCAGAAATAACCATGTCCACTTTTGAACATGCCTCAAAAATAAGATGAATGGGCATATCTGAATTTGAACCTGGCTGCTGTATTGAAAAAAGTAACCAATTCTTAATGTATGGGCCATGAGGATGGTGTTTTAACAGAAACCCCATCAGTATATTTAGCAAACTACTGGAAATGTTTTGCTGATGGCTGAAGCTTACATGAGGATTGTTCTTCTCCAGGAGCTCAGTTAATTTTTCTAATAGTGCAATAAGGAATTCTCTAGGCTTTCTTAGAACCCACGCTGGCTGTGCAATAAAGATTCTCAAGAAAACTCCTCCAACAGCAAGTTCACCCTCTGCTTCTCCAAACACCACAGCAAAATCTTCAGGCAACTTTAAAGAAAGAATCATAATCAAGTCACTTAATCCTTAGTCACACATGACACAAAAAATGCAAATCCCATTAAATAGTCATTAATATAATCAAATTATATACTTTTATATAATCCCTTAATAAATTTCAAAAAAGGTACTTTGATTACTTACTTAAAAAGTGAATATTCCTAAATTTAAAACGTGACTTCCCAGGGGAATTCTTAAGTGTCTTAATGACAAAGTGTCTAACAGTTATCAAACTGATGCAGTAGGAATTAAAAAACAGCAGCAAACAGCAAACTAAAAATACAATAAAATGTAGAATTCCTTCCTCTGAATAAAAGTATATTTTACCTTCCAATTTACATCAGGGTTATCTCGCTGATTTTTAAAGTGCCTTGGGGAAAAAAAAAGTGAGAGGGTAGAATATCAAACTTCAGTCACAAAATGCACATTCATCAATTGTTAGAATAAATATTAGAGAGGTGATGGACAAATAGGAAACATTTGTCCTTTTTGGCGATTTACCTGAAGGCGTTACTTACTCTAGCATCATTTCTCTAACTGTTGTAGACACTTTATCTCTGGAGCTATCATTCCAAATTAACTCAGGATTTTCATGAGTTCCTTCAAAAATATGTACAGCAGCTTCAGGGTTGTCTCTCATGGCATCCATGAAAACGCTTGGTAGAAATTTCATTAGCGTAATGCGGACCTACAGCAGGGGGGTTGAGAGAGAAAAGAGATCTACTGGTGTCGGGTGTGTTCTGTATTTCTCTAGGATATGATAACTGTTGAATTTTGTGGTGTGGCTGATCTGAGCCGTAACTATTATCCAAAGTTCTGGAGTGGGAGAAGGGATCCACCCTAGTTTATGCAAGGGTAACTTTAACAAGACTTCCTACTTACCTATACAGTTTCACTTCATCTCAGTCTCACATTTAAGATACCTGAAGAAATTCAATACTGCTGACGCATGTAGTGTCTAGGGCACACCTTGCTGGATCATACCTTGCACATACTGTTCCTTCTTCCCAGAATACCCTTATTCTGGTATTCCAGGCCTGTTCCCCCAACCCTGCCCCATGCTCCCTGCCTTTGCAAACACATTTTTCTCATTTTTCTCACAAAGTGGCCTTTGTGTCTTTCAAGTCTTTTTTAGTGTATTTATTTTGCTATACTATGTTTTTATATTATACTGTGCCTTTTTCCAAAAAGGACTTAAAATGCAGCTTTAAAAATAATACAGGGGTGCCTGGCTGGCTCAGTTCGTAGAGCATGCACCTGTTGATCTCAGGGTCATAAGTTCGAGTCTCACATTGGGTGTAGTGATTACGTTAAAAAAAGCAGTAAAAATAATACATCCAAAACACACACACACACACACACAAATTGAAAATTACACTGAGGCATTATAATAGAGGGAAAAGGAAGGTTGGGAAGTTTTCTGCTGAGGTCTTCACTTGGTTTTCTCTCCTTTATATCACTCAAGCCTGTGCTCAAACTCATCCTCTGGAAAGTTTCCCTGACCTGGTCTGTCTCACTCATTGCTTGTATTCTCAGGCCCTGGCATGAGAGTCAAAAACTTATTTGAATGAAGACTAATATAAAGCCAGCCACAAAGGAAATAAAATAATTTTCTATAATTGACAGTGATATAGTACACATTCAGTGTAGTAAATTTATACTACAAATTTAGTTCTGAACTTGCTAGGCACCCAAGAACTGAAGGAAACTATCAGTTACATAATAGAGAACATCCACCAGGAATTATTTCACTTTTTTTTTAAATGAATAAGTTTATTTTTAAAAATAAAAAGATTTTTTGGGGCGCCTGGGTGGCGCAGTCGGTTAAGCGTCTGACTTCAGCCAGGTCACGATCTCGCGGTCCGTGAGTTCGAGCCCCGCGTCGGGCTCTGGGCTGATGGCTCAGAGCCTGGAGCCTGCTTCCGATTCTGTGTCTCCCTCTCTCTCTGCCCCTCCCCCGTTCATGCTCTGTCTCTCTCTGTCCCAAAAATAAATAAACGTTGAAAAAAAAAAATTAAAAAAAAAAAAAGATTTTTCAACTTACTAAATTTTAAGAAGTATCTATAGAACCAAATGTCTTGGCAATGCAGGATACTAATTGTCCTTCAATGTCTTTTATTTATTGTACTTTCTGTAATTTATTTTTTTATAATTTACAACCAAGTTAGTCAGCATATGGTGTAAGAATTATTCCAGAGTAGATTCCTTAACGCCCCTTACCCATTTAGCCCATCCCCTCCCACAATCCCTACAGCAACCGTCTGTTTGTTCTCTACATTTAAGAGTCTCTTATGTTTTGTCCCGTTTTTATATTACTTTTTCTTCCTTTCCCTTATGTTCATCTGTTTTGTACCTTAAAGTCCTCATATGAGTGAAGTTATATGATATTTGTCTTTCTCTAATTTCGCTTAGCATAATACCCTCCAGTTCCATCCACATAGTTGCAAGGCAAGATCTCATTCTTTTTGATTGCCAAGTCATACTCCATTGTGTGTGTGCACATATATATATATATATACGCGCACACACACACGTTATACATACATACCACACCTTCTTTATCTATTCATCCATCGTCGGACATCTGGGCTCTTTCACTAATTTGGCTACTGTCAATGGCGCTGCTATAAAATACTGGAGTGCATGAGTTCCTTCAAAACAGCACACCTGTATCCCTTGGATAAATACCTAGTAGTGCAATTGCTGGGTCATAGAGTAGTTTTATTTTTAATTTTTTGAGAACTTCCATGCTGTTTTCCAGAGTGGCTGTACCAGTTTGCAATCCCACCGGCAGTGCAAGAGGGTACCCGTTTCTCTACATCCTCGCCAGCATACGTAGTCTCCTGATTTGTTCATTTTAGCCACTCTGACCAGTGTGAGGTGGTATGTAAGTGTGGCTTTGGTTTGTATTTCCCTGATGAAGAGTGACATTGAGCATCGTTTCATGTGTCTGTTGGCCATCTGGATGTCTTCTTTGGAAAAGTGTCTATTCATGTCTTCTGCTCATTTCTTTACTGGATTATCTGTTTTTTGGGTGTTAAGTTTGAGAAGTTCTTTATAGATTTTGGATACTAACCCTTTATCTGATATGTTGTTTGCAAATATCTTCTTCCGTCGGTTGCCTTTTAGTTTTGCTGATTGTTTCTTTCACTGTGCAGAAGATTTTTATTTTGATGAGGTCTCAATAGTTCATTTTTGCTTTGGTTTCCCTTGCCTCCAGAGATGTGTTGAGTAAGAAGCTGCTGCAGCCAAGGTCAGAGAGGTTTTTGCCTGCTTTCTCCTCGAGGATTTTGATGGCTTCCGGTCTTACGTTTAGGTCTTTCATGCATTTTGAGTTTATTTTTGTGTATGGTGTAAAAAAGTGGTCCAGGTTCATTCTTCTGCATGTCACTGTCCAGTTTTTCCAACACCATTGACTGAAGAGACTGTCTTTATTGCATTGGATATTCTTTCCTGCTTTGTGAAAGATTAACTGGCCATAAGTTTGTGGGTCCATTTCTGGGTTCTCTATTCTGTTCCATTGATCTGAGTGTCTGTTTTTGTGCCATATTTCACTCTTCTTGATCATGACAGAATTCAATTAGAAAGCAACCACTCACTGATATTAAACATGTAAGTAAAACAATTTCCGTAATGCAAATTCTTTGACTATAAGCCTTCAAAGTTATGTCCAAGTTACTTAGTTATTTGGCACACAAATTAGGGTTGGCACACAAAAGCCAAATTTGGCCTGCCACTGTTTTTATATGTAAAGGTTTACTGAAACACTGACACAACCATTTACACAGTTACTATCTATGGCTGCTTTCCTGTTACAAGGGCACAGCTGAGCATTTGTGAAAGAAATCAGATGACCCAAAAAGGATAAAATATTTTTTACGTGGTCCTTTATAGAAAAGTTTACTGGTCCCACCCCTACCTCGCACCATGTACAAAAATTAATTCAAATGGATCTAGGATATAAATCCAAGAACTAAAACTATAAAACTCTAGTAGGAGGAAACACAGCCATAAATATTTATAACCTTGGAATAGGCAATGATTTCTTAGATATAAGATCAAAAGCACAAGCTACAGGGGGCACATGGGTGGCTCAGCTGGTTAAGCAACTGAGTCCTGATTTCCATTCAGGTCATGATCTCATTCCTGGTTTGTGAGTTTGAGCCCTGTGTCAGGCTCTGTGCTGGCAGCGCGGAGCCTCCTTGAGATTCTCTTCTCTCTCCCTCTGTCTCTGCTCTTTTCCCACTTGCTCACACACCCTCTTCTCTCTCAAAATAAATACACTTAAAAAAAAAAGAGAGAGACTGGACTTTACCAAAATTGAAAACTTTTGTACTTCAACAAAAGGCACCATGAAGAAAAACAGAATGACATTCATGGAATGAGAGAATATTTGCATATCATATATCTGGTAAGGACTGCATCCACAATATATAAAGAACAATTATAACTCAATAGTAAAAAGACAAATGACCCAATTAAGGGATAAGCAAAAGATGTGAACCAACAGACATTTCTCTAAAAAAGATGTACAAACAGCCAATAAGCACATGAAAAGATACTCAACATCATTAGTCACCAGAGAAATGCAAATCAAAATCATGACATACCATTTCACACCCACTAGGATGGCTGTAATCAAAAAAGGTATCTAAAAACAAATGTTAGATAAGATGTAGAGAAATGAGAACCCTCATAACTGCTGGTGGGAATGTAAAATGGTGCAGCCATTTTGGAAAACAGTTTGACAATTCATCGAAAAATTAAATAAATGTTACCCTTTGATCCACAAATTCCTCTCTCAGAGACATAAAAATACATACCCACATGAACACTCCTACACAAATGTTCACAGTCACATTATTCAGAACAACCAAAAGGTAGGAACAATTCACGTTTATCAACTGATACATGGAAAAGCAAAGTGGTATACCTATACGATGGAATATTATTTGGCAATAAAGTACTAATACTTGCAATAATGTTATAAATTTGAAAACATGCTAAGTGATAGAACCATTCACGAAAGAACACATATTGTCAGATTTCATTTACATGAGATGCAAATGCTCAGAATAGACAAATCTAGAATGTAAGTTAGCAGTTGCCAGGTGCTAGGAAGAGTGACTGCTAAAGGCAACAGGTTTTCTTCCTGGGTTAATGAAAACTGACTGTGGTTACCCAATCTGTAAATATAATACAACCATTGAATTGTTCACTTTACATGGGTGAACTGTATGGTATATCAATTCTATCTCAATAAAGCTGCTAACCAAAAGGGAAAAAAATTTCTGACCCCAGTTCTAAAATATCTTCCTGCAAATCATTCAATTAAGGAGCTGTTACTTGTATTGTTCCCATACAAAAAGTTTAAGTATAAATATATTCACTTGATAAAATTTGTCCCTCATATAGTTGAATTTTTTTTTTTTAACGTTTATTCATTTTTGAGACAGAGTGTGAGGGCTCAAACCCATGAACTATGAGATCATGACCTGAGCCAAAGTTGGGTGTTCAACGGATCAAGCCACCCAGGCACCCCTGTCCCTCATGTATTTCAAAGGTCAAAAGATACTGAACAGCTCAAAGTCAACTTCAGTATTTATTTTAAACACCTAAAATGTTATCTAAAACACTGTACTACACAACTCTAGCTTTAAGAAAGCTCAAGTATTAGGGGCGCCTGGCTGGCTCAGTAGGTGGAGCATGCATCTGCTGATCTCAGGGTAAGCCCCATCTTGGGTACAGAGATTACTTAAAAATCAAATCTTAAAATTAATTAATTAATTAATTTAAAAAGAGGGTGCCTTGGTGGCTCAGTCATTTAAGTGTCCGACTCTTGATTTCAGCTCAGGTCATGACCTCACAGTTTGGTTTGTGAGTTTGAGCCCCACATTGGGCTCTGTACTGATGGCAAGAAGCCTGCTTGGGATTCTCTGTCTCCCTCTTTCTCTGCCCCTCCTTGCCCCTGCTTGTGCGCCCTCTCTCAAAAGTAAATAAACACTAAAAAAAGATTCTCTCTCTCCCTCCACTCCTCCCCCCGTGAGCATGCTCCTTCTCTCTCAAAACAAATTAACTATCAATTCTCATACTTTTGTGGGCCCTTTCAATAGAAATCCAAATGTAATCCCCCTCAGTTCATCAACCCTTGTGATGACAGACTATTAACTTTATTCCCAAAGTAAAGCTGTTTCAGGCCCTGTGACACATTCTCAACATCTAGAGAGGAGACCAAACACACACACACACACACACACACACACTAAATCCAGATTACTTCACTGATGCAAAATTAGACTCCGGAAGTGAGGGCTCAGGAGCCTTTATTTCAACATTTATTTATTTTTGGGACAGAGAGAGACAGAGCATGAACGGGGGAGGGGCAGAGAGACAGGAAGACACAGAATCGGAAACAGGCTCCAGGCTCCGAGCCATCAGCCCACAGCCTGATGCGGGGCTCGAACTCCCGGACCGCGAGATCGTGACCTGGCTGAAGTCGGACGCTTAACCGACTGCGCCACCCAGGCGCCCCAGGAGCCTTTATTTCAAGACACATTTCACTGAGGTGCTGCTTCATGGGCTGGCACAGACAACGCTTCAGTGAGCACTACTTCTTTTCAAACTAAGTTAATAATAAAAGAAGACTGACTACACCTATGTCTGGACAAATTCTATTTAGAAGTACTGTTTTGACAGGTTCCTGATCCACAAACTGGACCATGATTCCAAAAATCATCTGGTCACCTCCAGACTGTGGATGAAAAGATCTCCCTGCAGAGTGGAGAGGCTGTTACACTCACATGCCTGTATGGACTTACTTCCCGAGGGCTGTGTATCCTTACTAACACAGATGTGGTGGAGTGGGTAAGAACATAGATCACCATCTCCCCTTCACTAGCTACTGCTACACAGACCAATCCTGACAGTGTCAAAGTCTAACTTAATTATCTTGTCTTCAAGGAAGTTAAACAGTTTATCACCATAATCCAACACACTCTTAACACTTCTCATTTCCAATTCAGACTTCTCCAACTGTAACTCTTCTCAAAGTAGTAATACAGAGCAACAATTCCAAGTATGCCAATCCTCCAACTTTCATATCAAATCATATCCTCATCTTCAACGTCATACTTTGGTAAACTTCATGAAATCGGTATCAACGTAACAGATTTAACAATCAATTTCTTTCTAAAGACCCATTTTGTGCTCACCTTTGGACCTATTAGTTTGTCTGCGGTCATTTTAGCAAAAAGTTCTGCTGTTTGGGCTCGAACCTGTGGATGTGTTGAATTGCAGAACATATCTAATAAGTAAATCAAAGCTCCTATGAAGGAAAAAAAAGGATTAGCATTTATACTATAAAGAATAGGACTTGTCTGATTAGTTGAATTCATTTTCAACTTCATTTCAACTTAATGCAGTTTGATTTTTTTTTTTTTTAATTGTAAGCCCTCCAAAGCATTCTTCTAGTTTATCAGACTACACATAACAGTTCAAAATAAGCTTCATCCTCACTGAGCAGGACTAGATGAGAAAGCGCTCATACAGTACCTTTTGCCATTGCTTCTTTGATTATTTTTGTACTTGAGGTCAAAGCATAAAGAGTTTCCAGAACAAGCTGACGACCTGCAGGGTAAGAGACATTTCAAGGAATGCATTATCATCACATTAGCTGACATTTACTGGGCATCAATTCTGTGCCAGGCACTGACCCAAGTGTTCTACAGAGGGTATCATACTTAAATCTCCACAATAATCAGCGACTTCAAACAATGTAAAGTTACACTGAATAAAGACTGTTACAGAATTCATAGTTTGAAAGTGTAATTTTATATTTTTATCTCATTTAATCTTACAGGTAAAGTAGCTGACACCTAGAAATCTCAGCCTACTCTGCTGTCATTTCTATTTTGGACTTAATTATCTGTCTTCCACTGTTTACTAAGGGACTTTAAATACATGAAATGTTTACTTAGCCTCCCTCTGTCCCCTCCAAAGATTTGTTTTCCTTTCAAACTATGTTTAAACAGGGGTGCATTTTCAATGATGTATTGTTGCTTCTCTTAGGAACCCCCTTCTGAATGTTTGTTCTCCTTTATGTGAACACAGCCCAGCCCAGTGACCAGCTTTTATTGTTGCTTCAGGGTCAGCCTCACCCTTTGCAGCCTCCACCCTCCTTGCCAGCTCTTTACACCCCTTTGGGCACCTATCATTGCTATTTGACTCTAGGAGAGTGAAATCTAATAACCCCTAGAGTCAAAAAGCAATAAAAAGAAAGAAAAACCAACTACAAATAACCTACAAATGACTTTGAAAAGCTGTCATTTTAGAGAACTATTGCAAATGTCACTTATTAAAACAAAATTATTCAATCGAAATTCGACTCCATTCAAGTCACTGAACACAAAAGAAACACCTAAAGTGTGCAAGATACCAAGGCATCCATTAAATGAATGAGACAAGTTCTTGCTCTCACAGAGGAAGACAGGTATGAGCCAAGAGTGACATGGGTTCCAAGAGGCTGGCAAAGAACTGAGTAATATTCTGTTAGTGGTGATGTTGGAGTCATAGTGCAATGGTCTTTGAAAAGCAGTCTCAAGGTTGTTTCAAGCACAAATACACACAATGTTAGACAACGGCACAATTTAAGAGGAGCCTATATTAGTGCAGGCTGTGATGAAGAAATAAGATAGGTATATTTTTAAAAACTAATCTCATACAGGAATGCAGGACTGAACTCTAAGCTGAAAACAAGGTAATGTTCATCTTAAGCACTTTTTTCCTGTCATCCAAGACCAATGATGTTTCTTTATAAACCGTGCGTCAATTCTCAATTACTTACATATATATCATCCTCAGAAAACTGAAAAACCCAGTTATTTTTCTTTACTTTTTGACCTCTCTCACCTCCAACTTTCGAAATGGAAAATACAAAACACTTTTATTATTTATGTATAACATAGTTAGGAAGACAACTTTAATATAAAAAATGCCACTTAAGAGATTCCAAAGTAAACATGGCTGTGTTTTGTCAGAAGTTTTATATTATCTATGTAACTGCTCCCTCTACAGGTTGGCCATGCTGTGGTTTTCAAAATTCCATTCATGAATATATATACATACTTGATGGCAATGAATGTAGAAGAGCCAATAAATTGGACAAAACCATTGATTCAGCAATATTGTTGACACAATCTTGGTTAGATGTCACTATATTCACAACCTGAAAATTAAATCAACAGGATATTAAGAGTTTGGGAAATAATTTTGGACATAAATCAAATTAAGTCAGACCTAAATAAATCTGAGGCTTCACAAAAGTGAAAAAAATGTTTAGAGGACAAAATAGTTAATTTTCTTTTCCTGGTTATTTATTTTTTTGAAGAAGAGAGAGAGCGCACAAGCAGGGGAGGGGCAGAGAGAGAGAGGGAGAGAGAGGGAGGGAGGGAGAGAGAGGGGGAGAGAGAGAGAGAGAGAGAGAGAGAGAGAATCCCAAGCAGGCTCTGCAATGTCAGTGCAAAGCCCAATGCAGGGCTTGAACTCACAAACTGAGAAAATGACCTGAGCTGAGCTGAAATCAAGAGTCGGAGCCTTAACCGACTAAGCCACCCAGGTAACCCGCAAAATATTTTTTAACAGTTTGATTTTAAAAGAATGTCTTTATTACTTTGACCTTTTGAGAAATAAAATGTTAATGCTCGTATATATATTATGTACTTTAGCTTCCTATTAATTTAGAAATAAATATTGAACAAAAGAAACATTTCAGCACCAATTCAAAATCTTGAGGTTATTAAGATGTCTTTGATGCTATACTGGTTCATGCAATGTTTTCCAATCACAAAACTGGGGAGGGGAGTGGTTAGGAAGATAACAATCCTCACTAAACAAACATTAAAAAAAATTAAAAAAAAAAAAGGATGAACTCTCAAGTCTAACTTTTATAGTAAAGATCAATTTTGATTCACTTGAACCATGTGGTCAACCAACAGATCTTAGATTTAATAATGTTCATTTAAAAAGTTACAAGGTACATGGAGGAATTAAGTAGAGGAACATGCTTAAGATTTTTTGACCAATTCAACTTGTATTATTTTATTAAAAATCTTTAAACCAAAATGCAATCTAAGAACACGTTTTACAAATAATTTAGAAAATGCTCATAAACCTGTTACAGCAGTGTTCTTTACAAGTTGTGTTACAAAATGATCCTGGGAGCTTACTCTGGGTTGCCTAGACCATAAGCCCCCTACAGCTAGGGACTTCCTGCTTCTCCCAGAGGAAAAGGCTGCACCAGGCTTCCCATGGGACCAGTGCTTTGATCTCCTAAAGGAGGGGTTTCCAAGTTCTCTTGGACCTCCAAGGCTCATAGGTTCTGGGCAACTGGCTTTCCTAGCCAGCTCCTGTAAAGAGTGTTAACACCCCAGTTGTCTGTCTGTAACCCTCACTGAAAAGGCTGCTTTTGTACTAATCCACAAAAAGGGATAGCAACTGAAGGGAAGGGGCGGTGGGATCTGTCCTCTGAACACAAACCTACAGTGTGTAGCCAGCAATATGCCCTAGGTCTCTGGGGACACTGGGAGATCAAGGAAACCCTACCCCCTATTCTTGTCATCTGTGTCTTCCAAGCTTCTCCAGTAAAGCCCAATCCCTAACCCACACTGCATGACACTATACAATGCATCCCAAGTTCTGATGCATGACAGACAATGACCACACAGGGAAGCACCTTGAGTAACACTGTGCAGTTTGCTCTTCAAAATGAATACGCTAATTCAAATTTTAAGACCATATTTACTTGGCTTAATAAGCAAAATGAAAAAATAAACACACATGGAAATTTCCAAATTCAGATGGTGATTAATTAAGGCCTAAACCACATACAGTACTGGTAGGAAAGGCAACATGCTTTAATATAAAATTCTTTTACCTCTAAAGCCAACTGCTGCACTTGACCAGCTCCATGGACTCGGAGAAGAGAAAATATTAACTTAAAGTGCCCAATGCATTCACTTTCAGAGCCTAGGGAATAAGAATAAAAATGTTTATCTTTTATTTCTAAGCAATGTTCTAAATGACAGACCTTCAGAAAACCAATATACACTGTTGTTTACTGGAATTCTAAGTCTCTGATCATCTTTCCTCAACATTTCTATCATTAAGTGAGTGAAGTTCCTCTAAGCAGCAGTAAATCTTAAGAGGCAAAGGATAAGAATTTCTTAGGTTTGTTTTGTTTTCATTTCCATCCACACCCCTAGACCTCAGGCTAAAAACAATGTATCAAATACACACTCCAAATACAAGTTTAAAAATAAGGGTGTAAGGTGGTATTTTTACTCTTTACCTCTAGATCTTATAGCTACCCCCTCTGCCTAATTATATTTTGGGAGTGTGTGACATCATTTGCCTTTTGGTTTTTAGACTGAATTGGAACTCTGCTGGTTGAGGACTACATCATAGACACCTGTATGCATATACAAAGGACTACTTGCAAAAATACATAAAACTGAATAGTATTTCTTCCGTTTCTCACCCACCTCAAACCCCAACCCCATATACTTACTACCATCTTGTTGTTAACAGAACAAAAACATTAAACATTAAAATTTTGTTCAGTGTATTTTTCCTTTTACTGTATGGTAGTAAGAACACATATGGTGTAATCTGTAATTTTTTGAGACTTCAGAAGAAAATTCACTAAGACTCCTTGACTTAAAAGAGTCTGAAAATATTCCATTCATAGGTTGCTTTTAAATTCATTTTCAAATCACTAGATCATCATAATATATACTGAAAAGAGCAAAAGAGTACCTAAAAGTTAATAAAAATCAATAAAAAGGATTTGGGGTCTTCAAGTAACTTATGTTGAATCTGTATTGTTTTAGGTTTTATATTCCATATCTGTTATCAAAGTTAGAAAACGCTTTCAGATTTTCACGCATGCATCTCCCTGGAGTCAGGCAAGACATTTTTGGAAATGTCCTCTTAAGGTCATTTAAGAATGAAAACTCTCACTTTTTTATTTCAATTTTTATATACCAAAAGCTTCAGTCAGTTTCTCAAAACTATGTGTCAGGTAGCAGAGAAGGCAAATTAGATCACCTAATTAATAAATCTAATTTAAGCACTTATATGTCAACTTATGTCATCAATGTGAAATTTTACACCATCAAAGTTATTCTACCTTTTCAACTCATTAAGACTTATTTTCTCTTAGAGATATGAATACTTCTAAACATGATGCCTTGACCTCTCTTTCCATCCTACTGTTTATAGGTAAAAATATGAGCTCAATTCTTGTTATGTTATACCAAGTAAACATTATAACCAAGTATACTATTTTCTTTGAGTTTCTCTGATAAAATTGGGAATTTTTAGGGCCCTTCTATTTTAAGGATCTTACTGATCAAGGGTATAGTCACACACCTGGATTATATTTTATGACATTTCTCAGAGCCTCCAAAGCCATTTCCACTCTTGGCAAGCGGTCTCCGTGTTGCTCTGACTCCACTTTTGCAGCATGTGTGATAGCCATGAATGTGTGGAGGTACTGGGCCTGGGAGCCTATATAATCCAAAAGACTTGCGGCAAATGCTTTTGGAACCTAAATTGAGTGGAGAAATGTTTACAAACACGTGTGCCCCCAGAAATAATCATTAAAAAACTCCAGAGCAACACCTTCCCCCACCCACTCTCCGGCAAAACCTTCAAGCTATGGAATGATTAAATTATACATACACACAAACATCTATGAATTGGGGGTTGTGGGGACAACACCCAGTTGCATTAGAAAGTGTTTCAGGGCACCTGGGTGGCTCAGGCAGTTAAGCATCTGACTCCTGATTTCAGCTCAGGTCATGATCTTACAATTCATGAGATCAAGCCCCGCATCAGGCTCCGCAATGATAGCAAGGAGCCTGCTTGGGATTCTCTCTCCATCCCTCTCTGCTCCTCTCCCGCTTGCAGTGTGCACACTCTTTTCTCAAAATAAACAAACTTAAAAAAAAAAAGTGTCCTTTAACTTTTGTCCTAGTACATTAGAGATCTAATATACTGCCATTAGGATCTTAGTATAACAATTCTGAATTAGAGTATCTCTTCCCTTTACAAATCAAAGCAATTGATAGTACAATATGTAACTTCTATAGTTTGGTTATATTTTTATATTTTAAAAAATATATACTTATGGTATCAATTCAAGGGACAGTTTTCAAAGAGACTTCACAAATAAATGAACTAATTCTGCTTAACAGCTATTTATATATATTATCGTGATAAATAATATATATTATGGTTTAGTAAATTCTTTTTTTTTCCAAGCACAAACTTTAAAACAGTCTCCCTTCTTCCCTCCTTACATGGCAACCAACCACAAAAATCCTCCTTGTCACTTTCCAAAAAAGTAACTTGTGCTGTTACTGTGACACTCACTTGCTTCTCAAAGTGATTAGGGATCACCACAAGAAATGGCATGGTTTGACCTCATTTTCTAAAAAATCTCTTTGCTTTCCACGGGTATTTCCTTATTGTCCTCTAATAATTGGCCAGAGAAGTACTTCTATCTGGTGGATGATGGAGTGAATGTGTAAATGACCTTGCACTTCCAGGAGAGACTAGTAACTTGGAGGCATATGCACATGACACAGCTGGGAAGCATTATGCATAAAATATAAAAAATAGCTGGGCGAGGAATAACTTCTTATTCATGAATCCACAAAATCAAATTCTTCAACAGGCAAAATAAAGAGGCCTGTAATGGTACCCCATCACATACCCAGGTTAGTATGAAGCATTAGGCAAGGGACAGGTATTTATTATTTCTGAATACCACACCGAGAAATGAATAAACTAGCAGCTTTCAATAACAAATGACTGAAGGTATCACACGAAACTAAAAGCACAGAGCTTACCTCTAGTTGGAAAGTAGGGACTTCATTATACACCCTAACAAAAATCTCCCCTACAATAAGTTCTTTGGCATGATCGCTATAGACAAATTCTGATCCATAAGTTTTGTCACAATCACCCTTTTTAAAAAAGAAAACAAGCTGTTAGTTGTAAATCAAAATCATTACTGTCTGGTTTACAAATCTAACCATATTCAATTTAATAACAGATAAATAGCTTAAAAGATCCATTCCTTTTCTAGAGGAAAAACAGGGTAGGAAACCAATCATAGCACTCAATATTAATGTTTATAATAATATGAACTCTGAAATAGGCATGGAGTTATGTTATTTTTTAGTTCAAAGATTAATACTATAACCCATTTTAAGATTTCAAAAGATCACAGAAGTCAGCCAATGAAGTGTCTTAGAGCTAGTGTTTATAAAGCAAGTATACGACACTTGGTTCTTCTCATTCCACTCAGCAGACATTTGGCCTAGTCAGCTATAGAGTGATGGAGCTCAGAAATGAACACATTTGGACTGGCCTTTAAAAAGTAACACGCTGAATCAAAGTGCTGGAAAACAGAGTCTCTGAATAAAAAAAAAAAGACAGGATACTGTTACAGAGATTGCCAAACTGAAGAGTTTCCACTTAAGGAAAAGGAAAAAGACAGAAAAGAGGAATGGGAGAGAAACAGTCCCAATGAAGATTCAGGTTGAAATTACACAGAATTTAAGTTGGACTGAAATCATATGTAAAAGTATACAATAAATTGTGAAGTATTAAACAAAGAGAAGATGCTATTATGTCCCTTCTGGTAAAGGAGAGATGTATAAAAACGTGAGATCCATTCTCCCCAGCTCTGCAATTTTCAAAAGACTTCTATCTATGTAGAGTTCTGAGTGACTATCATGAAATGAGTTAAATAGTTCAGGACATAACTGGTGTTTATTGCATAATAACTTCTAAACACACAGACATAACTGTCTGCTAACTCATCAAGTCTCAACGATCTAGTATGTGGATTATACAAGCCTTATCCTTATTGGGCACAGTACAGTCTTTTGGGGTTTTTTTGTTTTTTCATAGCTTAACAGATTCTCCACCAGAAGATGGCAAGACAAGAGAAATCATTCAATTCTGATACCAGAAAGCAACTCTGATATACTCAAAAAAGAGGCTGAAGAGAAGAGTGCTTTTAGGTAGAAAAATTCGTTACAATGGGAAGAGCTACATGTAAACTAAACAGTAACAACCACAAATACAAATGTATCATTAAATACAAGAACACTGTTCTTACATGGACCACATATTAGGTGGCAAAAACCTATAGGCTTAATTAACACCAAATGGAGACACAATAAATACATTTCTGTTTTGTCAGTACTAAGTTATGTTTCCAGAGAATATTTATAAAAGTTACCCAAGAAATTTATGAAACAATAACATACTTTTTTAATCATGTTTTCTTGTTGGGATTCAAGAAACTCAAGTAGTTCTGCTCTTGTAGAATTGTTCCATATCAAATAGGGGCTCTCTGTGTTGCTGTTAAGCATCTTCAGAATCTAGGGCACAGAATATTACTATTTTGTAACATTTGGAAAAAAATAATTCAACTTATCATTTACTGAAACTGCTGATCACATGCCAAGCACTGTAACAAGTGCCTTAGATACAATGGACCTCAATAATTCTAACAAGTTTGCTGATATCATCCATTTTGCAACTGAGAAAAATCAAAGCTGAGAGTAATCCAGGGATTTGTCCCAGGTCACACAGGCCTTAAGTGGGGAAACTAGGACACAAATTGGAGTCGGTATGACTTCACATCGTAACATTTGCTCTGCTATGGTGAAAATTACATGAGATAGTTGTGTTGAAACATTTAATAAACAGTAAACATGAGCTTAAAAAGAATCATACCATACTGCCTTTACATAAACAAATCAGAAAACAAAATCTGTCTTTCTGAAGCATACTGCTATGAAGGGAAATAAAACTGAGGAGCAGAGAGTCACTTTAGATTTCCTTGGCCAAACCCGGACTCAAGGCTGCATGAAGCAGTTTTGAAGACACAGCTTCTGACTGCTTAGCCATCCAGTGTGCTTTCCCACTGTTTATTTAGCTCTCCTCGATTAGCAGTGTTATAGAAAGACTTGAGACTCTCTAATACAAACTTCTTAATTCTACATTTACAGAGCTCTATAGTAGGAGGAGAGTAGCAGGCTATAACCTTCCTCTTATACAAAGCCATCTAACCTGTTTTTAAAACGTTTTAACTACTAGTTAAATAAAATGATTGAAAAAATACATTCTTAGGAAAATTATAAAACTTTGAGAAATGGCAGTTTAAAATAAGCATTTTGAAAAATCCACATGGAGTTTAGGCCAAGATTCTGAAATGCTACTTTTCTCCCCCCACCACCCCACCCGACAGTTTATCAACAACCTGTCAGCATTTCTGGAAAGAATGTTTTCAATCAGCAAAATGCATCATGTATACTTTGCATAGAGAAAGTACAAACATCGGGAGCAGTATCTAAAGCTCTTCCCTCTTGGGGCGCCTGGGTGGCGCAGTCGGTTAAGCGTCCGACTTCAGCCAGGTCACGATCTCGCGGTCCGTGAGTTCGAGCCCCGCATCAGGCTCTGGGCTGATGGCTCGGAGCCTGGAGCCTGTTTCCGATTCTGTGTCTCCCTCTCTCTCTGCCCCTCCCCCGTTCATGCTCTGTCTCTCTCTGTCCCAAAAATAAATAAAAAAACAAAAACAAACAAACAAAAAAAAACGTTGAAAAAAAAAATAAAGCTCTTCCCTCTTGCTCAGAGGGCACTGAAAAGCAATGGTCTACACTAAAAAAAGAATCTGGTTGAATTAAAAAACAAATGTTTAATAAATTCTAAGAATACTTTACATTTGGAACACTGAGGACTTTTTCCCTTACAAAAGTACTGGATGATCATCAGAGAAAACATAAAAATAGCCTATAATTCAGCCATTCAGGGAGAAGTACAGTTAACATCCACCCATTTAATACCAAAAATGGGATTTTTAGCCTTTTCACTTAAAATACTTTAAACATCTTCTTTTTTAAATTTTTTTTATATTTATTTATTTTTTGAGACACATAGAGAGTCAGAGCACAAGTTGGGGAGGGGTAGAGAGAGAAGGAGACACAGAATCCGAAGCAGGCTCCAGGCTCCAAGCTATGAGAACAGAGCCTGACGCGGGGCTCAAACTCACAAACAATGAGATCATGACCAGAGCCGAAGTCAGACGCTCAACCAGCTGAGCCACCCAGGTGCCCCTAAGCATGTTTTAATGTCTTTAAATATACCTTTAAGGTTTCATAGTATCCTACTCAGTGGGTTTTTATACTTTAATTCTTTAATGCTACATTCTTAGATTGTTTCTCAATGATCCTCACAAAAGAGGCCAAAGAGGCCAAAGAGGTTGGGAGAGCTGTCAAAGTCATGCTTGACTTTTGTCATGAATCCATGTATGTGTATGTATTAGCTTTTAGGATTTAAACTCTGAGTGTAAATAAGTTAGAGCTTGTAAAACCAGACTCTGGGTCTCCTAACTCCCAGTTCTGTGCCCAGTGTGAAACACCATTCCAAGTTCACACTCTTGTCCTGTCTCTTCATGACTCAAGGTTGGGAAGAATTATGGTAGGCTCCAGAGCAGAGAAACCTGAAGTCAATCTACCCCTGCAGAAAGGGTGGACTTGTAGAACCGTTACCATCAATCCGCAATAAACTGAATTTCCTGGCTGAGAGAACAAAGGTGAACACTTTCAATTTTTAGGTTTCCTACAGCAATAAACATTGCTGTGTTACCCTCCTATTTAAAGGATCTTGCAATATTCATCAAAACCCAGGCTATCTCTGAAGCACGTACCTCAGTAGCACTAACTACAGCAAGTTTTCTAGCAACATAGGGTGTCAGCATGCCAGCTAAACTTTTTCTTATGGTTGGATTTTCTGGGGTCGCTTGTTCTTCAGGCAGGTATCCTCCAAGGCGACTCAGAGCACGGACACTCAATTTAGCAAGGCTGTTGGCTACTTCCTGTTACAAAAAATATTAATACATTGAAGTAGGTATGTCATCTTACATAGGTAACACGGTGCCTTTATAAAAATCAAAACTGTATGGACCGTATTTAAGGTGCAGAAAGGAAGTTCCCAACACTGATGTCGGAGAGTTCATGCATTAGAATGTACTCTTCCATTTACACAAAAGAACATCAGAATATACATACTCAGTTATAACCATTACACCATCTTATAGATAACTGGAAGAAGTACATGTGGGGGTAGGGTGGGGAGTACAGTAGAGGTAGGCAGACTTGCCTGCTAGAGGAACACACTAACAACGTGAGTAATGAAGGTGAGTGACTAAAAAAGGAGACAGAGAAAATATTCAAGGAAATGAGGTTAAGTATTCAAGTGCCTGGGGGAGCTAGCCCCAATAGCACCATTGTATTTCTCTGTGATATACAACCATAATTTTGCAATCATAAAAATGATTCTAGGTAACAGAAAAGATTAAGTTATGTGCAGTATATGCTACTATAAATTCCCTCCCCTTGAATCCTCATAGCATAAATGGTTAAGATAAAATAAGTTCTGGGACTTAAAGAGCTATAAATTTAGTTATCCAGAAAAACAGTTCATGTCTGGGGCTCTGTACAGCTAGACCTTTGCTTTGCATTATTCAGCATTAACCTATGGTTTGGGTTTAAATTCAAAACTAAAGCAGTGTGAAGGTTACCTGCTGATTTGTTTCTTCGCTTTTCTGAATGCCACTCTCTTCTAGCGTGTAGTCATAATTAAATAGATAACCAAGCAGATGCCACAAAATTCCAGCCTGAAATAGGTGTGTCTGTAGCCAGAAATCAACAGCAAAGGAACTGACACATTCTACTCCAAGAGCGGCCACCCGTGGAATACTCTGAGAGATAAAGAATAATGAAATTAAAAAAAAAAAAAAAAGCTCCCAAAAGAAATTGGTTATGAATGTACGTCAAGCTAGCCATCTTACTGCGCAAAATGTTCACCTCTCTTGTATTTTCAATTCCAATTTAAATCTGAATCCAATATCCTTTAAAGTCTAAAATTAAAAGTGACCCTGTGATAAGACACTGAATTGTTTTCGAGGCTAGTGCTCAAAGATTTGGAAATATAGTTTTCTCCATTTTTTGTATTCTAATTTTTAAAAATAGTGATAAGGCATTACAACTCACATGCTAGGGTCTTAACTGTATCAGAAATATCTTTAGTTCAGGTGTATGGATTTACTTCTTTATATCAGAGTTTGTATTCTCATTAAACACTTCGAAGGACATCATGTAAATATACTTAAGAGATTTTCATCAGATTTATTAACTCTAGATAACTTAGTCCAGGATCGGCACCCCAATCCTATTCAATTCCAACAGAACTCACTCCATCCAGTTATCTAAGAAAGTTCTCTCTCCTTCCCAGTCACCTACTTCACCTACCCTAGTTTGAGGCTAATTTGCCTCAGCAGTACAGGATTTGGAGGAAATATTAACTTCTCAGCAACCCAAAGCCCTTCCCACCAGTGACTTGATTGTTACAGGTTTCACATGGTCCTTTACTTGCATTAGATTCATTTACTCTAGTCTCTCATTTCTTCTCTGCCTCTCTTCCAATGTTCAGATGAGACCCACTTCCCTTTACATGTCACTCTAGTCTTATTTCTTATGGGCCACCATAGGAACTAAAGCCTCCATTTACACCAAGGGTTCTGTGAAAAATGATTTTAGAGATCCAAATAATGCACATAAAAACAATTCTGGGAAAACATCTTATGTATAAATTGGGGACTGGCTATGTGACAAGAACACCCATTGCCTACTGCGTCTAGAAAGCATTAAAGATGAACTCTACCTTGCCAAAATATAGCACCCGACAGAGATCCTTGATGATGCCAGGCATTTCCGTGATCTTCTCTCGGCATTCTTCAAACTGAGCGGCCACACTGTAGCATTTGCTTATGTGTCCACACACCTGCATTCAACACAACAGAGCAAAAACAAAAACCAAAAAAAGGTTCACATGCACATTCCTTACTTAAGACACCAGAAAGCAAGTCAGCAGAGATTCATGAATAATGCTTAATCCTATGTATGATGCTCCAAATTTAAAAAGAACATTTCTACTGAATCACTAGTAATTCTGGCTAAGATTTCCTCTATATGCAGGGTGGGCAAACCATGGCTACTGCAGTGCATGGGCCAAATTGGCCCTGGTTCATTTTTGTATGGCCAGGGAGCTAAGAATGGTTTTTACTTTTTCTCAAAAAAAAAAAAAAAAAAAAAAAAAAAAAAGAGTATAAGTGGGGTAGGGGCAGATAAAGAGGGGAGAGAGAGAACCCCCAATCAGGCTCTGCACTGCCATATCGGCACAGAGCCCAATATGGGGCTTGGACTCATGAACCATGAGATTATGACCTGAACCAAAACCAAGAGCTGGATGCATAACTGACTGACCCACCCAGGCACCCCAGTTTTACATTTTTAAAGGTTGTTAACACACACACACACACACACGCGCACGCAAGAGAGACTGTAAATAGCCTGACAAAAATACTTATTTACTCTCTGGCCCTTTATAAAAAGATGTCTGCCAACCTCCAGTTAAGGTATTTTTGTCCAACTTATTAACATTGCAGAATTAACAATTCTACTTATTTACCACACTTCAAAATAAAGTATGAAACTAAAAAGCTTGTACTCATTTAAGTGTTTATATTTATTTTTGAGAGAGAGAGAGAATCAGATGTGAATGGGGGAGGGGCTGAGAGAGAAGGGGACACAGAATCTGAAGCAGGCTCTGGGGTCTGAGCTGTTAGCACAGAGCCCAACATGGGGCTCAAACCCACCAACCACGAGATCATGACCTGAGCCGAAGTCAGACGCTTAATCAACTGAGCCACCAGCCAGGCACCCTGTACTTGTTTGTTTTATATTCTAAAATTTGCTAGCATAAAAAGGACCACACAAAAAGATGCATTCTACAATGATCTTAATGAATTCCTGATGGATTTTTCTCTCAGTAAGTTCAATTATAACCTTAACAGAAAAAAAACAAACTATAGTGATGGATTGTTATATCTAAGATGACAAATGTTAGGTGAACCTGTGGTAATCATTTCACAGTATATGTAAATCAAAGCATCATGCAATATGCCTTAAATTAATACAATGATGTATGCCAACTGCTTCTCAATACAACTGGAAAAACATGACTAGAGATGGAGAGGGAGGTAGAGAAGGAAATTACGGAAGGAGCAGATGGTAAGTGAAAAAAGAATGGCAAAATGACAAATGTTTGTAAGTGGATGGTGAGGATATAAGAGTTCATCATACTATTCTCTAAGGAAAAAAAAAATCAAGCCACTAGATTCCACGTGATTTAGTGTAGTACTTAAGTGTGATAAAGAAACCAATAGCCTCAGTATCACCTGAGAATTTGTTAAAAGCATATTCAGTCCTCTACCTCAGAACCACTGAATCAGAAACTATGGGCAGCAGCCCAAGTAGGGGTCAGCCACCCACGTTTTCATGAGCCCCCCAAGTGATTCTCATAGAAGTTCAAGTTTCAATTACTACTGGTCTAGTGTAACTGTCTTGGAACCACACATTTTAGCCTCACCTGTACTGACATGTCACTTGGTTTACTAGAACGATTCAAGACAGCCACACAGCGACTAAATGCCTCCTGTAACACCTGAAGAGAAAGAAGTTATCCATTAATCCCCCATTTTGACTTGAAGTCTGAAAAATCTTTTCTGGTAGGAATAAAATATTAATGACCTTTTAATGTTAATACTTGGTAAATAAATGTTTGCTCAATTAACATTTGTTAAACAAGTAAAAGATCCCTAGAGGTTTTTTGTTTTTTTTTTAACATTCCCAATAAGCTATTTTGTGAGCAGTTAAGGTTATCAATTTTGAATCAAATACTTTCCATTTCACATTATGAAATAAAGCTCCATTTCTACCTTTAATTTTAATGCTAGAATATGGAGAATATAACATGTTATTTGGTGGAATAAATCAAGGTAAGAAATTCCATCAATTGTACTTGGTGAATTCTCTATTGCCAAAAGTCATGCAATGTGCCTCAACTAGCTTGAAGAGAAAGAAGGACAGAGGTCATCCCATATTACCTCAATTCCATTCTCCCTCCTGAGCTCTTCAGCATTGAGGGCCGAGCAGTTGACAGTATGGAAAGCTAGCTCTGTAGCAGCAGGCAACAATGGTGATTCTTTTGAGAACAGGAGGTCATCTGAAGTTTCCATTGTTATAGTCCTAATTAGCATGGGGTATCCTGCATATTTATAAGGCTGTAAATCTGAAATAATCAAAAGTTAGTGTTGGGAAAACAGTAAGCAAAACAAAAATTGATTGTCATGGTTTTAAGTTAATTCTGACACTATGTTCAATTGTGTTCCCTTAAAAAACATGACAAAATATTTAACATCTTAAATGTCTCCTAATTCTAGTTCATAAAAAGAAATTAAACCTAGTATAAATCCCTTGGATCTTTCCTTTTCTAGCATACTTGTTTGGCTGATTTCTCTAAAATTTTTCTGCCCCCAAAAAGATTATATTCTGGTAGATTAAACTTTACTAAACTTAAGTATGTAGTGGTTTTGATCCTTTGCAAAATATCTACTTTCTGCATTGTCCACGGAAACTTTGTAACTTTTCATGTGACCGCAGACAGCACAGACAGATCAGGACCCCACACCAGAACTTATTTATAAATCCCCTTTGGGAAAAGTGGGAGGTGCAGCCTGAAAAAACATTATGACCTTGATAATAAACCAATGGTGAGCAACAAGTGCAACTCTAATATAGTTATTAGCCATTAAAATGTAACCAATGGTTTGAAAAAGACTTGTTTAAAGTCATTTTGATTAGTGGTAAATGCCATATAACTAAATGCTTTACAAATGTGTTCTGTTCAATTCATATGCAAAAGTGAATCAATTAGTCACTGCTCTCAAACTGCTAGATCCCCATGCTGTCCCGTGTAATACTAAAACTGCAATCCCACTTGTCTTCAATTACCCAACAGTCCTGCTTATCTCAAATCCCCACTGTCCTCTCTTCCTTCTCTCCCAACATCATCCTACAGAGCAAATGGGTCTCCTACTCTTGGCTTCAAGCCAAGTTCAGTTCCAAAGCCAAAGGACACCTGCAGTCTTGAAACTAACTTCCCATCCCCAACAAAGCCTTTAAAGTTTTCACTTTCCTGGCTTTCTAGTTATTGTTAACAGCAAATGGCACTGCAAACATGCTGGAAATTCCCAATAACCTTGTACTGTGAAATCATACCTATTCTTCTACAATCATGGTTTGCAAACTATCCCATAGGATCAGAGGGTTTTGAGAGCTACCACAGGAAATGAGAATATGAGAAAAGTATATGATCACATGAAAAGTTTCTATTGGTTTTAAAGACCAGACCATTCTTTAGAAGCTTTTAAAGTTATGAACAGGCACAAAAAGCTAACGTCCTTCCAGAAGGAGTAACAAAAACGTGCTGGAAATGCAAAATACTAAAAAACATAGGTAAGAAGTGGAAAGTATAAAAACAAACAACATTTTGGCCCTTCCAATAGAAAACTGCTCTTTTACTCTAAAATGCAATTCTAAGAATCTTACGCAATAATAACTCTAAATCTATTAAAATATACTGTAGAAACAAGTAACATGGTAGATATCAGCTGGAAGGTAAATTAGAATTTGAAAATAACACATGCTTTACCTTCTTTATGACGGTTGAAGAGGATGCTCTGTGTTTTCAAAATTAAAATTATGTTCTCTGGATCTGGCCCATCCACTATTTTTGCTGATTTGGTACATAAAAATTCATATGCTTTATTTACTTTTTCAAACATATCCTGTATATGACCAAACGTAATTAACTTTTAGTGTGGAAGATCTCAAACCAAACAGCTGGTCTGTATTTTACCAATAACTTCTTAGTTATTATTTTGTTTTTTACATTAAGGAATTCATTCCAATTGTAATCTAGCTGGTACACTCAAGGTGAAACCTACCCGCCCCGCCCCGTCGCCAAATAGCTATTTACTGACCTTAATACCATTACTAAAAAATTCTTCTTCACTTGGTTTATACCATATATATCATATTGAACTCATACATATAAAGACAGTTTCTGAGCTATTATAAAAATAATAAGAGCTGTTTATGGAGTACTGCAGCAGGCATTGTACTAAATATGCATTACAAACATTATCTCATTTAATCCTCCAAACGTCCATATGAAGTGTGAACAGTTATATCCTCATCTAGGGTCACAAAGTCAACTGGTGATGGGCTAAGACTTACACCCAGGTCTGACTCCTAAATCCATGTCTTAAATGACAACACCATATTATGTTCCTTGATCTACATGCTGATTCTTGTGTGTCATATTGTTTTACTACCATAGCTTTATAGAGTATTTCAACATCTGGTATTAAGTCTAGCAATTTAATACTGATTTAAAAATTTCTTCCTATCTTGACTGTTTTCTCTCCCAGATGAATCTGAATTGCTACACATTTCTCAAAAAATCCCAGGCTTTTGATTTAAAATGTCTTAAACATATAAAAGCAGTATCTTTTCTTTAAAAAAAAAATTTTTTTTAAATGTTTATTTACTTTTGAGAGCAAGAGAGAGAGAGAGACAGACAGACAGACAGACACAGAGTGTGAGCAGGGGAGGGAGAACCAGAGAGGTAGACACAGAATTAGAAGCAGGCTCAGGCTCCGAGCTGCCAGCACAGAGCCTGATGGGAGGCTTGAACCCATGAACTGTGAGATCATGACCCGAGCTGAAGTTAGATGCTCAACCGACTGAGCCACCCAGGCATCCCAGCAGTATCTTTTCAATACCAAGTCTTCCCATTCAGGAGTAATGTCTGTCTTTAATTAAAAAAATGTTAACCTTGAAATCAGTGGAAATTACTCCAAGTTTCTATCAATAAGCTATCAGTCGTAGTTATAGAAATCATACTGTGTGATTTCATCTTTTATGTAATCTTTCTTGGCATTTTAGTAGGAAGCTGAAGAGGCAGGATCAGGGAATACCACCACCAGGTAACTTTTAAGTCTGATCCAAATTTTCCATTTTTTCAGTTAGAACAATATGAAGTTGAAGGTCATTAGAAAAAAAAAAAAAAATCACCCAAAGCAATTCAGATGGCCATAACATCACCTACAAATTAATTACATTCATCCACATTCTTAACATTCAATTATTCATGTGACTGCCCATTAGACTTAATTCTTAGACATGAGAAAATATCCACTAGTTACTAGTATAAGGGCAGTCCTTCTGGTAACCTGAGGGAGGACCATTCATGCACAAACCAGGGGCATATGGGCCACAGGTTAATGTAACATACACTGGGCATTACGAGGCGGGCACGAGCACAGAGAGTGAATATACCTTTTCTCCACCTAAAACATTAATAGAGCAAAAGGAAGTCAACCCAAAAGTCCTAATTCCAAAGGTAGTACATACCCTCCCTTCTGGATTCTTATCAGGGTGGTACTTCTGTGCAAGTCTGAAGTAAGCTTTTCTAATCTTGCTCTCATCATGCCTGTTAAATAGCAAAATTATTTTATGAACAGAGTAAGGTACAAGAAAAAAATTTATATAATCATTTAAAATGATACTGTAAGAATCTTACTTTTATTATAATTGATTACATATTAGGCATCAAATCAAACCCAGTAAGATTCAAGTAAGAATTTTTTTGTAATGTTTATTTATTTTGGGGAGAAAGGAAGAGGGACAGCACGTGTGCGCAAACAGTGGAGGGGGAGAACGAAGAGGCAGAAGATCCAAAGTGGGCTCTGTGCTGACAGCAGGGAGCCCAATGAGGGGCTTGAACTCATGAACCGCAAGATCACGACCTGAGCTGAAATTGGACATTCAACTGACTGAGCCACCAAGATGCCCGAAGAGTATTCTTTACATACAAAAGATAAAACCTCAATGTTCCCTATGGAAGGTTATCATTCACTTCAAATCACAAAACTGTATTTGAAGAAGAAAATTTTTTTCCAATTTTTCAAACTGTCACTTCAAACTCTGTAATTTTAAGTAATATTGACTATCAGCCTTCCAAAAATGTATAAAATCAGACTTAAGAAAATGTCTTTTAAACCACTTTTCTCTAATATTATCTATTCTACTATAAAAACTTCACTTATATATTAATGAAGTAAATGCACACTCTTTCCTACACATCTTAGCGTCCTAGATATGTTGCTACCAAATCTATTCCTCATGTGTAACACAAATAGTAGGAGGAAGGGGGAAGATGAGTATATGAGTGACGACCATGTGGCAGGTACAGTGCCAGGTGTTTTACATTATTTCAGTTAATAGAGAGCAAAACCTGTACCAGCAAGACAGAAAAATGTTAATTCTAACAAATTTGTAATAAATGATAATCACATGGATACAGTTCCATATGGTTATTCCCACAGGTGTATACATATCAAAGAATAGGCAAAAAAAAATGTAAAAACCGTTGTTTAATAACTCAGTCTTTGATATTAATATTCTAAGGCAAGTAGGGGCGCCTGGGTGGCTCAGTCGGTTAAGCATCCGACTTCGGCTCAGGTCATGATCTCACGGTCCGTGAGTTCGAGCCCCGTGTCGGGCTCTGTGCTGACAGCTCAGAGCCTGGAGCCCATTTCAGATTCTGTGTCTCCCTCTCTCTCTGCCCCTCCCCTGTTCATACTCTGTCTCTCTCTGTCTCAAAAATAAAATAAAACGTTAAAAAAAAAAATTAAAAAAAATATTCTAAGGCAAGGCAAACTTTTACTATTACAATACTGAAAATAACTCACGGGCCCTGTCCTTGAGGGAGATTAAGCACTTCATAAGCATCATCTATTGACATTGTAGGAGGCTTCTTTTCAACTTCCTTCTTCCAGGCATCAAGAGTATCTTTTAGAAGCTTAACCTTAAAGACAGAGGATTAAAATTTATATCTTTTATGAAAGTAAAACTATTTCAGAATGTAATTATAAATTACAGAATTCTTGTGCTGTATTTAAACTGACATTTCTGGGCTATCCAACTATTACGGTTTTCTGAAATACACATAACCAAAGTCACTGCTAAATAAGTAGCAGGGTATCTGATACAGGACTACATTCCTCTCTTTTTCTTATGTAGTATTTTTATTCTCTGACAATTTCTGTCTTTACTTTTAATTGTTAAAGAAATGTTCAGAAAGCACCAAAAATTTTGAAATTAGTGGATACACTGCAGTAGGAAAAAAAGCAGTATATGGTTACATGCTTCTCAAAGTGATCTAATGTAATTACCAGTAAGCTGACATTCAAACAAATCTAAGAGACAGTAAGTAAAACCAAGAGAGTCTGGGTAGCAGGTCAGAAGAAGAAAGCCAATATTTACTGCATGCATTTATGCCAAGGAGCTAGATGCTTTACAGACTGTAGCAGACTTAATTCTTGTACAAAATTTCATTAATACATGAAACCATTCAGATTCTTTGAGATAGCACCATGTTTCCCACTTAGTAGGTGGTAGAACTGGATTCAAACCTAAGTCTGACTAAAAAGCCCATACTTTTCTATTGCATGCTGAATCCATAACAGGTAGCAGAGACAGCTGTCTTTATCTGGTCACAATAAAGAGGCAATGCCTAAGATGGCAACTGTTCTGAAATCTTTTGATGATAAGGATAATGGTATAACCACTGCTATACTAAAAAACCAACAGGGGCACCCAGGCCCACTTTATTCCAGGCTTCCAGCAGATATCCAAGGGCTCAAGTTGGAGGGTTCACAAGGGCACTGTGGACAGGCTACTATATAAAATAGTAGGTCCCACTTACTGCCTCCTATGTGTGCCAGGAATCATGCTATTTTTCATATGAATTCTCAATCTTCCCAACCACATGAGATAGTTGCTATTAGTAGTAGTACTGTTACTGTAACGGAGGCTTAGAGAAATCAAGCAATGTTAAATACACCTACTCATGGCCAAACTGAGACTCAATCCCAGACTGCCTAATTCCAATATCTGCGAGCTTACTCAATATGCTATAAAGACAAGCTTCTATATTTGGGATTTATCCAAATATATTACATTACACTCAGAGGTACATAGTCCTTAAATAAGAGGGAACATTTAAGGAAGCTATTATCCTTATCAGAGAAGAAATAAATACCCAGGAGTGATTAGAAGCTATTTTTACAGTTTAAGAAGGCACAAATTAACCTACTGACTTACCGGATCTTTAATGGGCCAATCTGGAAACCGGAGTGTATCGCAAAGTTGTTTGAGGTAATAAATATTACAAAATAGTTCATTTTCTAGTTGTGGATAGTTGATTACTGGGATGGGACAATATTGATAAAGTGCTCTTGTGTTACTCTGAAGACGTGGTGTGAAATCAGCAAGATGGGCAGCAATCTTCTCTATCATGAGGCGTCTACAATTAGAAAACTCTCCGAGCATTATGAAAGGATTATTTTATTAAAAAAAAAAAAAAAAGGTTAAGACAGGTAATCATGCACAATATTTACGTGGATCTTCTTTAGAGTAACTCAATTATTGGCCTAAAATGTGTGTTTATAAGAATGTTACTGAGAATATTCCATACTTGTTATGTAAAAAGTCTCAATGGATATAAACTTATTTATAATACTTATCTATAAGGACAAGCATAGAGCAAAAGGCTGATATTCCCAGTCCTTCCAAAAATCAGTCATTAGAAGGTCAAATGGTATTGAATTTGCATACTTCATGCAACACATGAGGGCATAACCAGGGGACTAAGTTTAGTAGCACTTCAAAGAAGCTCACTACACAGTATTTATTATAATTAACAATCTGGTGTCTGGCCCTCAGTTCAGCAGAAATTTGATCGGATTAGTATACAGACAGCTATATCTTTTAGACAGGGACTTATATTAACGAATCTCAGGAGAAAAATATTCCATAGAAAAGTTGTGTTGTAAACTTCTTTATATTCCTATACATTTGTTCCCAATGAAAAGCATGATTGTCACACAGAATACATTGTTGGCTAGCACATGCCAAGTCTACGGGTCAACCTACCTGACAAGCCAAATGATAATCAGCAAGTGGCACTGTGAGTGTGAAGTCAGCCAAGGGAGGGAGTAACAGACTCAGATCAACCGCCATCCAACTAAGAGGACTGAGGGGTTCTCCACAATAGTGGTGGCCTTGACACTGGACCTATGAAGTGTGCAATCTTTTTCTAGACACAGCCTGTCTGGATGCTGACATCTGCTTCTGTGCCTCTACTTTTTCTTGTTTTCCAAGGCTTTTCCTCCTCAAGGGCATTCTTTAGGAAAGCTAATTTCCACATTAAGGTCAAAATGTGCTAAGGGCCTCATTCTAAAATGAATTGGGGTATCTCTGGTATGATCCATTCTATGTGGGCACAGTCTTTAGTGGGGGACAGCTCTGTTTCCAAATACCAAGGAGGCGTGTCTTGATTTTATCCCTATATATTCCTTACATACACTGCCTAAAATTCTACCAGTTCCATAGACTGACTTAAGCATTACCAGTGGTAACAGGATCAACCTTATGTAAAGCTCTATTAAGGTAACAGTAACTCTGTCAAATCATGTTAGATTAGAAAAAAGCTCATGGCCTCGTCAAACTTATCCCTTGATTTGGCACCAATGATTACTGTAGCTTGGATTGTGTAACTAGTGAAAACAGTTCTTTTAACAGAAGTCAAACCAGGTGGCAAGAGGCAAGGATTCTGAGTATACAATACAAACAATCAGTTGGCTATTTACCTCATTTCACTGCTCCAGATTGCTTCTGGAGTATCAAATTCTCCCAGAAAAATCTCAGAAAACTTTTCAGGCTCATAATTTTCTAAGTAACAAACCATTGCTTCTGGTAGGATGTGTCCAAGTATACTTCTCTGAAAAATATCTTGTCCTTTTGTCTTTAAAACAAAACACAAAAACACTAAAGTTACCATTCAATTTTCTAATAAATGAATGCGGGTTAGGGAATATTTTAAGAAAACAACCAGAACAAATTGCTTTTATGTTCTGTGAAGGGGAAGATGTCTGGTATTAACTGGCTTTGGCATGAAGTTCAAGGTAGAATTAACACTATCTGGGCCTCCAGCAGAGTCTTAAGCTCGTCAGATGTCAGGGGCTGCCAACATTATTTAGGATGATCTGCTTGGACCACATGTAATAGTAAAGGACAGCACAAGGAGAGATGCCACCAAGACTTTTATCAATTTTCCTGTGTTACATTGTTGGTTGCAGTTTTCACCTAGAACTGCTTCTGTTTTCAAAAACAAGTCCAGAAAATCAACATCTTAAAAAGCCTCTCCTCAGGAAGTGTGGCTATTTAGATGGAAAGTATCTATTCAAGGTAATTATAATTAACTGTATTAAGAACTTCATATTCTCTGGCTGGCAAATGGGAGTCAGGAGAATGATCATACTTTATCATACTAAATTTTAAAACTCATTTCTTTACCTGATGGAAATAAAATCCTAAGGACTATAAATACTTTTCTTTTTTCCTTCTAGGTAAAGTGAGAATGTTTTATTCCTCTAGGATCTGACAAAGAGACAGAAGAAAAAACCCAGACAGGGTTTTACCACCTAGTGCCAAGACAAATTAGATGATAAATACTTTCAGGCTTTTTTGCTAAATGCACGATCCGTTAAATTTTGGGACAAAGAATTGGTGGTTTTGTTCTTTAGAATACCATTATTTGGGGGGCGCCGGGTGGCTCAGTTGGTTAAGCATCTAACTTTGGCTTAGGTTCACGGGTTTGAGCCCCATGTCAAGCTCTATGCTGACAGTTCAGAGCCTGGAGCCTACTTCATATTCTGTGTGTTCCTCTATCTCTGCCCCTCCCCTGCTCGTGTTCAGTCTGTCTCAAAAATAAACATTAAAAATAAAATAAAATAAAATAAAATAAAATAAAATAAAATAAACCATTATTTGGTTAGTTTTTGCATCTAGAGTTCTGTTACAAACACAGTTTTGCTGTAATTATTCAAAATACTGTTAGGTGAAATGATATATCATTTTTGTTATAAAAATTTGAAAAAAAGATTCCATATGCATAACTGCACAGAAAAAAAGGGGAAAAAAAGAAATGCCAAAAAATGCCTAATGTTATACTGTGGTGGTCGCATTAATTTTTTTAAAACTCTTTTTATATTCTCATTTTCTATTTGTATAAAGCTGCGGAAATTATACTGCCATGGGCATCACTTTAATATTATTAGATTATTTTCCAGGCCCTCCCTGGATGCTCTAGAAAACATGACATTATACCACATTGTCAAAGATTAGTTAGTGTCCTTGGTTAGTGTCCTTGGTTAGTGTCCTCAGCAGTGGACTGCTGTTGGTTTATTATTCTGCTCACAATAAAATCTGAAAATCAATGCTCCGTGAAAACTCTAACAAAATTTGAATCATCTTTCAGTTATATTTTGACAATAAATACCTCTGTATAATATAGGTATAAAGTTTCAGGTTGTCAAAGCTATCTGGATGAACCTTAGCTTTTTTTGGATTCCTATTTTTCTTCCCCAGTAAAATGGCAAGGATACTTGAGAGCAGCTGAAGAATTAAATAGCTTCAAAAAAGAAATTGGCACTTCTGCCACCTGAGGATCTGAACAAAAAGAAGGATGAAGTCTTTACTGAATTTTAGCTGAGTGTGAGATTCAGATATATACTGAGGTATTTATGGAAGTTACTAATCCAGGTTTTACACAACGGGAATAAGTTATATTCACAGCAGGGTCATGTTATAATTCATATCTGCAATTTCTAATGGGCTACACGTATTTTCATTAAAAAATATTAGCTTAGACTTTCTCTGTACAAGGTACCACAAGGAATGTGAAAGAGGAGTAAAACAGTACCTGCCCTCAAGTGCTTATAATCTAGTAAACATACACACTTCAGGACAGTTTAGTGCCAAACAGCTTATGCAGCGTCAAGTTAAGTTACATGAATTAATCTGGCTTACCTCCTCAGACTTGAAAGCCTGTTTGGTATGTGTATACTTCAAAAATCTAGAAAAAGAAATTACCTGTCAGACGTAGGAACTGATTTAAATTAAGTAATCTTAGTTTTCTAAAGATCAGATTTTTTTATACTTAAATAAAAGCCATGAAAGGCAACTTGTAAAAATACATACTCCCAAATTGTTTAATTTCTAACTAAGGCAAGAACTTAAATGAATTAGATTTTTAAACGATGGTCATATTAAGAATATATAATACGAAAAATTACCTAATTTGAAGAAAAAAGCAAAATGTCAAACTGTACGTGCAATATGAACATAGTGATGTTAAATACATATTAAAACTGTATAAAAGATGGTGATAAATTCTCACGTTAGATGTGGTAAAGTGGTATAATTATTTTCCCCATTCTAATTTCCAAATTCTCAGACATATAGTTAAACAGCTGTCCATGTACATTTGAAATAATTTTAAATAGATTACCATTAAAGTTCTTACCGAGCAACAGGAAGCACATTGGAACCTGTATACATCATGATAAAGAAAAATACTCCACTAAGATAAAGACGAGGTAACTGTGGGTTATCTTGCATGATATGGTATAACAAAATCGCAACCTTCTCAACAAGTATAGGGTCAAAGGTCAGCAGTAGCTAAAAAAATAAAATGTTTTTGTTACTGGATTATAAAAAAACTTGCAATAACATCATTTACTTCACGCTTATGTACTTCATGTGCTGACGTTACACTTTCTTATATGTAATAAGTTACAAAATAAAAATCTGTGGGATTTAGTAAGCTACTGTCTACCAGACTCATCAGATTTGAAAATTAATTCATTTAACAACATTTAATGCAGAGATAGTAAAATATTGAGAACTGTTCAAAACTTATTCAGAAAAGACCCAAAGATGCCTGAAACTATGCTGTCATGATTACAGATAAAACCATTTCTAAAAAAAATAAAAATAAATAAATAAATAAATAAACAAAACAAAACAAAACAAAACAAAACAAAACAAAAAAAAAAAACCCCGTTTCTTATGCAGGAATCTTCTTAGGTGGCCTTTGTTAATGACAAAATAAAAAAGAAAAAGGTAGGTATGCTTTGGGTTAGTTTCAGGATGTGAAGAATTCCCTGGAGACTACTTGAGAACTCAAGGAGCAGAGAAAAACTATCAGTGCACACTAACAGTACTAAAAAATGAATCTACAAATACAAGTAGAAGGAACGTGGGTGACCAAATACTAGTGGTACATTTACTGCTGGCCGAAAGTACTAAGAGACGTGATCTCTAAAAAAAATTTGAGTTAGTAATACTTAAGGGAATATCCGGGGCCACCAAAAGGAGTCTGGGCTTTTGAAAATCATATAGAGTTGCTATGAATAAACATTTGATCAAGAAATTTTCTAAGTCTTATCTTAACACAAGTGGCACTTCACTTTTCTATAAACATTTCCAAAGAATCCCCAGTGTTGGGTCAAATGCCACTAGTACAAAAAAATAACAAGAGTAAATACTAGCTCACACTAGGAGGTCAAAGTTCCAGACTCAGGAGACTAAACTGGTGTATGTCTTGCCTTTTAGTAAACTAGATTTCTCTGTGTGCTGGTGTCTTATCTGTTCCTCAAGGTATTTTGATGTAGTATTTAGTACTATGAGATATTTTACAAAGGAAAAACAGATACAGTAACAGGATTTTCCCTAGTGTTAGTAGCAGTCGTAGCTCAAGACTTGACATCATTTTAATTAAAATATGGGAATAAGCAGGCAAAAACTCAGAATATTTGAAATTATGACTATACCAGAAAACCTAGGACATTCACTCACTGTATCTTAGACACACTCTAAAAATTCCAAAGCTGTATCAAAAGGTAAAACCGGTGTGCTCTTAAAGTCAAATGAAGTACAGAAATCTGTACCAACCGATGTAGATAATGTGTTCCTGAAAACTACTATAGCTGCCTGTGTTTAGCAAGAGTAAGGTCTCCCAGAATACAGGAAATTAAAGAAAAATAAAATACGTTCTAAAAGTATTTTTTGAACTCAGTATATACAAAATATATACATTAAGAGCAGTTAGAGTTAAAAATTAAATTCTTCTCCTGAGTCATTTTAATTGTTCGGCTATTACTAGAGATTTTTTAATTTAAACAGACTCTTCCCCTCGAAAGCTTCATGTTATGCCAACCACATCTTTTTTTTTTTCCCAGTCATTCCTTCCTGGCCTGAAATTCAACAATGTTCACATTCACTTCTTTCTTTTCAGCTCCCTGATTCTTGAAAATAATGCTTGGGAGAGGTAGATTTTCTAGGCCTTTATCTACATGTCCAGAAGAGAAGGCAAATCCCTCTTTTCCTTCTACCTCACATAAGCAGCCACAAAGTTCTCTAGGCTGGGGTGGAGGGCGGGTTACAAGAAAGAACTGCAGTGTTCTTTCATGTAAGCACTGAAACAGAACAGTCCACAACAGAAAAGCATACAAATTTTGCAATGCTGATATGCTTAAGTAACAGAAGTCAGTGGGGGGTGGGGTGGGTAGTCAATAGGGTACTAGCACTGTATTTCAGAACTCTTTTTCATTATCAGTGACTTGCACAGGCACTTACTTACCTATCCATGATGTAAAAATATACAAACTAAGTAATTCTCCTTTCCCATTTCACATCAATGTTTAAGTGATATGTACAAACAGCAAAGTTACTGGCATATATATACTTTAAAGTCACATCATGTGTGGTTAATATAAAAAATGAGATTTAACAATAGGACACTCCATAGACAGGAGGGAAGCACTGACCTGAAATCTCTGGGACCTGACTTATTGGGATTTAATGCTAATCTGGAGATACCTTAATTCCAGAACAGCAGAATAATGAGGGGGAAAAAAAAAGAAGAAAAGATACTTTAGTATATCCTGCATAATTCCAACTGAATGTACCGGATCAGCTGCTGTCCATGGAAACATTTAACTGAAAAGAGTCAAAACACTGAGGCAAACTGGCAAGACAGCTGTGATTATTTCTTGAGACACAGCCCAGCACATGTCCATTTCTGGCCCACTAGTGTGCTTCCCAAGAGTCCTAACTTCAATGGTGTGATTTTAAGAATGAATAAAGAAAAGCTTTTGAAAATAATTCTGGAGTCTGGGGGCTTCCCATGTTTAGGCTCTTGGATACACAATCTTCCACAGTTTATTCAGAATATCAACTCAATTAGAAGTAAACTAAATGTACATCAAAGTTGAGGCTTTTTGGAAATGGAATAGACTACAATAAAAAAAAAAAAGACTAGGGTTCATAATAAAATTGAACAAGGGAGAATGATTCTTAAAATACTGTTTCTAATTTGATAACATAAAGGTAACTCACCTGAATGATATGGGGTAGGCAAGCGCTGTCTGATAGCAGTCTTTTCACTCTGGGTAGAGGCCGAATGATGGCATTATCTTGATCCCTAGAAAATATTTTCTAAGGTTGGCATTTAATACATCTATTAAAATTTGTATGTGCAGAGCATAGGACATTCTACTAGGCATGAAGCATGTTACCTTACTTTTTTGTTAATGAAGACTAAGCTCTCATACAGCTGGGAACATGATTAGGTATTTTGGTTTAAATCTATTTGGCTGCTTAATATGACTTCATTTCCTTCCATAAGATTTCCTTGAAAAACAGTACCCTAGAAGAGCCAAAGACTCTTATTTATTATTTAATTGATTAAACTTGGTGTTGTCCAACACACTGTCAGAGGATATTTCCCCCCAAAGGGCATATCAAACGTTGTTACATAAATTTAAACCTTAGTTTAACTACTCTCAGTATTTTCCACGTATAGCTTTAATTTTAATGCTACATTTTTTCTAAATGCTAATTGTATGCTTTCAAGTGTGATCTGAATTTTAAAGAGAATTGGAACCATGAAAGCTTCAAGTGTTATAAAATTGATAGTCCCTCTGTAGTTTCCATCACAAAATATCTTTAGTACAGTAATAAACAAAATGATGCATATGCAAATATTTTATAAAGATAGAAAAATTCCCTGCAACAGTTATAATTATCACTGTATAACAAACTCTCACCTTTACTGATAAAGTGGAACAAGACCTGGGGCAAGATGTGGGCTTAGGCTCAAGTTCTATACCAGGAGTGGCTAACGTGACAGATGAAGAGCTGCTGGTGGCACTCACCGCTGTCTAGGACTACAGTGTATTTATTTCAAATGTTCATGCCTGCTTCCTATGAATGTGACAATTGTTACTGTTGCCAGAGTGTAGCTAGTAAGCCTCAACTTGGTAGCTTCAGAGAAGTCTCCCAGAGAAATTTACCTTCTAGCTACTTTATCAATATAATTTGCAAGTTATTTCTTCTGTTTCAAAAGCTCCAAAACTCAGCAGCATTCTCTCAAGGTCACAAAAGGAATATCTTTGCTCTAAATCACCAGACCAATCCCATGTTGTTACTAAGGAAGCACCCATTGGGAGAGAACAAGACATTTCAGAGTACCTCTTAACCATGGAAATGTTCAATTACATTTTACCTGCTTGGAAAATATCCACACATTGTGATCAACATGTTCAATATAAGGGTAGCAAGGTCAGTTTCATTTAGTACAGCCTGTCCACTGGCTAACAGACACCACTTAAGCTGAGGTATTGCCTGAAGTGGTCGCCATCCATCCATGCCTTGAGCCCAGCATCTGGTTTTTGCATTTAACATTCCTTTGGTCCACAATTCTTGCATCTAAATGAATGGAAGGCACCATTATTACAAACATGAATGAAGCAAAATGAAGTTTGCTAATGTCTTATATTCTGTGATAAATACATGAACTATGGGAATTTACATGCAAGTGTACAATCAAAAAAACAGTAACAAACTTTTGTTGACAAGCCTTCAGGAACCTGAATTAGGTTACTGATGTAGGAAAATTACCATACAGTTGGCCAACCTGCAGAGCATAAAGAACATTGGAAAGAATGCAAACAGTAGGCAGATGGTAAAATGATCAAGATATAAACAAGCTAAAGGCTTGGTCTTCTATAAAACTATGTTTGGCTAAATTCCAACTGAGCCTGGGAGGGCAAGATCAAGTATCAGCAAACGTTAAGATGGAAATTATACCTGGATTGCACAGGCAACTTTCAGTAATTTCAGACTTCATATTAAAGTTTACCTGTTCATTCCATAATAGAAGTGTTACAGTTAAAAAGCTTATTAATACTTATAAGATTATATAATACCTTATAACTATTAAGGTAGCAACTATTATTATTTTAAAATTCATTAAAAATCTGAATGCTACCTCCATAACAAGGGCCTATAAACAGTAAGGTTTGAAGACACAACTGTGTCTGCATGTCTGTATGTGTATGTGTGGTTCTTTAGAAATGCAAGCCATCTAATCCTTCATATGGAAAATGAATGGCAGAGCCGTTGGAGCTAATGATAGTAATTCAAACCATAGTTTAACAATCTTCAACACCCCTACATTTGCTAAGCAGCAGGGCATAAGAAAGACTAAGACCATCACAAAAAGTTCTTCTAAGACACAAACCTCATGAAATCCATATGGGCCACTCCTCTCTTTGTCTGCATTGCCAAAGTACCATTCCTTTTCACTCTCTCTTTTCATATCTGGAGCAGCTTCAATTACATTGCTCTAAGTTTTAAAAAGATTTAGTTATTTTCCAAGGCAGAAATCTAAGGGGCCAGATATCATAAAAAGTAACACAGTACTAATTTCCTGGGTTTACATTCCTTTAGAAAATCACCTTTCACATGACTTTTTCAGAGTTAAGAATCAAATGTCTGACCTAGTAGTTCAAAAAAGCTATTTCCTTATTAATATGCATTTGAAATAAATGGTTTCCTAAATTCACTTGGCAATCGAAGTTAAATTCAAAGACATCTACATTCCCTATGGTCATTAATAAATTCTTAGTACAGTAACATTTTAGTAGCAAAGAATATTACAAATAACTATATAAATAAACACGTTAACCTTAAACCACAATGCTGAAAATCCTTAAATTCTTTTGAGGGAAAAAACTCATCCAACTAAAAGTTGCAATAAGCATCCAAGATCAAAGAGTTAAAATACCAAAAATTTTTAATACTATTAAACACTTTCAATTTACTACCCTCATTACAGATACTTATAATTTTATAGGTCAATGTTTATGAGAACCTAAGAGAAAAATTTTATGTAGTTAGTGTATTTTATTAAAACAAAGTTTTAACTACCCTATTAACTTTCGGTTTGATTCATATAGAGAGGCACAGCAAAGTGGTCAAGAGCAAAGACTTCCAGATTCTAACTCTGGCTCTGTTTCTTAATGCATGACTTTGGACAATACACTTGGCTTCTCTGTCCCACAATTTCTTCATCTGTAAAATGGGAGGGCTGTCATGGAATTTAAAGAGTTGATACATCATTGGGGCGCCTGGGTGGCTCAGTCGGTTGAGCATCCAACTTCGGATCAGGTCATGATCTCACGGTCTGGGGGTTCGAGCCCCGCATCGGGCTCTGTGCTGACAGCTCAGAGCCTGGAGCCTGCTTTGGATTCTGTGTCTCCCTCTCTCTCTGCCCGTCCCCTGCTCGTGCTCTCTCAAAAATAAACATTAAAATTTTTGTTAAAGAGTTGATATATCACGTATACAAGAATAGTACCTGGTATACTGTAATGCTATACATGCATTACAATTGCTAGCATTTATCCCTGATAATAGAAAATGCCATATTCTAAATATTCATCAAATAGCACTTTTGTACACAATTCAGCCAAAAACTAAGACAGAATATCTCAAACCAGATTAAACAAAAACAAACCACCACAAAAATCACCAAGCTAAGCTATAGGTCTCTTGTACAAGTTAGGTGTCAGAAAAGGCCTTTTAGTAAAGACTTGCAGCTCTACCCTCTTACTGGCTGGTTTCAATAAGGGCTCCAGATTGCTAAAGACAAAGTATATTCTCAGTGGCTAGAACTAAAAGTTCTAGTTCCATAACTGATAGTCAGTTTAAATCTTAAAGATCACATTGCCTCAAAATAAGCCACATTAGAAATACCGTTACTTTAAAAGACAAGAGACACAAGAAAAATAAAACTGGATCAACACTGTCCATTTTAGACTGCTCTTATGGTTATTTTAACTTTTTGTGTGTGACCTAATCTCTTAGGCATTAGTTCTATCGTAATTATGGGATATCTTAATTATTGGCTATATTCATGGCCATGTATACTGACATGTTTTCATGCCAAATTTTTATGATTCTTTTGATCCTAAATTGTACTCGAAGACCATTAAACTTGTAAAATCTAGATAAGCATACATACTTGCAGTGGTACTGTAGCTCGGCTTACGTGGAGATGTGCAAGGGTAAGCAAGTCCACAAGGATCCTAATTCCATTTGAATCCATGAGATCCTTAACATTTCTCTGGAAGACAAAGACACCTTTACATAATTGAAAATGTTTCTTCCAAATAGGTACTATTACCTACAAGACTCCCAAAGAAGAAAATATTTAGAATCTCGTTGGAAAGACTGACCTACAACTGATATTACTTAGTATTCAAGGAACATGAATTCGAGGAACATGAATTTAGATAAATGTGAAAAGAGCCAAGAGATCGCATAAGAATTTTTACTTGAACATATTCTGAGAAAATTAAAATAAAAATAAAGCCTAGCAGGAATAACACCCACGATAAACTCTCTGGTTCTCCAAGTATCCTGCATTTTCCTAGGTTATTTTTGTTAATAAACAGATTATAATCAGAAATAAAATATGGTATATTAAAAAACCTTTTAACGTTCCAGTTTGTTTTTGTAAACTTAAGGCAAAACTGGTAATTTCTTATAAGTTAGAAATATACAATTTAAATTTCCTTAAGACTTATTAATTACACTTCATTTTAAAACGTGCATCATCTTCTAAAGATGAGACTGAAACTAAACAAGTTAAAATATAAAGATCTGCTCAGATTTCATTGCAACACCATATAATTGTGAACTGATGCTATATTTACAACTATAAATTCTTGTTGGAAACAGTATGAGCCTATTAAAATGTCTTAAAAAGAAAATGTGAAGAGCTAAACGGAGTCTTCAGTTTATGTCTTCAAATTAATTATCATCAATATACACTGAATATATTAGAAACTTTCCATTTTATGTTAAACATTTGTTTTACTAAAAGTCCAATCTTAAAGAGTCCCTAAAGAATAATCGGATAATGATTTCATCCCTCATTATTCTTCATTCAGAATTTGATTAGTCTTAATTTATTTAGTATCTCTAAGAGTAGGACAGAATGTGCAGAGAATATCTGACAAAAAATTTTCACTCAGGTAGAGCACACTCCTTTCATCTAAAAGGAGTCACATCTGGATAATTAACCCAAACTGTAATAATTTATTTTTTGTTATATACTTATGTGATTTATTTGAAAATAATTGCTTATTTAGGCAAAGATACTGCACCTTATTAAGGATCAACTTGTTAAGGAAGAGGATCAACCGATCTCGTTCAAGTTTGTCTGTGCACTAATGAAATAAATGAGAATTTAGTCAGAAGTGAGAGAAACACAAATGAAGATTATCATCATCACTGGACAAAATCAACAACAGTCAATAAGAAATAGTGTCATCTTTTTTTTTTTTTTTTTTTTTAAAGTAGGTTCTACACGTAGCATGGAGCCCAACGCAGGGCTTTAAATCACGATCCTGAGATCGAAGCCTAAGCTGAGATCAAGATGCTTTGGCTAACTGAGCAACCCAGGTGCCCCAAAATAAGATCTTTTAAACATCAAGAAAATGAGAGAAGACTGTAATTCATCAACATCTTGCATTCTCTGCAATTTTATATAACTTATCCAATTTCCCTAGGAAGGCATTTATTTTATTTTTTCAATATATGAAGTTTTTTGTCAAATTAGTTTCCATACGACACCCAGTGCTCATCCCAAAAGGTGCCCTCCTCAATACCCATCACCCACCCTCCCTTCCCTCCCCCCCATCAACCCTCAGTTTGTTCTCAGTTTTTAAAAAATATGGAACACTTCACGAATTTGCGTGTCATCCTTGCACAGGGGCCATGCTAATCTTCTCTGTATTGTTCCAATTTTAGTATATGTGCTGCCAAAGCGAGCACGGAAGGCATTTATTTTAAAAGTCAAAAACAGATATATAGCTTTAAGAATGTATATAAAAATGAAATAAATAAAAGAATTGGCCCAAATGATGTGAATGCAAACTGGTGCAGCCACTCTGGAAAACAGTATGGAGGTTCCTCAAAAAACTAAAAATAGAACGACCCTACAACCCAGCAATTGCACTATTAGGCATTTATCCACGGGATACAGGTGTGCTGTTTCGAAGGGACACATGCACCCCAATGTTTATAGCAGCACAATCAACAATAGCCAAAGTATGGAAAGAGCCCAAATGTCCATCGATGAATAAATGGATAAAGAAGATGTGGTATATATATATATATATATATATATACACAATGGAGTATTACTTGGCAATCAAAAAGAATGAAATCTTGCCATTTGCAACTACATGGATGGAACTAAAGGGTATTACGCTAAGTGAAATTAGAGAAAGACAAGTATATGACTTCACTCATGTGAGGACTTTAAGAGACAAAACAGATGAACATAAGGGAGGGGACACAAAAATAATATACAAACAGGGAGGGGTACAAAATATGACACTCATAAATATGGAGAACAAACTGAGGGTTACTGGAGGGGTTGTGGGAGGGAGGGGATGGGCTAAATGGGTAAGGGCACTAAGGAATCTACTCCTGAAATCATTGTTTCACTATATGCTAACTAGTTTGGATGTAAATTAAAAAAAAAAAAAAAAAAAAAAAAAAAAAAGAATTGGCCCAAATGATACTTCTCAAGTAAATATACTAAAGAATGATAAATGATGTTTCACATAAATCACATCATGATGAACACAAAACAAGAAGGAAAAATATATCTACCTAAAAATTACAAATGGTATGCCACAAATACTCAGGTTCACTGGAGTAACAGTGAATTGGAATTCAATAGTACAAACTGTTATAACAGCAAAGAAAGATTTTTCATCTGGTTATGTTATTTCCTAGGTACATTTTGTAACCTTATCCAAAATCAGTTTCTTAATGTACAAAGCATGACTGACACATAAGGTAACTATAACAAGCACTGATTATAAAAACCATTTAAAAATTGGTGAAATAGGGGCACGCGGGCGGCTAAACGTCTGACTTCCACTCAGGTCATGATTTCACAGTTCATGGGTTCGAGCCCCACATCAGGCTCTGTGCTGACAGCTCAGAGCCTGGAGCCTATTTCAGATTCTGCACCTCCCTCTCTCTCTGCCCCTCCCCAATTTATGCTCTCTCGTTCTCTCTCAAAAAATGAATAAACATTAAAAATTTTTAAATAAAAGTTGGTAAAATGGTGCAAAGGCAGTTCACTGAAATTTAAATGGTTAAATGTAAGAGAAACAGAAGCACAAATGAAAGAACAAAGTGTATATACTGCAATAAGTAGGTAACACTCAAATTTGGGCTGCACTAGATGAATGGATCAGTATGTTCTTTCCCCCAGCCAAGCTCAAGTGTCAAATGACAAACTTTCTAAAATGTGCTAACTCAAGGTTCCCTTTTTTTGGTTACCACTGTAGTTCTAAAAAGTTTTACTATCTTCACACTTAGAAATTTAGTATGCTAGCATCATTTAAGACTTTTTCCAAAGTGGAAAACCAAATATACACACAAATCTAAGAGTCACTATTTCTTTTACACACCTGTCCAGCTCATCCATACTTCACTGACATGGACAAACACTAACCCATTTATTAGTCATTTTCCTATTCATCTAACTTACATTTAATTGAGTATTAAGTAAATTACACAAAAATTCATGCAGAAAGTTATGGTAACAATGTAATCAAACAGAATTTAGTTTTAAAAATGTAACAAGTACCCCAAATGCATTACCACATAGCAATTTCCTTAAATGATATCCTTACCCTCTCTAACATTCCAATGATATATCTCGTATCTGTAAAGGGTCCTATTTCTTCATGACATCTGCCATAAACAATAGCAAGGGCTTGTAAACATAAACACTTCATGTTTACTTTTGGGGTGAGAAGGAAACGATGATAGAGCTCATTGAAAAACTCATACCTAGATTAAAAAAAAAAAAGTTCACAATAGAATTAGCCATGAAACTACTAGTGAAAACAAATACAACAAGATATGAAGAGTAGCTTACGATCTCTTAATTGATCCACTTTCTTCATTCTCATCTTCCTCCAATAGTAACCTCAGGTAATAGTCTCCTATTTTGATTTCCTCTGCGAGGCACTCATATTTAACCTTTATTAATAAATGCAAATTAGATTATTTTAGTTTACAGGAAGTTTTTGACAGTTTCCACATAATCATTTCTCAAATTCTGTTCAGAGCTTTTTTCTTTTCTTGTTAAGATCACCTTTAACAGAAAAAAAAAGTCATCATTTCTTAAAATATCTGGTAATTATGATTAATATGACCTACTATTTTATTTAAGTGTTAAAGAACAGGAATTACATACCAATTTTATGAATATGAAACTTGCTGATAAAAACTTCCACAGGACTATATGGTATTAATGAGGTTTAAGGGAAGGAAAACTCAAAACACTGTTAACAGATTATCTGCTTCATTCCCTTCTCAGTTTGCCATGACCAACTACAGAGTAAATGATCTGGCATCATACACGGCTTGTGCAATTCACACAAGGAACCTCAGGTTTCCCTCATCTCCCAACATACCAACTACATTTTATGGTGTAATTTTTGTTTTGTTTTGTTTTGTTTTGTTTTGTTTTGTTTTGTTTGAGAGAGAGAGAGAGAGAGAGAGAGAGAGAGAGAGAGAGAGAGAGAG
>NW_024412400.1:28624573-28683160 GCF_014898765.1 Herpailurus yagouaroundi | reverse complement strand
GAGAGAGAGAGAGAGAGAGAGAGAGAGAGAGAGAGAGAGAGAGAGAGAATGAATATGAACAGAGGAGAGGGAGAGAGAGAATCCCAAGCAGGGTCCATGCTCAGTGCAGAGCCCAAAGTGGGGCTTGATCCTAGGACCCTGGAATCATAACCTGAGCCAAAATCAAGAGCCAAACAATCAAGTGACTGAGCCACTCAGACGACCCTATTGTATATTTTTATTTACTCATTCTCTGTATGTCAAATTACCCCAGATTACAAAAGAGGTGATACATGAAGGAGGAGCCCATGATCAGGAGCTAAGGCAGCACCATAACCCTTGTACTCAGACTATTACAAAAAGGAATTCCTTGACCAGATTATTAAATTCTTTTTCCAAAACCTAAAATAACTGATTTCTAAAAATATAAATTATGTAAAATCATGCATGCACACACACACATTTCACTTTCTGTAAATTCTGAGCATTCAATTCATTCGACTTCTATCTACTAAGCATATAATACTGTGTGTGCCATGCACTGTTCTAGTCATCAGGGATACAGCAATAAACAAACATAAAAATTACTGTCCTTATAGAAGCAGCAGATAAAAAAGTAAAATATGGGGGCACCTGGGTAGCTCAGTCAGTTAAGTGTCTGACTCTTGGTTTCAGCTCAGGTCATGATCTCATGGTTTGTGAGATCAAGCCCCCTGTCAGGCTTGCTAACAGTGCCAGAGCGTGCCTGGAATTCGCTCTCTTCTCTCTGTGCCCCTCTCATTGTGCACATGTATATATGCTCTCAAAATAAATAAATATTTTAAAAAGTAAAGTATAATTAACAGTTGGGTGACAGTGCTATGTTGAAATAAGGCAGGGAAAAAGGACAGTGTGTGTGCTTATGCGGGGGGGGGGGGGGGGAGAGGGATATCCATGTACAAAGAGGGCTGCATGTTTAAACAGACTGGCCAGGAAGGGTCTATTCAAATGATGATATGCAGGAAAAGACCTGAAGGAGAAAACAAGTTGAGGCTATCCAGGAAAAATAATATTTTAGTTAAGCAGGAATACCAAGTAGAAAGACCTTGAGTCAAGAATATGAATTTGGTGTTTCCAGGGAAGTCAGTGTTGCTGGAGCAAAAGTGAAAGGCTCAGTAGTAGAACATGAGAACAAAGAAACAATGCTGCGGGTCAGGGGGTGCACAGATCCTGTAAGTCATTTCAAGGACCCAGGCTTTGACAAAGTAAGATGGGAAGTGACAGTGACAGAAGCACCAGAGGGCTCTGGTGAGCACAGGAGAGACATGATCTACTTACATTTTAACAAGATCATAATGCTGCTATGTTGATAACATTACAGGGAGGCAAGAGTGGAAGCAGATATACTGATATAATCCCACAGAGAGAAAATGGTTGGGCTCTGGATCAATTTGGAGGATGCACTGAATAGGATTTGCTGATAGATTTGCTGATAAATTAGGTTTGGGGTATAAGAGAAAAGAGGACTTCAAGGGTTTTGACTAGAAAATAAGGAGGAGCCATTATCTAAGATCAAAAAGACTACAAGAAAAGTAGGTTTAGGGAAAGAATAAGAGCACAGTTTAAGAGCTATACTCTAGAAGCTTACTGGATATCCAATTAGAAGATAAAAGTATGAGGTTGGGGCGTCTGGGTGGCTCAGTTGGTAGAGCATCCAACTTAGGCTCAGGTCATGATCTCACGGCTTGTGGGTTCGAGCTCCACGTCCAGCTGTGTGACAGTTCAGAGCCTGGAGCCTGCTTCTGATTCTGTGTCCCCCTCTCTCTCTGCTCCTCCCTGGCTTGTGGTCTCTCTCTCCCTCTCTCTCTCAAGAATATTAAAAAATTGTTTCTAAAGATAAAAGTATGAGGTCAAGAAAAAGAAAACCTGAGCTAAAAATATGGAAGCCACCAGCAAATAAAAAATACTGGAAGCCATGAGAATGGTGAAGATCACTGAGACAATGAATATAAGTAAGAGGTCCAAGCACTGGTCCTCTGGGACAATTTAGCGGTTGGGGAAATAAGACAAATGAACAAAGAAGGAGGAATGCACCATGAAGGAGGAGAAAATCCAGGAGAACACAGGTAAAGGAAGTAAAACCAAGTAAAGGAAGTTTTTCAAGGAGGAGAGAATGAGCACAAATTGTTTTATTTTGGAAATGCAGTTGAATTCAAGATCAAAGCCTGTGGGGTCATGAGTAGGTTCATATTTACAGCTGTTATGAGAGTTTACATTATACACACAAATAAGATTATCTACCACCACCATTTTTTTTTTTACCAACATGTTTCTTGATCTTGTTTTGTTGTTTTTCACATCAATATTTCAATAGAAAAGCAAAATATGGCCACATTCACAAAACTACCACAAAAAAATTAAACAAGGTACAAATAGAAGGAAAAAGGGAGAACAGGCTATGTTTTAATGGAGAAAAAAAAATCTAAGGAGAAAAAAAACAAGCAAAGAACAGATCTGGAAAGTACAGGATCCAATTCATTAACCCTCTACATGGTTTTCAAGCACAAAGCTGAGTTACTTAACGTAAGTAATTTTAAGTTTTTGTCTCAAGCAAACGTTAAAATTTTCTTTTAACATTTTAACATTTCTTTAACATATTTTCCCCACAAAATTAAGAAGGTAAAAATGTTATATAACCACAAATCTTAAAAAAAAAAAACCTCCAAAAATAACATGTGCTTTAAAAAAAAAATTAATATTACAAAGTTAAACCTTACCTCAAATTCATGGTGGTTCCAAGAGATCACATTAGCACTACCAAGCTCTCTATCAATATTAAATGCTCTCATTTCAGATTCAAGACTATCTCTCAGTTCTTCTCGTGTTTTGAAATTCCAAATTAGGTTTGACTTGGCATGATCCTGACCAAACCTATGCATATAATCAGAAAATAGTAGTAAACGATAAACTTTTAAAAAATCTATAAATACCCCTTATTACATTTTATAGTAAAAAAAAAACAGTGGAATTAATAAACTCCAAAAAGTATAATGAAGAAAATAAAATCTCTGTAAAGTACAGTACAATATAGAGTCTTGGTGACAGGTATCAGATACACACTGTAAAATTCTTTGACCTTTTTTGTATATTTTCAAGCTTTCATAATAAAATGCTAGCGGAAAAAAATGAACCTAAACTGTAAAACAAATCTGTGTAGATTTCAAACCAAGGAACTGTTATTTCAATTTCAGTATTTATTACTGGTATAAATTCCAGTCATAAAATAATTATAATCAAAAATCAAATTTCACGTTGGAAATAAGAATTTCTGAACTATGGAGTGTGAAGTGTGTAGGATGAGCAACATTCTAGATAAGAACGTTACAAACTACCTAAGGAAGAATATGACTAAACTGCCAAACTCAGATTGGTATTTACAAAATATCTTCCTTTTGTTCCTGGAATAATTTAACTTGTGATAAACTTGGACCCAGGTCTGAACTGGAGGTAGAGGGGCATCATATCCTTTTCACTTTCATTCTGCAACCCTTCTAGAAAGTCTAATGTCAGAATTCCAAGACAGTTCTAGGGAAGACAACATAAAAGAAGAATTCCTGAGGAAGAAACCAATATTCTTAAGGCCATACTATATACTGTATCTATACTATATGCTTTAAAAGTATATTTTGGGAAGTATATTATATAAAAAAGTATATTTGGGAAGTTTCCAAAGCAAAGCAGTATTTTCCTTTATTAGCCAAGGTATAATCAATGTCAGCTTCCAGAATAAGTACAGTAAGTTATCCCCAAAAGTTTAGCAAATCCCCAAAATGTTTCTAAGTCTTTCAATGTGTATATATGTGTGTGTGTTTGGGGTGGAGGAACAGGAGGCAGGAGCAGTAGATGGAGAGAAGGGGTCACTAGATCAGAAAGGCTGGACAAGTATAAAAAGGCCAGCTAAGCTGGATACCCATTTACCTCAAGTCTCATGTTTTCATCCATCTACCTCTTTTAAGACCCCATTTCTAACAAGGCTTAAAGGCTGTAATGCTTAAACTGATTATCTCAAAGCCTTAATAAAATTTTAAAAGTGACTTTAGCTCCTCAGACAACCAACACTCTATAAAGGACATTAATTTTATGAAAGCATCATTAATCATACCGATCTTAACAGTTACAGTTTTTTAACTTAATGCTGTAAAAGTACTCATCGCATAAGTACTAATTTCATGCATGAAAAACCTATGATGATTCCTCTAATGACAATGCCAAACTTTATCTGTTGGAAGAGAGGCTTTAAGTTTACCTGTAATAGAAGAGATCCCAATTTGCTTCTATTTTTATTCTTTGTCTTCTCTTTCGAAGAACAACTGGCTTTTGATTTATATTCTGGAAAAACAAAAACAAAAACAAAAAACTTCATAGTGCTCAATCTGGGACTACCAAATAGGCTCAGTCAGAAAATCATCACTTTTTAAGTGATGAGAGACATTTCCTACATCAAATTTTGGCAGAAACAAGTTAATAAAGCAAAATCTATAAAATATGAATATAAAATATTAGATTATTTCACAAAATACTATTGTGCTAGCAGGTATTTCCACAGTGTTGTTGAAATATTTTCCATTGTAGCCTAGTTATTCCAACACCAAATTGTTACAGTTTACAGTGATGACTGATAAAATTTATGAGTCAAAAACAGTCACTTGTTTTAAACATTTACATGCAGTTAATACACAAGTCATGGGAAAATAATAAATGCAAAAGATTATAGGTTATTAAACTGCCACCAAAGCCATAATGCGCAAGTATAAAATTGAAATAGCTAACAGACAAGAAATAAGAATCTACATTCAGACACGTGAGGTGAGACTTGAATTTAATTTATTAGACAAAGAATCTCAAAGACAACTCCACATGCCAGGCAGTTTAATGCATTTCACACATGTAGCAGGGACTTAAACTCACCATATTGTTTCTGTCCTGAATTTAATTGTAAAAAGGAAAAAATAAAAGTTTTAAAGAAAATAAAAATAACAGAGTGAGCGTGAGTTAAGCTGTATCTATCACACAAATTCCATGAGGATGTCACCAATACAAATTACCTTCACCTTAAGATACCTGCTTCTCTAAGTCTGTGACTCAGATTTTAGGCAGTCATAAACCCATTTGAGAATTCAAAGAAAGCAATGGCCTCCTATTCCAGAGAAAGACATACATAAGGTTTATAACTGGAGGGTAAGATTTCAAGGATTTCTTGGGGCGCCTAGGTGGCGCAGTCGGTTAAGCGTCCGACTTCAGCCAGGTCACGATCTCGCGGTCCGTGAGTTCGAGCCCCGCGTCAGGCTCTGGGCTGATGGCTCAGAGCCTGGAGCCTGTTTTCGATTCTGTGTCTCCCTCTGTCTCTGCCCCTCACCCGTTCATGCTCTGTCTCTCTCTGTCCCAAAAATAAATAAATGTTGAAAAAAAAAAATTTAAAAAAAAAAAAAAGATTTCAAGGATTTCTTAAAGTCTATATATGGGCTGGCAGTTAGGTATCTCTGCTCCAAGTAAAACCTGTAGATACGGCAGATGTTAAAATTCTAGTCCTTAATGTGACAGAACCAAAAAGTAGAAAGTATTATAAATTAAAACATGAAAGTCTGTAACTTCATTAAAGTGGCAAATTACCTAAAATAAAGCAAGAAAACAGACCAGATGACATAAAAAGAATAAAGGCTAAATGAGTAATGAATTTTAAAAAGTAAATGCTGTTTGAAAAATAAAATCTATTGGTTATATAAGGAAATGTCTCCTACAAAGTTGTAATTCTGTGCACTCTCATGAAAACTCATGTAAAGTGACTTGAATAAAGCAATAAATAATTCCAAAATTTAGTTTATTGATAAACCTTTCTCTAAAACCTCTAATTAAGGAGCACTTTCTTCAAAAAGCTGGGGGTCTAGAGTAGTGAAAACGTAAATGCTATACATAAAAAATACAACCAGCTCTCCATAAACAGAGCTCATGGACTCAGAAACTTAGGCTAAAACCCTTAACTAGCTAAACAAATTCCTCAACTAAAAAAAAAAAAAAAAAAAAAAATTTAAATAGAAGTAATTTTATACATTAGCCAAAGATTATTAATTGGACACAGAACATTAGCTACAAATGAAATTGACTTACTAAACGTTCTGATTATATAAGAAATGCAGTTCATTTCAAGGCTAGCCAGTTAATCTTGACAATGGTTAGTTTTCAGACTAGCTAAAGCACATGATCATTCCATATATGGGTGTTAATATTTCTACAAAGAAAATAGTCACAAAGATTATTCACTGTTTTCTAAAGAAATTAATGTTAAAAATAGTACTATGGCAAAAATAATCCATTTGCTACCAAAACAGTTTCTTGACCAGCATATATACTGGGCATCATTTTTTGCTCAACATTTCAGATAACACTCGTAAATGAAACCAACAGACCAATAAAACATATATTCTTTTCCTTCTGAATTGTTCTCTTTAAATAACAAGTGCTTCAGGGCACCTGGGTGGCTCAGTCGGTTAAGCATCTGACCTCAGCTCAGGTCATGATCTCGTGAGTTCGAGCCCTGCATGGGCTCTGTGCATACAGCTCTGAGTCTGGAGCCTGCTTCAGATTCTGTGTCTCCTCCTCTCTCTGACCCTCCCATGCTCATGCTCTGTCTCTCAATAATAAATAAATGTTAAAAAAATTTTTTTAAAATAACAAATGCTATCCACATTTAGAACTAAAATAAAGTAACTTTGTGCTAAAACTTATGTTGGATAAATGTTACGTGAGAAAGCTGATTCCAATAACTTATTTTCAGTTAGATAATTATATCCAACAGCTTGAGTAACTATTATTTTAGAAATGGGCTTAACTACGTGAAGTCAGCTCCTAATTTTTTATTAACTGAAAATCATTCATATCCCTATTTATAGATTTTTGACTTTCCAAATGTAACAGCAATATTATCATGACCAGATATGTACAGTGTTTCTATTGTTACTTTGTTATAATAAAAAAGCAAAGCAACGCTACAGAACAGAGAAGGGAGATACTGTTATTCTGATTTTATGAAAGAGGAAAGTAATGTTCTGAAAACCCGTAACTTATGTTTGGGGTTAATAAATGATAAAACTAGGGGTGTTTGGGTGGCTCAGTCAGTTAAGTATTTGATTCTTGATTTTAGCTCATGTCATGATTTCACATGATTTCACTCACAGTTTGTGAGTTTGAGCCCCACAGGGGGCTCTGCACTGACAGTGTGGAGCCTGCTTAGGATATTCATATTGTCTCTCTCTCTCTCTCTCTCCCTCTCTCTGTCCTTTCCACAGTCTCTCCCCCCATGCCCAAAATAAATGAATAAACTTAAAACAAAATAAAACTAGGCTCAGATGTAGGTTAAACAGTTCAACCTTCAGTATTTTCACTATCGTAGCCATTCAGAAAGCCTGTCTAGTGATTCTTTATATTGCATATGCCACTCATACAAATCAGCACGAACGCATTTATGCTCAAGCTCTAAAGAACTGAATTTTGGTCTCACTTTCACATAGACACACAAGACTGTTAGGTTCTGCTACACCTGATGCCTTATGTTTGGAAGTTCTGGAAATTCATAAGAAACCTGTTTAGCAAGATATTTATATTACTTTCTCTGTATAAAGAAATAGCTACCATAAGCGAAAAGATGCTCAAAAGCAAAGAATCTCAGTGTGGTTAACAAAAACTGTGAGACCAAGTCAACTTTTATAGTTGACTTAACTACTGCACATTACATCCTAGAGAGAAGAGTGTATTACTGAAATTAGGTTCTACTGATTATATACTACATGCTGAAGAATCAGACCTGACCTGATTTGAGGAGCTAATACTGAAATTTAAGTACATACAGTAAGTTTAATTTAAAAATATGAAACTTATGGGGTGCCTGTGTGGCTCAGTCGGTTGAGCAACTGACTTTGGCTCAGGTCATGATCTCACAGCTTGTGGGTTTGAGCTCTGCATCAGGCTCTGTGCTGTCAGTTTGGAGCCTGGAGCCTGCTTCGGATTCTGTGTCTCCCTCTCTCTCAGTCTCTCTCAAATCAGTCTCTCTCAAAAATAAATAAACTTTAAAAAAATGTTTTGTTTTTTTTAATTTTTTTTCAACGTTTATTTATTTTTGGGACAGAGAGAGACAGAGCATGAACGGGGGAGGGGCAGAGAGAGAGGGAGACACAGAATCGGAAACAGGCTCCAGGCTCTGAGCCATCAGCCCAGAGCCTGACGTGGGGCTCGAACTCACGGACCGCGAGATCGTGACCTGGCTGAAGTTGGAGGCTTAACCGACTGCGCCACCCGGGCGCCCCTAAAAAAATGTTTTTTAATAAATAAGTAAATATATATATTTATATGTGAATATATATATATATTCGTGAAACTTATTACCAAAACACTGGTCTGGCTAGCTCTGAATAAAAATGCTAAACAAGAAGAGCACCTTTACTTTTATAGCCATAAAATAAAATTTCAGAGGGGTGCCTGGGTCACTCAGTTGTTAAGCATCTGACTTTGGCTCAGGTCATGATCTCACAGTTTGTGAGCTCAAGCCCCACTTTGGGTACAAATGAGCCCTACTTCTCTCCTTCTTTCTCTGCCCCTCCTGGGATTCTCTCTCTCTGTCCCTCACACAATTGCACGCACGTGCTCTCCCTCAAAAAATAAATTAAGTTAAAATAAAAGTAAAATTCAGAGAAGGAAGAAAAAGAGATACATATGGATAAAGAAGTATAGGAACTGAAAATCATGGAAGAAAACTTAAGAGTGAAATTTTACATTCAATTTAATATAAAATACCTAAGTAGAAACCTAATCACAGATTCTTAAAACTATGAATTAAGAAAAACTTATATAAAAATATGAATCAATTAGGTGACATTTCTTCATATGTTCAATCAGAAATACTGGACTACCATCTCTGTGAACAGGAACAATGAAAGTAAGCCTGGGATATACAGAAGTGCTAGAAGTTTGGACGCAGATTTTATTTTTACCTCTTTTTGTGCAATGCCCATTCTATCCCTCCAGTGCATCAACACAAGATCTACTTTTTCTTTGGCAAATTTTTCAACTTCCTTAGCAGCTTTCCCAGCTAGTCTTTGCCATTCTGGAACTTTATTAAATTTTCCATACTGATCCTGTAAAATAATGTTAAAATCCATTACAGTCCTGTTTGTAAACTTATTTTTAAAATCCAAGTAAAGCTGAGTCACACTATTTGTTTTACATGATAAAATACATACTGGATGTTGGGGGCTCAGTGAAGAAACAAAGTGAAAATTTCTACAATAAATTACACTTTTGTCCAAGAAATCTTAACTTTTCTGCTTAAGTTTCAAGATGATTCCTATGTGAGGGGTGGTGGGATGTGAATGGGAGATGGGTGCAAATAGAAAAATGGGATGAGGAAAGGAAAAGAACACATACAAGACATTATTACAACAGTGTATCTTGAAAGATGTTTAAGTAAATTTTCTCAGAGATAGCCCAACCTTAATAATAAAGATAGCTTTTGTAAGAAAAAAGTCCTACCTAAGTTAATTTTTTCACTGTTGGCCCCTTTCACCAACAACATTTATCAATCACATATTACGTGCAAAATATCACATTATACATTTGAAACTTTAAAAAAAAATCCATTCCTGAATGTGGCAATAAGCTGAGTGAAGGGAAACAAAACATACAAGATTACTACTATTCATAATATTAGACTGTGGTGACAGTTTTACAACTCTATAAATATAAAAAAAATTACTGAATTGTATACTTATAACAAGAGAATATTATGGGATGTAAATTTTACCTCAATAAAGTGGTTAATGATACAAAAAGAGTACTATTATTCAATTCCGTGAATTCTTAGTTTATCTCTAAAATTTTTATTGTGTTTCAGAGAAGAGTGTTCTTTTCAACCTGAAAAGACACTTAGGACAATCATATTTACCATTGCTATTTTCACATTATCTCTAACATGCATGCGATCAGCATCCTTCTCAGGAACTGGATCTGAGCTGTCCAAGTATGCCAGCAAGCCTGGCGGCTAAAAGTAAACAAAAACAAAACATAAAATCCATTTGCAAAACAACCGCACAAAAGAAAATTTAGCTTCCAAACTCAAATAAATACTATGATTTAAGCTATTGAGGTTAGCATTTATTATGTGACAACTTCTACAATAAACATCTTTATAAATAAAAAACAAACTAAAAAAATCCTTTAACAGTATAAATAAACTTACTCAAATTTTATTGGACAACAATGCATAAATCTTCTTGGTCATTCAACAGACTTACCAAAATGCGTTTCAACAGGTTTGTCGCAGTTACGTTATCAGCTGTCCAGAGTCCCACTAAATGTCTACTTAGCTGTCTGAAAAAAGCAGACGTTGAGAAAGGTTTGCTGCTTTATCTCAGCTAGAATAGAAAGGAATTTTTAAGAACAAAATATCATATAAGCAATATGGCTACAGGAAAAAAAATCATTCTGACGTTAATATTTAAAGTTAGTACTTCAATGCGGAGAGGTGAATCAGATAGTAATTCAAAATGTTGCTAATGTTTTAGAATTTTCTCCAATCAAAATGCTTCCCTGATCAACTCCCTGATTTTCAATGGACCTGAACATGAAGTAGGTTCTTACCTCATTTAAAGACAGGGACAATAAATAAAGCAATTAGACTGGATGATACAATTAGTTTGCATAATAAGTCCCAAAACAGTGATCATAAAGCATTCTGGCATTCCTTGGAAATCTCAACATGAGCAAAAGTCAGTAACTATGTTCTAATATAACCTTTTTAGCAAGGTCAGGGATAGAAAATATTTTCAGTTTTGGAGCCTAGACAAAGACTCAAAGCACTTAGAGCAAATTATTCTACTCTTGCCACTTTAATTTTTTTACGTTTATTTTTGAGAGAGACACAAAGCGCAAGTGGGGGAGGGGCAGAGAGGGACAGACACAGAATCCAAGCAGGCTCCAGGCTCTGAGCTGTCGTCAGCACAGAGCCCGACATGGGGCTCAAACTCACAAGCTGTGAGCTCATGACCTGAGCCAAAGTCAGACACTTAACTGACTGAGCCACCCAGGCACCCTTAATCATGCCACCTTTGAGGTAAAAACATATTTTGGTTCAAAGTGGAAATCTAAGATCCATGTTGACTTATGACTTAATCATTTATTAATCTTAACCCTCGTGATAACATCTGTCTCCTAGGCTAATAAGCTCCTCATAAGCAGAAAATATATTTCATTGTTGACCCTTCTGTGCTTCCGAAGGGATTCAAATTGCCATGTGCTTCAGGAACAGGCATGAAACCTGTGAGTGAAATAACCAAACCTATAGACATATATATTTATAATAGGTTACATTCCCAGAAGAAAAAAGCTTAAAAACCCAAACTGCACTTTGTTACGTTAGCAAAAGAAATGAACACCACTAAAACGTTCATTTCTGGGGCACCTGTGGGCTCAGTTAGTTAAGTGTCTGACATTTTGTTTCAGCTCAGGTCACGCATGATCTTGTGATCATGGGATCGAGTCATGTCAGGCTCTGTGCTGACAGTGTGGAGCCTGCTTGGGATTCTCTCTCTCTCTCCCTTTCTCTCTGCCCCTTCCCTGTTCATGCTCTCTCAAAAAGAAATAAACTTAAAAAAAAACAAACCTGTTCATTTCTGTGCCTATTTGGAAATTACTAATGAAGTAATTACACTTATTTTTTCCTTCACTTGCATCGGGTAGGTATCATTATCAGTGATTCCTTAAAGAAGGCTTTAATCAGGGATAAACAGGATAACATTTTATAATAGCAAAGATATAATAAAAAATAAAGTAATGCAAATAACAAGTGGTACCTATATTATAAATTGATAGCTTTTCATTAGTGTAACTGATCACAGTAGGGAATGTAATTGATTAATAAGAGGAACACAGGAAGCAAACATCTAACACAGGGGTTTAATAGAATAAGACATCAAATAGTGTCTATTTTAATGAAAGATGGTATCTAGCATCGCTAAAAAGGCAGTATGCCAAGGAAATAATCTTTCTTTTAGATCTTTTTGTCCTCTCAGGCAACATAAAAGACTACTTTTGGGGCTAACATTTATAAGTTGAGGGATGCAGACAGCTTCTTATAATACCAACAGCAGAAAACTACTGGCAAGGCAGCATATCAAAGCATCCAATAACTGAATATAGGTGACAAAAAAGGGAAATTTATGGTATCATAAAGTAAACCTAAGTGAAAATTTATGCTATCATTTAAAAAGTCAAAAAGAACATAATCAAAAACATCTTTTTTTAAACTAATGAATCACGAGTCATAATATAGTATGCTAAGGTTATCTGAAGAGTCACACATCAGGAATCATAAAGAAAGATTAAAAGGGATGGAATTCACATGGCCTGGAATAAATGAATAGGTTTATATGCTTCCTTATATTTAAATGATTATTATAAAAAAAGAATTTGCCAAAGTGGAAACTGTTTAACTCCAACAGATTTAGGATAGGCCTACATTAGGCTGATTAGATAATGTTTTCTTTAAAAAACATTTTTTAATGTTTATTTTTGACAGAGAGAGAGAGAGAGAGAGAGAGAGAGAGAAAGAAACAGAGAGACAGACTGTGAGCCAGAGGAGAGGCAGAGAGAGAGGGAGACACAGAATACAAAGGAGAACTGTGAGATCATGACCTGAGCTAAAGTCAGATGCCTAACTGAAGGAGCCACCCAGGAGCCCCACTGTTTTCTTTATTCTTAAAGTAGAGTACCTAACCAAAGATATTTACAAATTGACATCATGGCCAGAAGGAAATACAAAGAGAAAAGGCCTGGATATGTGGTTCTAGTTCCATAAGCTTCTAGGCACTATTTTTCATATTCTACTCCCTTGACTATGGGCCCTTGACTATGGGTCCCTCCCAAGTTATCCAGGGGCAGAGACAATGATCATCTGGGCACAATCTTTCTAGAAGGGAAGGAAAAGGAGAACTAGGTGAATCAAAAGAAAATGAATCATTCATGTAATCCAAATACTTATTCAGTCTGTTTTATGTAATATCTGAATCCATTTTCTAAACAGCAGTTAATTTACAGCAAATTAAATTTAACCTACCTATTTGTAAGCATCCTCTGATCTGAGCTTATTGTAAACATCGCAGTATGCAAGTGTCGAGGTAAGGCACCTTCACTTAGGGCAAGCTCCTGCATTTTTGTAGCAATTTCTTTGTCACCTTCCTTTGGAAAAAGGGTAAGATGATCCCTAAAGCAGCAATCTAGAATAAGCTCTCCTAATTTTATAAAACTAATTTTACATCTCTAAGTAAAATTATACAGTATACAATGTAATAAAACTTTTAAATGTAACTTTACCCAAAAACAACACAGGTGATACAAGTAATTTAAAAAATATTATTTGATTGTGGTGTGAGGTTTTAAATGTTTACAAGTACATTTATCCAATGAATTATGCTTTGCTTAATTTAATATTAAAGTTAGGTTCATTCTCTGAGTATTTATCAGCCAATGAAAGGGAAATGCAACTCAGGGAAATCAGCAATTCCTGGTCTACAAACCAGGCTTGCTTTTATTATTAACAATACATACATTTTCATGGTGAACACAGTTATTTTTTTTTAAAGAATGATTGATAATTGGGGTAGTTCTTTTTATTCTTAGATTTTACTTTGCTTATATGGGCTCATTTTGGCAACAGAGTATGACAGGACAGGACTATTGATCAAAGGTAATCACAGAACTATGAATTAAGCAGTGTGATATTTAAGACAATCTGTTGAAAAGCATGAATGCTCACAATGTTAGTGAAAAAAAGTACAAGTATATAGTACAACTGAGTATGTAGTATGTATACAAATATTCACATAGTGTGAATATATATGTACATGTATCATTCTGACAGCACTATAAATACAAATATATACAGTACATAGTTTGTATATGTATACATATAATTCTGAATACTACAGTCTGAAAGAAAACTTACCAAAATGCTAAAAGTAGTTACCTCAGGATGATAAAAATAGAAACTATTTGTTCCTTGAATTTTTTTCTATAAACTCCAATGTTTCTTCAAAAATCATATATTGCTTTACAATCAGAAAAAATAATTTAAGATACTTGCCAGGATTTCAGTGTAAATAAAGAAGGTGTTATAGATAACTCCAGCTCCAGTCACTGACTATGAAATGGACATGTGTAGCTTATATTGAAGCCCTAAGTCCACATTTTGATTATACATGGCCCTCAATAAGTATTTCTGAATGAATGGCAACATATTGGTGGAAGAGGGTCAGGAACACACTTTTGTTTGGTCTCATGGTCTTAACCGTCCTTGGCTATTGTCAGCTCTGTGAGAGATACTTACTTTGGAAACAACCCATTAACTAGAGGAAGAAAATCAGCCTTTATATACTCACTAAAAATGAAAACAACCTTTGATGTATAACACCTATATAGAATTTTTTAACATCTACTTAGAGGTATACTAATTATGTGCATTTTATCTAGCAACATGTTATATTTATGAGTTACAATCACTGAGAGTTTTTGATAAAAGGGGCACTCTTACATTTTATCCAAACCACTACTATGATGACAAAAAAGAATTCAAAGCCACTTATACTGATGTTATCGTAAACATCAGTATGCAAGTTGATATTCATAGCCATGATTTTGTTTACTAAAAAACACAGAAAGCTAAAGAAATTATCTTGGGGAAACAATATCTTGTGTCTGTCTAATAACATATACTAATCTCTAGAGCTCACTTACAAATGCACTTTAGCCTGAGGAACTTATTTTTGTTACCATTCTTATTTAACACCACTCTGCTATGAACTAACTCCATTAACAGATTTCCATGTAACCTCAGTACCTAAAGATTTCAGTAGCATCAATACCATCATCTCCCATGCCCCCCAAAAAAAGAGCAAGAGAGGAAGAATGCTAACTTTTAATTCTCTTAAACACACACAACACAAATAATATAGGAACAAGAAAGATTTGCCCTAAATCCACTTACCTCAGAACTTTCAAACTCTTAGTTTAATATTGAGGATTGTTTCTGTAGTTTAAAACTAATTTCTGAATAAAGATTTAAAATTACTTTTCTTACCCAGAAAAAGTGCATGTTTCCCATAACAGGCTGAAAGGTAATTTTGTCAGCTTCAATGAAAACAGCCAATCAACATTCAAGTAAGTTTCAAATTTCCAAGCTGTTCTCACCTCTATTATTGCCTTCATAACCAATCCAGCTCCCTTGATAATTGCCATGGAAGGATGCTTTAACATGGGGAGAAAAAAGAATCACAGAATGAAAGAATTTCATTCCAACATGGCTAGCTGTTGCTTTTAAGGAGGATATACAATTTTATTCAAGGTGTAAGTCATAAAATTAGTAAAGGATACATCTGAAAGTCAGATCACAGTTTGGTTAAAAATTTTAGGTATCCTTACAACATAGCTTTAAAGAAAATCAAAGCATCAGCAGGAAACAGCTGGTACTTATTTGAATAATTATACTTATTTGAATAAATATCAAATGTAATGATACATTTGTAATGTAACAATACAAATGTAATGATACACACTGACATTATACAAATTAATATGAAATAAAAATATAAGTATATAGAAACACATCACATATATGTAATACTGTAATATTATATGAAATAACAATGTTTTCAGCTATTTATGAACAGCTCTACTAAAACTCATCCTATCATGTGGTAATTTAGAAAGAATAGGGTACTCTGGGCCTATCATAGAAAAAAAATGCACTTCTCACTCCTGAGATGGAGAAGATGGGCAACAGGGTCAAAACAGTGGTCAAAAGCCATTGATAGAGCTCTACATCAAACACCAAGAAATCTGTAGAATTTAAATATCCTTAATAGGATAACATACTAGGCTGTGTTTGCTTATCAACATGATTACAGAAGCACACATCCATTATTTTAAAACCAAACTCTAAGTGGTTCTCTTAGAGTAGCTGTTAGCTGATAAAGAAGATAACAAACTCTCTCACCTGAAAGAGTTTGAAGAGGGTTCTTCCATTGGATGCTACCATCTCTAAGAGCATATCAAACTGCTGTCCTTCTGTTGTCTCACTATATGGAGCACAGAGGGCAAAAGTAAGGAAGTCCAAGAGTGAACTAATAACTAGGGCACCAGTCCCATGATCCTGAAACAAGTAACATATTACCATGACTTAGGGCAGAATTTCAAGCAAAACAGCAGAAACATGCTTCTGCTAGTCTATTTGTTAAAAGTATTCCTCAACATGAGGTTTAAAGTTTGACTAAGGAGTATTTGTTTTACTAATGCAATAAATCCACTGCTTACCATATTTCAAAAGGAAAATAATTAAAACTTGGTCAAATTTCAACAGAATAACCAAGACTCCTCAAACACGTATAATAAAAGTTAACATGTATAGAATTCATATAAAAAGTAATCTTTGACAAAACTTATAAAACTCTGAAAATTTGTTCCTTCGAAATGTTACAGACTGCCCATCTCCAAAACTGTTACCAGTGACTGAAGAGTAAGGATGTCACTAATTTTTAAGAGCAGCTTATTTCATAATGACATTCTTAAAGAACAACAAAAAAACCCTGGAATATCACTGCAAAAATCTAAAGTCTTTCCAACTTACTCTTTTAGGATGAATGGATGCAGTCCTAAAACAGAGTATTTTACTATTAGTGAGTGACCAAGCTGACCAAACTGTGTATGACCAACTGACCAAAGCTGGGGGCTCCAATTAAATAAAAACTGTCCAGGTCACCTGGGTGGCTGAATCAGTTAAGCGTACGACTCTTGATTTGGCTCAGGTCATGATCTCACGGTTCATGGGTTCAAGCCCCCTGCTTGGGATCCTCTCTCTCTCTCCCTCTCTGCCACTCCCATGCATGCACTCTCTCTCCCTCTCTCTCAAAATAAAAAAAATTAAAAAAAAAAAACCAAAAAACTGTCCAAACTGCACTTCTGGAATACCTTTCAATAAGGTATGGTATTTCTCATTAAGACAAATTTAATTACAACTTACCACATGGGAATTAAATTTCTCCAGTAAGTTTTCCAGAAACTTCTTTGAAGAGAGAAGAGAAGCTTTGTTCAGCTGTTCTTGCCTTAAGTCATAGTCATCATGCATGGGCTATTGATTAAAAACAGTGATAATTCATGAGCAACCCCATATGCCAGCATCACACGGAAGTCATTTATAGAGAGTATTCATTAAATACTAAAAAAAATTAAAAACCATAGCCTTTAAGGTTGAAGGCAGAAAGGAAACTCGTGATAAGACAAACAGGCAAAAGTGATGATTTCCCCCAGGGTCTGATGAGGCTTTGCAGATAATGAATCCGAGTATCTGTAGCGAGTACTATATAAGGCACTCTCTCAAAAGTCCAGGTCTCCTCCTTAAAGGCATATGACATCCATTTCTTCTCCTCCAATTTTATAATTTAAATTTGAAATGGTAAAACTTAGCATTTATTTACCTATATTTTTAAACAGCATTTAAAAGCAGGTACTAAACGAGCAGCAAATACTTCTTTGTCCCTTTGACTGGTGGAATAAAGGAGAATGGAAAACGGATTCTAACATGAGGGTTAGGAGTAAAGATCCAATCCTAACTTTGCTACTGACTACAGCTGACCTTAGGCAAGGTTAATTGCTGTACCTCCAAGTTTCCCTTTCCTCAGCCATCAAATAGGATTAATGGCACTCAGCTCACAGGACTACTATGAAGCTTAAATGAGATAATTCATGTAAGATACACAGCCAAAACCTAATAAGTAATGAAGGCTCAAGGTGTTTCACACTACCACAGTTTATTTTCTAGGTATCCCACTAACTCTTTTAATGGAGTTATCCGGAGTAGTAAAGATAGTAAAATTCACTTTGGAGAATAAATGTAAGACTTTATGTAAGTGATTACTTAGGTTTATTCTATACCACTGAGCTTGCCTACAGCACTTTATATGAAACATAAAAGCCCCACTGCTATATACAACATTGAAGTTAATCAGGAACTTCAAGTTACACTGAACAATTCATTGCTTCTCCTCCCAAAGAAACCGTCACCAAGTTAGACCTTTGCGCTCAGCCTTCAAATGTGCCTTCTTTAGCCCCAATCTACTCCATCTTATTTCTTACATATGTAGTCTGCCTCTAACCTTACCTCTAATACAGTCTCCACATACCATCAATCAGCTTTCAGAGGTCCAAACCTAATGTTATACTCCCCTGCTGAAAAACCTTTCAGGTTGTTCCTTACTAAAGAATATAAATCTAGCTTCTTTGATATAAAAGGCTTTTTGATAACTGTCTCTGCAATACATCTCTAACTTTAACTCCTAATCCCACACACCTCCATACATGCTTTATGACCCAGCCATTTCAATTATGTGCTTCATCCTAAACATGCCTTTGTATATGCTATCCCGTTTCTCAGGAAAGCCGCTCACAGAGGGAAAATACCTGTCTATCCTTTAAGATTGAGTTCAAGTGTAACACCTTCCAGAAAGATTGGCCTAGAATCTTTTATGTTTTCCTCACCACAAAACCAAAACTGAGTGCTGCTTTTTAGGGATCAGGTAACCTCTACTACTTTAGACTATACATACAAGCTTACCTTACTAGGCTGTTAGCCATTTCAAGAAAGGAAGGAATTCTATTTCTAGTAGATAGCACAGTGCCAGTTTATAAGATATGCTAAAAAAAAAGAAACCAAAAAAAAAAAAAAAAAAAAACCACACACACACACACACACACACACAAAACCCACAAAAAAAAAAATCACATTTATTTGAATAAATAAAGGGCTATGAGAACAATCTAGGAAATCTAGGTTTGTGGAAATTTAAACCATCAATCAACTTAAGAAAAACCAGTAAAATGACATTAAGTAGATGGATTTTAAAAAATACTACTTACACACATGAGGGCACAGAGCATATCAACAGCTGCATGGATTACTCCATTGTTGCTCCTCTTGAGTGCTTTTACTACCTTCACTCCTAGACGTTCCCGAAACCTTGTGGAACAACAACAACAAAAAACTCCCAAGCATATAATAGCAATATCAGAGCATTATTTTATCATTAAAATGTGACATAATAAGTCTTTGTAAGTTTCTATTGCATTCAGCAAGTACATATTTTGAGAGAGAAAGAGAGAGAGTGGGGAAGGGGCAGGGAGAGTATCCCAAGCAGGCTCTGTGATGTTAGCACAGAGCCTGATGCAGGGATTGATCCCACTAACCATGAAATCATGACCTGAGCCAAGCTCGAGAGTCAGATGCTCAACCAACTGAGCCACCCAGGCACCCCAGCAAGTATATATTTATTTTTTTTAAGTTTATTTATTTATTTTGAGAGAGAGTGTGAGCGGGGGAGGGGCAGAGAGAGAGAGGGAGAGAGAGAATCTCAAGTAGGCTCTGCACTGTCAGCACATAGTCCGATGCAGGGCTTAAACTCACAAACCACCAGATCAAGGTCTGAGCCTAAATCAAGAGTTGGATGGTTAACCAGCTAAACCACCCAGGTGCCCTAAGTACTTATTTTAAATTCCACTTCCAGAACACATCCACTCCCGTAAGTTTTATTCTTTGCGGGGGGAATATTTTTTGTTTTAACTAATTAAAACTAAAATGGATTTCACTTCCTGTTCAAATTCACTAAAATAAGAGTCAGTAATATTACAGGTATGTATGAGGACAATATCCACCCCCTTTAGTACCACTCCCCTTTCCTTTTTAATTTCTCATGATTAAAAACTCCCATATCATCATATGAAAAAGTTTCAGGTTTAGACAGATATAAAGACACAAACTTGATCATTTGCTATTTTGACTTGTCCGTATACTCTATAAGAAGTTCAAAGCAACTTACTTTGGAAGCTGAGTGAAGGCCAGAAAACCAGCTTTGGAAGCTACAAGCCTCCTCACAGCCTGGAACTGACTCTCAAGTTCTGCATTTGAAGCAACAACATCTCCCTCTTGAGACAATAATGCTGTTATGGCATTATTGATCAGTTTTTCTTTGTTTTCTGAGAAGAGACCCTAGGTAAAGGAAGAATGTTTCAAAAAAGTTTCCATACCAAAAGTTAGTGACTATGAACAAATTAAAATACAATTCATCTTACATCCTGTGTTACTGCATGCAGAACTCCACTATATGAAATATTAGCGTTGAACCTGAATACAGCATCTGCAAAGTTGCCATCTGTAAGGTGAAAAGGTTCAAAAAGATTTAGAGGTTCACATTCTTAACTTTTAAATTATTAAGCAGATGGATGGAAATGCAATTACACTTAAATCAATACTTACTCGGAGGTGTGGCCAAAAATCTGAGATGAAGGCTCTCTACTTCCTCATCGACAGGCATGCTGAGTAACCCCCATCGCTGACCTTTATGAGTTGGTGTCATTTTTACACAAACATCTCTGTTACCAGAGGCTCTTACTCCATCCAACAAACTTGCTAATAAGGAATCTCTAAGCAAGGTAAAAAATAAAAAGATTTTAGGACTGATAATTAAGGGGAATTTTGACTCAGAACACAGCATAGGCCCTTCAGCAGGTAACCTGTTCAGGGAGGGCACTCAAGTAGAAGAAGAAGCACGAAAGAAATGGGGCTTTACGAAAGAGCCTAGAGTGCCAGTGCTAGCTCTGCACTTTGCGGTCACATACCTTGTACAAGTTACTAAAGCGCTGTAAATGTAACATTTTTGTTCTGTTTTAAGATTTTTAAAAACAGTTTCACTGAGATACAACTTACAAATCAAAAATTCACCCAATTAAAATATACAGTTTAAGAATTCTTAGTAAAGGGCACCTGGGTGGCTCAGTCGTTAAGCACCAGACTTTGGCTCAGGTCATGATCTCACAGTTCATGAGTTCAAGACCTGCATCAGGTGAGCTCAAGCCCATTCTAAGTGAGTAAAGCCCCACTTTGGGTAAAACAGGAGTCCTGCTTTGAGTAAAACACAAGTCCCACTTCTCTCTCTCTCTGTTCCTTGTGGGATTCTCTTTCTCTGCCCCTTGCTCACTTGTGCCCTTTCTCTCAAAATAAATAAATAAATAAATAAATAAATAAATAAATAAATAAATAAATAAAATCTTAGCAAGTTTTTTCAATTGTGCAACTATCCATCTGTGGCATACTTCCATCACCCCAAAAAGTTTTCATGTACCCATCTGCAAAAGACTCCTCAGCATCAGGCAACTCCTTATTTTCTATCTCTGTAGTTTTGACTTTTCAAATAACTTCATCAAGAGAATGAAAAGGAAAGCCACAGGCTGGGAAAAAATATTTATAAAAGCCCTATCTGATAAAGGTCCATTATCCAAAATATACAAAGACCTCTTAAAAGTCAACAATAAGACCAAGAACTCAATTAAAAAATGATCCAAAGTCCTTAACAGACACGTACCCCACCAAAAACAATACACAGATGGCAAATAAACATATGAAAAGATACTCAACACATATGTCATCAGGGAAATGCAAACTCAAACAGCGAGACACCACCAGGCACTTACTAGAATGGCCAAAACTGAACACTGACAATACCAAATGCTTGTGAGGATATGGAGCAACAGGAACTCTCATTCACTGCTGATTGGAATATAAAATTCACAGCCACTTTTGAAAGACAGTTTGGCAGTTTCTTACAAAACTCAACATCCTCTTGCCCTATGATGCAGTGATCATACTCCTTAGTATTTACACAAAGGATGAAAACTTACGTCCACAGAAAACCAGCACTCGGATTTTTACAACAGCTTTAATGGAAGCAACAAGAGGTCCTTCAGTAAGCAAATGGATAAATAAACCATGGTATGTCCAGACAATGGATTATTAAGTGTTAAAAAGAAATGAGCTATCCAGGAATGAAAAGACATGGAGAAAATGAAAGAAGCCAATCTGAAAAGGCTACATACTGCACAATTCCAACTATGACACTATGGAAAAAGCAAAACTTTGGAGACAGTAAAACGATGAGTGGCTGTCAAGATTTAGGAGGGAGGGAGAGATGAAATTAGTGGAGCATTAGGATTAGGATTTCCTCATCCAAAGTATTTTTACTGCTAGAGAGGATCTGTGGACATTTTTAGGGTGGTGAAAAGTCTGTATGATACTATAACAGTAGATAAATGTCATTATACATTTGTTCCAATTATACAATTGTAGGTTAGTCAATTTTAACGTATGTATCTTTCTGGTAGGGGATGCTGGTAATGGGGGAGGCTCTGCCAGGAAGTATATGAGAAATCTCTGTACCTTCTGCTCAATTTTGCTATAAACCTCAAAGTGCTCTAAAAAATAGTCTCTTAAAAATGCAAATAAACAGAATAATATGTAGTCTTATGTGTCTTGCTTATTTTACATAAATTTTTAAGGTTCAGTCCTTTCTATTGATGAATAGTTTTTCACCATGTGGATACTCAACATGTTTGCCTATTCATTCACCAGGTAATATATATATCAATTGTTTCTAGTCTTAGCTGTTAGGAGTAATGTTATTGTAAACATTCACATACAAGTTTTTATGCAGGCATATGTTTTCATTTCTCTTGAGGTAGACACCTAAGAATAGAATCATTGGGTCATATGATAACTTTGTTTAAGAAACTGCCAAACTATTTTTCAAAAGTTCATGACTTTATGTTCTCCCACCAGCAATGTAGGAGAATCCACATGCTTGCCAACAATCGGCATTGCCAGTTTTTTCGATATTACCCATTTTACTGTACATGTAGTGGTTTTACTTTTCCTTAATGAATCACGGTCTTTTTATGTGTTTATTTACCATTCACATATTTTCCCTGGTGAGATGTCTATCTGAATATTTTGCCTACTTATTTTTTGGGTTTTTAATTTTTTTACTATTGAGTTAAAAGAGTTCTTTATATATTCTAAAAGCAAGTCTTTTACTACCTATATGTGTTTTCCAAATATATTCTTGCTGTCTGTGGCTTGTCTTGTTCTTTTCTTAATGGGGTCAAAGTTTTAAATTTTAACAAAGTCTAATTAATCAGACTTTCATGAATTATGTATTTGGAGCTATATCTAAAAACCTTTTCCTAGAGCACCTGGATGGTTCAGTTGGTTAAGCGTCAGACTCTTGGTTTCAGCTCAGGTCATGATCTCATGATTCGTAAGACTGAGACCTGTATTGGGCTCTGTGCTGACAGCATGGAGCCTGGTTGGGATTTTCTCTCTCATCTCTCTGTGCCCCTCCCCCATTTGCATGCACTTGCACTTACGCCCTCTCACTCTCAAAATAAACATTTAGAAAGAACAGAAAGAAACCTTGTCCTAATCCAAAGTCACAAAGAAACTGTTTTACTTTTTGCATATAAACTTGATTGGGAATAATGGCATCTTCTTCCTAGGGATCAAGATCAAACAATGTATGTACATAAAGCACATGACAAACTGTAACTGTTGAGATCCCTCCCCTGATTAGAACATGTGCAGTTTTTTCCCCCCCAGAAGTTCTCTTCCTTGAATTCAGGACAGGAAAAAATACCACCTTTTTGCTTAAAATGTCATTTTTGTTGAACTTAGATCAAAAGCTTTCCAAGGTAAGAAAGAGTTACTGGTCATACTACAGGAAGTGACAGGACTTCAATAAGGCTGCATTCTGAACAGTGGCAAAATGTGCCAGAACCATTTCAACTATGCTTTAAAAACAGATTCAGTCTCAATCTTTTTAAACAGCACAGAAGAACTGCCTGGAATGTAAAAGCTGCCAATACCATGACAATGGCTTGGTATATGAAGAGAGTTCTAGTCATTCACAGGATAGCATTCAAGTTCTTTACCTCACAGGAGTTGATGAGCTATAGCATCTCACAGCTTTTCACATCAACAGCCAAGTCACAGTGATATAAAAATAATCAGGCTCATTCCACTGGAAAATTAGTAACTAGACTAATGAAACTAACTTATAAAAACCTAACTTAAAAGTATATCTAAAGTAACTTGCTGCTGTTATTCAAACAGGTTAACAATGAAAAGTGAAAGGTGCTATTTTAAAATGCTTTATTTAAAAGCATAAGTTACAGAAACACACCTTATTTCATCATTTCACTTAAATCACCATTTTTATTTTTTAGAAATTTGAAAACGGGATCTTTATTTTTTTTAACATTTATTCATTTTTGAGAGATGAAGAGAGACAGAGAATGAATGGGGGAGGGGCAGAGAGAGAGGGAGACAGAATCTGAAACAGGCTCCAGGCTCTGAGCTATCAGCACAGAACCCGACGTGGGGCTTGAACTCACGAACCATGAGATGATGACCTGAGCCAAAGTCGGACACTTAACCGACTGAGCCACCCAGGCACACCAGTGAATGGTCATTTTATTTTATTTTTTATTTTTATTATTTTTTCAATATATGAAATTGTCAAATTGGTTTCCATACAACACCCAGTGCTCATCCCAAAAGGTGCCCTCCTCAATACCCATCACCCACCCTCCCCTCCCTCCCACCCCCCATCAACCCTCAGTTTGTTCTCAGTTTTTAACAGTCTCTTATGCTTTGGCTTTCTCCCACTCTAACCTTTTTTTTTTTTTTCCTTCCCCTCCCCCATGGGATTCTGTTAAGTTTCTCAGGCTCCACATAAGAGTGAAAACATATGGTATCCGTCTTTCTCTGTATGGCTTATTTCACTTAGCATCACACACTCCAGTTCCATCCACGTTGCTACAAAGGACCATATTTCATTCTTTCTCATTGCCACGTAGTACTCCATTGGGTATATAAACCACAATTTCTTTATCGTGAATGGTCATTTTAAATCTGCACCAAAATAATGCTGCCTTTCCTAAGTTATAGGATTTTAAAGATCTAGATCATAACTTTGTTTTTCCTTTGATGGAACATTTTGCCTTGCACATACTAGGATATTAAAAGCTGGATTAATTAAAAAAAAAATACCTCTCTGTTGAAGAATATTTCCGTATTTGCCCTTTTATAAATTCAATGGTAAAAAGTTGTGGATTTTCTGAATCACAAACCAATGCAAATACCTAGTGAAAACAAAAAAGTTCAACAAATGGTATTTAGTTTTATGACATTTCCTTAGAACTACAGACTACCCTTTTAGCTTACAAAAGTCAGTATTTAAAAATTGTTTACAGGATCAGAATTTAAGAGCTGCTTAAAAGTCTCAAATTGTCATACCATTACTGAATAAAAAGTTTCATTCGTTGTATACTTGGAAAACAAATTTTGTAACAGTCACTGTTCTAAGTACAATAAATATAATAATGTGAAGAATTAAATAGATTCTCCTTATTTTCCATTTGTTGGGACATGAAAAACTACTAAAATAGAATATTATCCTATATTATCAACAGGAATAAACCTCATTAAAACTAATAATGTCAAACTTACTTCTCCTAAAGGCTTCAAAGTTGCAATATTGTATGTCGCTGGATCACGTTCTACTAAACATGTTTCTGTAAGCGCTAGAACTCGTTTTACAGGCTCCTTCAAACAAAATTTAAACATATTAAAAAGTTATCAAAAAAATACATCAAAATCAGATGAACAAATTATCATTTTTAATATAGAGTCTTACCGAATGTCTAGGTGATATTTTTTGGACTATAAACTCTGCTAACGATGTGATGGATTCATCAGTGCTGTATTTTCCAAAGCGAAGATTCAAATACTGCTCAAATTCTAAAGGTTCTTTTCTGATGCGCAATGAAATACCTATGTAGTTGCCAGCATGATCTATTGCACTTTTGATAATTTCTTCTCTTTGCTCTGAAGCAAATAAATGCTGCACAGATTTTAAAATTTGAAAAGTCAGGATTGAAACAACTAAAATGTGACCATTTTGAATCAATTCACAAGAAAGAGACTGAAGTAGCAATTCTAAAGAAAAAAAAAGATAGTGGATCTTATCAAAGGTAAATAAGCAGTGTGTTATATTTGAACCACTAAATTAAAATCCCAAAGTCTGGGATATAGAACCTTGCAAATAACTAACTGAATGGAAATTATTTCATAACTTCTCAGGGTCTGGTTCCCATCATCATGTGGAAAACAGAAGGCTGGGGCTTCCCAAAGTGGTCCCAGGGAACCCAGCCAAGTCCAGTAGGGGTAGTGGGTACTACGTGGGTAGGATTCCCAGTTTCAACGAAAGTAGCTCTGATTTAATGTTTTTATATAGTGGGCTTTCTTGCAAGATCACCTTGAGGAATGTTTATGTTTGCAAGTCATTGGCTGATGGATATTACAAATCAACCTCCAAGAGTGTACTTTACAAAGGTAAGGATAAGGTACCGCTATCTGCATTTGAGTCCTGGAAGCCAAAAATGCTAAATGGGCTGCAAAGGACAGGGCAGGAGAGTGCCATGCAATAATAAGAACTGTCCTGTCCATATGACAATACCTCCCCTGCTGGCTGAGTAACACTGATTGAGATCATGTTTTAAAACCTGATTTTAGGGGCACCTGGTTGGCTCAGTCGGTTGAGTGGGCAACTCTTGATCTCGGGGTTGTGAGTTCAAGTCCCACACTGGGTGCAGAGATTACTTAAAATAAACAAACAAATAAAATCTTAAAACCTGATTTTATTCCCAGCTGCTTATAACAGTTGCTATATATGCAGAAGGTACCAGATAAAGGTTTGCTAAATGAATCTGTCATGGTATCATATTTGCAGTGAATCGACTCATTTTAGCTAGCATCTTTTAAAAGGCACAGTATGCTTAGAAAATGGATGATTAAAATTAAAACTACTTGATGCCATGAAAGCAATAAAAACTGTTGGTAACTGAGGAGTATCAGATAATTCTCATCCTTAATGTTTACCTCAGGCACTGTAAGGCTTAGTTGAATTACTGTGATATAGTTGTCCCGTTAAGGTCTGCAAGGCTACACTCCTGTAATTAGGTATGGTTTCCACCAAGGGGTTAATCATTACAAATTTCCACTGTCCATGGAAGAGATAAGATAAGCCTTTGGATGGCACTTCAACAACAGGCTTTAGGCTGCTCTAGGGTGGGGAAGGAACCTAATTTTCTCTTTGGGCCTAGATCTTTTGGGTCTAGACTCAAAGGTAACAAAATGTCTAGATATGTGTTCCTAGAGGAGGGACACCAGAATTGTGCCCATCACCCAGGCAAAGGTGAAATCCAAGATGGAAAAAGGCCTCTAACTCCATATTTGGTAAATCAAATAGTTCAGCACCCCTCCCCCATCATCATTCCCTTCTGCTACCCTATCCTCTTGTGTTATCGAAAAGTTCCAGGCTTGCCCTGGCTCTACTACCAAGAGAAGGATAATTTATCCATAGAACACTAAATCATAAAGTAGCGGTTCCCAGGCCACTAAGAGATCTACAGAAATTAAAATTCTCAAGAGAAAGGAAACTTGAGAGTAAGCTCAACTGAGCCTTTCCTTGTGGAAACTCTCCAGTGCTCATCTTGAAGAGGTGAGATTTCATTAAGGAAGGCAAAATGTTTCTTATAAAAAAAGATGGTCATCATTTAGAGTTCAGCTTCTATTACCAATTAACAAACGGTCTGAGCATCTTAAGTGGCTTTTGCTATACCTCACAACTCACATATAATTCAGAATTTCAAGATAAAAACATGCAATGAACTCCAAATTTGAAGTTTCAATACTCAGACTTCAGATTACAAACAGCTGGGGAAAGGAGGAAAGACTGTAAAAATAAAAGATCTTAAATTACTTTTTCAAAGAAAGCTTAGAATCTTTCAGTTAAGACACTGATATAATGTGGGGGCGCCTGGGTGGCGCAGTCGGTTAAGCGTCCGACTTCAGCCAGGTCACGATCTCGTGGTCCGTGAGTTCGAGCCCCGCGTCGGGCTCTGGGCTGATGGCTCAGAGCCTGGAGCCTGTTTCCGATTCTGTGTCTCCCTCTCTCTCTGCCCCTCCCCCGTTCATGCTCTGTCTCTCTCTGTCCCAAAAATAAATAAAACGTTGAAAAAAAATTTTTTTTTTAAAAAGACACTGATATAATGAAAATAACAACTGTAACCCCCATTTACTGAATACTAAGACACATATTATGCTAAGCATTTCACATAAATTATCTCATAGAACCCTAAAACAAAAACCTATGACATACATATTACTCTTGTCACTTTAAATTTTTTTTTTTTAACGTTTATTTATTTTTTGGGGACAGAGAGAGACAGAGCATGAACGGGGGAAGGGCAGAGAGAGAGGGAGACACAGAATCAGAAACAACTCTTGTCACTTTAGAGAGCTCCACGTTGAGATTCAAGCTCAGGTCTCTTTGATAACAAAGCACGTACTCTTTAATACCATACTTCCTTCCACAAGACACATGTGAAATGTGAAATAGAAGTGTAAAAAAACCCCTCTTTCCTTCAAATGGTTATGTCTCTTTTTAAATGACTTTTTAAAAATACTACTTACCAATCTACTAAATCCTCCATAAAGTATACAAAATCCCCCTTGATAATCGGAGAGATCTACAAAGCCTTCAATATTTCTATAGTCATAGGAACAGAGGACTTTGTTGGTTGCAGGATTAATTTGGTCAAAGCCTCCAGGAGTGACTTCTAAAACAACAGGTTTTCTTGTATCACTCCAGTGGTGCTTATAGCAGTTATACCTCTAGAGAGACAAACAGTATTACTTTTAGGTTCATATTTAAGCTTACCATAAAATAAAATCACATTTAATCTATCAGTCACTGCTAAAACAACCAGAAATCCAAATATTATAATTATTTACAGCTACTATCCAATCGGTTTTGTTTATTGATCATGAGAGCCAGTGTGTGAGCAGAAGTGGGGGAGGGGGCGGGAGAGAGGGAGGGGGAGAGAAAGAGAGAGAGAGGGAGAGAGAGAGAGAGAAAATGAATGAATATATCTTAAGTAGGCTCCACACTCAGCTCAGAGCCCTACTTGGGGCTTGATCCATGAACTGTGAGATCATGACCTGAGGTGAAAAGAAGAGTCGGACACTTAACCGACTCAGACACCCAGGCGCCCCTACTAGTCAAATTGTTAAACATATTAATTTTAACTATTTGGAGGTTTGTATTTAAGTAAGAATGTTCACTCATACTGAAGAAACTATGTCCTTTTTTTAAATTAACAAAAGTTCAGGTTACAATATTTTGTGAAACAATTTTAAGTCAGTCTTATGCAAATCTATTTTTTAAAAAAAGGAAATCCTAAAAGAATACTCTGAAATTTTTGCCGGGGAAAAAAGATTTCAACTTTTGTTGATGGATTCTTTTAATCCAACTTACATATGGAAAAAAGCTAAGTCACATTTTGGGGAAGTTACAGTATTCAATGTAAACAACCTGAGCTGGTTCAGTACACTAATACAGATTTTCTTCCTATACACACAAAAAATGCTGAAGCCTCAGTCTGACCTTACAGTTTTCTAATCACACCAAAGGTATAAATCTGATCACATTAGTAAGTAAAATTCCATTTAGATAATGACATTCCTTTATAAAGTACCTACTATCAGAATGATTAGAGGGGTGCCTGGATGGGTCCGGAAGTTAAGTGTTCAACTCCTGATTTCAGCTCAAGCCATCTCAAGGTTTGAGAGATCAAGCCCTGAATTCCACTCTGCACTGACAGCAGGGATCCTGCTTAGGATTCTCTCCAACCCCCTCTCTCTCTCTGCCCCTCCCCCACTAGCATGCACATGTACTCTCTAAATAAACATTTTTTAAAAAAATTTAAAAAGTGATTAGAATGATTAACATCCATTTACTACCCAGTTTTATTCTTAAAAAGAAAAAGGGCTTCAGTGAGGCTGCTAACCAAAATGATATGATACAAGAGAAAATAATTCAAAACAAAGACAAAATGAGGCAAGAGAAAATAAAAATAATCAAGTGTCAGATGTGAAATGAATCTCCCCTCACCCACCCACTTCTCTACCCGACAATATAAAGAGGAACACACAGTCAGTTACAGGACTCTGAAGGTAAAAGTAAATTGGATGCTCAAGAATACAACTATTTCTCGGGTGCCTGGGTGGCTTAGTCAGCTAAGCATCTGACTTCGGCTCAGGTCACGGTCTCTCAGGTCATGAGTTCGAGCCCCATGTCAGGCTCTGTGCTGACAGCTCGGAGCCTGGAACCTGCTTCAGATTCTGTCTCCCTACCTGCCCCTCCCCCACTCACACTCTGTCTCTCTCTCAAAAATAAATAAACATTAAAAAAAATTAAAAAAGAAAATAGCACAACTATTTCTAATACTGAAATGAGAGAAATTTCTCTTGTAGGTGTTTAGAAAAGCGAGAAGGGCATTAATAAACACCTCTACAACACCCCAACACTGAACCTAGCAATGAGCCTCAGTTTGGCTCAGGATCATATGACATCAAGTCCCCTTAGCACTACTACTGATCGATGACATAATGCACATTATGGTTCCATAAAAGGAATTCTGCAGAACAAAGGGCCTGCATTAACTCAAGAATATGCTTAGAACCTTGACTCTGAACTAAAGGATGGAGCAGTGCCACTCCTCTCCAGAAGGGAAGCCACGAAAATGGTGGTGCTTTTCCAAACTATGCTTGTTCATGTGCCCCAACCCACTCTGCAGGACAGTCTCTATTCCTCCCAGGTGATAATCAATGGCCATAATGAGATGTACTGATGGAAACACATCATTATCCCTCAGGATTGCAGAGGCTGAGAGAGACTCAGAGACCTAATTTAGGTATATCTCAATTGAAGGCCTGAGTGTCAAATTCAATTTATGCAAGAGTGTTCAGCAGCAGAGAATCTGGGGGAGGAGAAGGTACCATTTACTCCTGATATAAAATTAAGTGGACTGTCTTTAGAGACACTGTTTCTACCTCAAGGTTCTGAAACATACTAAGTTGCTGAAGTTAACTGATATAAAGGGAAACTTATAAACAAAATCTAAAGTATGCTTTTGGAAGCAGCAGTTTTCCAAACAGATGAGGAATATGGAAAACTCAACTGCCAACATGAAAGAAATTGTAATTTATAGAAATGTGACTGTGGCTCATGAGGAACAAGAAACAAGCAGTTTGCCAACAGCCATTAATCTATTTTAAATGGCTCCTGAGCAGTCACTTGCTTGACTTGAGATCAGTGAAGCTTCTGGGAGGCTAAAACTAGCAGAACATCCACAGAAAGAATGAGGGCTTAAAAGGCAGGGAGACAGTGCTGCCAGCTTCTCAGAATTCAATTCCTGCCTTTTATCAGAAGAGCCAGAGTTCTGAACGGTGCTATCAGTTTAGGCATTACTCTGCCCCCTTGCCCGTTATAAATCCAATACCTTCTCATGGAAAGAAATTCAGTATTTCAAGGGAGTGAAAAAAAAGCACGGACTCCCATTTTCCCCCCTCAGAAGTCTCCAATTTAGTTTAAATGCTGTTGTAACATGATTACAGAATGCATGAGAAAGTTAGGAAGATTCTAATAAGCAACCATGACTTCCCCAAAGCTGTCAGTGCACCATGCAAAGCCTTACTAGCAGCCAGATCCAGTGCAGGCACATATAATAAGACAGTTCTGATATACCCCAAACTTCTTAAAACCTTAATGCTTCTGAAATAGAAAAATCCTACACAAAACAACTGCTGCAGGTTCCAACAGGTATCATCCACAGTGTTGCTTACGATTGCTGTTTAGAATATTGAATAAAAAGTACCTAAGTGGTAACAGCATTGTTTTTATTGCTCCATAGTTCTGCCTGAAGACTTTTTTCCCTGTCATAAGCATTAAGTCATAAATCTAATTCCTCATATCTGAGTTTCCTGGTAAACTACATTCATCCATCACATAGTGCCAGACAACATTTGATGATGATTCCTTTTTTCCCTTCAGCTTTGCCATAAAAGGAACACACAGACCACAGAAGCATTTCTATATAATAATGGGCAACATTAGAACAAATAAAAATAGATATTAATAAATGCTAAATACTTGCCCTTCCTGTGATTTTTCCTTCTGAAAAATCAGTTCTAAATCTCTGAAAGAGAAAACATAATCACAACTTACGACAACAGACTGGTAAGGAAGATTTGCAGTTCAGTTCTTTCTATCCAAAACATGTAAAACCCCAACTTGATAACCTTGATATTAAAAAAATGTTACTGAAGATATAGTTTAAGGCTGTTCAATACAAAATGTGTGGAACTTCACTGAAAAACAAGATAGATTAAACACACGACTGCTTTGCTCTATATATGTGCTTAAAAAGACTAAACACTATCAAACATATCTGGATTTTCCAGACTTTCCATTAGAGAAAGTGAAAGTTTCACCGAATCAAGTTAAAAGTCAATAAGAAAAAACACTGTGGTCACAGAGACTCAAAACATTACTATCTGTACTGTAACATAACTGTTTAATTTAAAAAAAAAAAAGAGGAGAAATTTAGCTTATGAACACGGAACTGTTCTTACCAATGCTTCTGTAAGAAGTTCTGTTCTGTGCTCTGTAGAAAATTTTAAAGTTTCTGACTTCTTTCCACTGCCTTTACGAAATGTGAGGTTGAATTCTGTTCCTTGTCCTTTCCCAACGGGACTGATGCTGCAAATGTCTCCATAAGGCCACTAACAAAAAGAAATTCTCTCAAATGATGCTATAATATGGTGAAATACAACATTGTTTTTCCTGCTTTAATTTCACAATAACCGATTAAATTACAAAATAATACAGAGGTCTAGAAGGTGTCACATCTTATAGTAATTCTGTAACACAAATTCTTTTTAAGGTTTTCGGTTATCAGGGACAACAATTAAAAAATCCCATCTGTGTTCCAACTTTAATGATTACTGACATTAATCCAAAGCAATTAAAATACATACAAGTGAAAAGAAGTGAGGAATAAAATTTTATGATTACCTGCAGATCTGCTAAAACAAAAAGGAATCTGTAAAACATGTCTAATTTAGAATTAAAAATAAACTAGATTATAAATATGTTTACTTATCCATATTCAAGCTAGTCTTGCTTTATAAACAGTAATCCTACTTCCATGACAAGTATTTTCCATTTACTGCACTGCAACTTCTGTATACCTTTATTACAATATTAATACCGCCTTTAGAACTATAATGAACTAACGTACCAATTTCACATAAAAGAGATGGCAATCAAAAGTAACATATCAAAAAGTTATACTCCTTAGAGCCTAGAAATAAACACATTCTTCACCACCCGCTTTTATTTATTTATTTTTGGTACTGAGTACCAAGCATTATATCTCCTTCAAAGTTGACTTTTCTAACCTAAAGTACAGATTTCAAGAAAGGGAAATCATGGGTCATATCCTGGCTTTTAAAATTCAAATGGAGGGGCGCCTGGGTGGCGCAGTCGGTTAAGCGTCCGACTTCAGCCAGGTCACGATCTCGCGGTCCGTGAGTTCGAGCCCCGCGTCAGGCTCTGGGCTGATGGCTCGGAGCCTGGAGCCTGTTTCCGATTCTGTGTCTCCCTCTCTCTCTGCCCCTCCCCCGTTCATGCTGTCTCTCTCTGTCCCAAAAATAAATAAAAAACGTTGAAAAAAAAAATTAAAAAAAAATAAAATTCAAATGGAGTTCAAAACATGCCTAACAGCTTCTAACATGATTACCTGATTTGTTACTTCTAAGGTATTGGGATTATATGTAGTAATCGCATGGGTTCCAACTGAAAAGACACGCTTATACCTGCAAAGAAAGACAAGTACTTAAATTTAGTCTTAAATAAAAGAAACATTTTATAATAAAATATGATACTAACACAGAAAGAATATTTCAATAAACATAAAAATTTAACAATTAATACTAACTATATAGAGCTTTGTTTTATATTCCCACATATTTTGATGTTCTAAAGTGTTATTGGGGAGGGTGGGTGCCGTCTGGATACTGTTCACAGGCTCTGCTTTGCTCTCCATGCATAAGTTCATAGACAGACATGAATGGGTAACAACTGAAAAGGGTACTGGGACAGTGGAATCAACAATTTTGTATGGGAAACTTAGGGAGATGTTTACTGTAGTCTGTCTGAAGCTGGGACAAAACTAAACAAGATGAAATGTGCGAAAGCTGCTAGAGCTCTATTCTCCTCTACCAGGAGAAATAACTGAAATTAATGAACTCTTGAAGAAAATCCAGAACTTGAACAAATTTTATCAAGAAGATGGTTGGCTGATCAAGATAACTCAGTAATCCTCAGAACTGGATGAATTAATGAGTGAAGAAGCATATGAGAAAAACATAAAATCTACTGAGGACTGAAAATGGAACTCCTAAATAACCTAGTATAAAACAAAATGACCAAAAAAAGAAAGTATTATTGGTATTAAAACCCACCGACCAGGGTACCTGGGTGGCTCAGTCAGTAGAGTGAATTTGGCTCAGGTCATGATCTCACAGTTTGTGAGTTCGAGCCCCACATGGGGCTCTGTGCTGACAGCTCAGAGACTGAAGCCTGCTTCAGATTCTGTGTCTCTCTCTCTCTCTGCCCCTCCCCTGTTTGCACTCCATCTCTCTCTCTCAAAAATAAAGATTAAAAAAAAAAAAAAACCCACCTACCACTCAGTTTACGTGAACCAGGGAGATCCTTAAGTAGAGAAATATGACCTATGCAAGCAAGCTTGTGTTGACTTACTATACATGAAGTTTAAAAGATACCACCCAAGGATACCAAGATTCTAAATGGGAAATTTTATTAAACAACAACACTGCACACTACTAATTCTTTCAAAATACCCTTTCAACAAAACCATGACGCAAAGGAAGGAAAAGCTATGGCCTGTAACTGATCAGTCACAACAATATTCTGGAATCTTAATAATTTCTATTTAAGCAACTACCTATTATAGTTAAGTGTTGCAACTCTATAGAAGCAGGAAGCTTATACACAGACAAGCCCCCAAGTTTCACTTACCACTTTACTTCCTTCACTTAAAGTACCATATCTAAGGAAAAAAAATCACTTGGATATCAATAATCCTTTAGGATAGAGAGGAATTCATAATGATAAAGAACCTGAATAGAAAAACTTACTCAAAAATAAAGAATTAGTTCTTTAAAAATAAAATAAATACAGGGGCGCCTGGGTGGCTCAGTCAGTTAGATGTCCAACTTAAGCTCAGGTCATTATCTCATCGTTTGTGGGTTCAAGCCCCACGTCAGGCTCTGTGCTGACAATTCAGAGCCTGGAGCCTGCTTCAGATTCTGTGTCTCCCTCCCTCTCTGCCTTCCCCCGCTTGCACTCTGTCTCCAAAAATAAAAATGTTAAAAATAAAATACATAAAACATTAGTCTAAAAAAAAATTAAGAATGTAAGAATTCATAATCATACAGAAGACATAAAGATGTGTGTAACTCTATGCAGATAACTTTGAAAATTATGAATAAACCAACCCCTATATAGAAGAGTTTAAGATAGCTGTAAACAATTACAACCTACAAAATAACCATGGCTCCAACAAGGAGGTGAATGCTTTAAAGGAACAGATAAATACCATGCTTCTTAAACTGTTCCAGGAAACAGACTAAGGACAGTTTCTAAATTCTTTTAGGGATACTAATATCTGGTAAGACAACACACACATTAAAAAAAAAAAAAAAAGATACACCAATCTATTTTTAAAATAAATATTAACAATAGGGGTGCCTGGGTAGCTCAGTTGGTTGAAGCACTCGACTTCGGCTTAGGTCATGATTGATCTCACAGGTTGTTGAGTGCAAGCCTCTCGCATCCGGCTCTCTGCTGTCAGCATAGAGCCTGCTTCAGATCCTCTGTCTCCCTCTCTCTCTGCCCCTCCCCAGCTCATGCGCATGATCTCAAAAATAAACATTAAAAAAATAAACAAGTATTAGAAAGAAGAATCAAGTAACACATTAAAATAGCAGTATACTATGACCAAAGAAGGTTCATGTTAGGAAAACAGATTTCAATGTAAGAAAAATCTATTAATATGATCGGTCATATTTTATCTATTACTATTTTAGTTAAGAGATTTTTAAATTACTAAAAATGGATGTTAAATACAATCAAATGCTTTTTTGATATTTATGGAGATCACAGTTTTCTGCTTTAAGCTACTAATACAGTAAAAAGACATACATACCTTAAACAGCAGCCATTATCAGACTGGACAGTAAAACACTAGAAGGATTTCCACTGAGATCGAGAGGGCTTTCACAATTTTTCTACTGCCTGTTTTGTTTTTTTTTTCTAATTAGTATATTATATAATAAAAATGATAGTTATTTCCATTTGGGAAAAAAAGAAAAAGATTTTATTGATCTTTACCATATATTTATTTACAAAGTATTGCCATGTTACAAATATCTTTTCCCTAATTTCACATGTCTAAAATGGAGTGGGATAGGCACCTGGGTGGCTCAGTCAGTTAAGTATCCGACTCTTGATTTCACCTCAGGTCATGACCTCACAATTCTTGAGTTTGAGCTCCACATCTGGCTCCGTGCTAATAGTGCGGAGCCTGCTTGGGATTCTCTCTCTCCCTCTCTCTCTGCCCCTCCCTCACTCATGCTCTCTCTCCCTCTCTTTCAAAATAAATAAATAAACTTAAAAAATAAAATAAAAGGGAGTGGGAAATGATCCAAAGAGAGACTACCTCCTAATATAAAAACATTCATTTGCTGCTTTCTAAAGCTGAGTGAGGATTGAGAGATTGGCGAGGTATATAAGGATTAACCTAAACAGTGAAAAAGTCTCAAAACTTCAGAGGCTTTAACAATTTACAAGAAGAAATAAGATCTTATTAAACCACTATCTGCCTTAAAAGATTACCCAATGAAATCAAATGTATGATAGAAATGTGAATTCACAATTCTAACTTTCTGAATCATCTTGAGAGCCAAACATGTCAATTTTTATAGTCTTGAAGTGAAACTACAGAATTTCTTTATTTTACTTTGGGAGCAAAAGAAAGAATTAAAGAAGAATTAAATGCCTGAAATGTTTCCAATGTCAACTCGTGTTGTCACATTCAACACCAGCTAGGAAGATATTCTTTTCAATCATGTACTAATTTCCTCCACACAACCAAACCCCTTTTGACATCTTTCTCATTAACTTTGTTGTCTAGATTAGTGCCATGCGAAAGAACTTTCCAAGAAAATGGAAACGTTCTTTATCTACGCTGTCTAATGAGGCAATCATGAGCCACATGTAGCTATTAAGCACCTGAAATGTGGCTAATGCAAATGAATTTTACATTTATATGTGGTTAAATTTAAACAGCCACAGGTGGTTAGTGACTGCCATATGGCAGAGAGCACATTCTAGATACTTCAGCAAAAGGATCCTAGAGTTAAGTGTCATTAGGCCCAAAGCACTGTTATGACTAGCAAACTCAGAGCTATCTTTCAGATAAATACTGATCTCTACAGCCTCCATAAGAAAAAAGTTACAAGGAAACAGATTTCTCTTTCATTCTTCTCTCTTCCCCCTTCTCTTATTCCATGAGCACTCCCCCTGTTTCAGTCCTCTAGAATGGCTGCTGCACTTCCTTTAAGTATAGAACAAATACTTCTAGGTCATTAAAAACACCTTAATAAGCAGCCCTAAACCTTCAAAGATTACCTATAAAGCCTCCATTGATACCAGATTTAGAAATTAAAATCTGAATGATCTCACATGTATGGTGTGTTAGTCACAGTACTTGCAAACTTAAGATTTTTTTCCTATCTTTTACTAAGTCATTAGTACCCTAAGTCATGAAGAATAGACAAAGATTCCCTAAGTTCAGGGAGGTACAGGTCTTCATTGTCTTTGAAACTAACTTCTCACATAAGACCCAGGACTGCATACAGCACATGCTCAGTGTTTACCAAATAGCTAAATAGGCCAATCCATCTAATAATACATAAACATGCATTCAAATCTATGACCTAATTTACTCTTGCCTTTAAAACAGAATAGCAACTACTTTCACACCAGGTTTTACTCATTTCATAATCACTATAATATCAGGAAATGACTAAGGTCTTTATTTTTATGAAAGAAAATATTCCCATTTTATTTGCTATCTGCAAAAAAATACCATTTATAAATTATAACTTAATTTGCTATTCTTATGGGTTTAAGATGAATTTGTTGGCTAATTCCTTAAAATTATTACAAAGCTCCTATGAAAAGTTATATAAAATCAAATAAAAAAGGAATAAAGACTAAAAAGGTATGAGAAATTTATGAAAGATGCCATATGTATATAAAAAATGTGAAAGCAAACATCTTTTCCCCCAATTGAGAAATTAATATTCATTATTGATTTTATTTACTGCACTTATTTCCATTTTATTCAGGAAGTGAAGGTATACACATGATTAAATGTCTATAGGGAATAGGCATTTTTTCCCCTCAAGTTTTCATAACTCATTTATTCTAATAGGACAGCTTAATAATAAATATAATTTACATTACCCATTAATTCTAATGTTATTTAGAATCAAGAAACTGATGCTATTCAAATAAATAAAAACATGTTTGAGGCAACTGCCTTATCTATGGTTCTTTTTGCTCCCATAACTGTTGGTGATAAAAATAAGAACAAGTAAAAAGGTGCTAATGACCGTGCTGACTGGAGATAAGAAAGATAATCTGTAACAAAGAAAGACCACCGAAGCAAAAGTTAGGGATGTAATCTGGTTTTGGATTGGATAGGTGATGTTCAGGTTTTTTTAACAGACCCTAACTTACATTAACTTACATTAAAATAAACACTCCATGGGGCGCCTGGGTGGCGCAGTCGGTTAAGCGTCCGACTTCAGCCAGGTCACGATCTCACGATCTCGCGGTCCCTGAGTTCGAGCCCCGCGTCGGGCTCTGGGCTGATGGCTCAGAGCCTGGAGCCTGTTTCCGATTCTGTGTCTCCCTCTCTCTCTGCCCCTCCCCTGTTCATGTTCTGTCTCTCTCTGTCCCAAAAATAAATAAACGTCGAAAAAAAAAATTTAAAAAAATAAATAAATAAATAAAATAAACACTCCTGTATTACTTAATTCCTGCAGATTAAAATGTTATTCCATTCTTAAACATTCTAGTCCTTATAAATATTGTTTTCCTCTTTGAATAACTTTTTATAACATGATTTTTTCCCTAGGGCAAGTTTTTTCTTAGCAAAAAAACCTGTTAGATCAGATACTGTATTAAGTATTCCCATGGATTGACCAAATATTAAATGAGCACAAATCAGTGCTGTGTACAAGGACATGGCAGTGAATGAGGGAGTCAGCCCCTCAAAGACCCACTTTCCTCCCAATATTTTATGTATTATTAACTAATTCAGACATCTGAAATGAACTGCAAAGTAGTTAAGAGCTAAGATACTTGTCAGTCATTGTTTCAAAGTTAATTCCAGACTTGAATACTCCTAACTGGCATGTATCACTTTTGTGTAAAATTTAGGCATTTTAGGCAAACTGTGTAAAAATTAGGCATATACAATAGTGTCAACAGAAAGAGACTGCAAAAATACTGGCCACCATCATAATACTCTTCTGCACAAAAATTCATTATCATTCAACTATCTCAAACTAGAGAAAATTCAATAGTACTTTGTTTTAGTAGAGAAAAAGCTTATGTTTACTATAAAATAATGGTTGTCAAATTTCTCAAGGTCATAAAACCTTTGTGTATTACTTTTAAGGTTAAGATCTTCAGGGCACCTGGGTGGCTCAGTCGGCTGAGCGACCAACTTCGGCTCAGGTCATAATCTCATGGTTTGTGGGTTTGAACCTCGCTCTCTGCCCCTCCCCCACTCATGCTCTGTCTCTGTCTCAGAAATAAACAAACAAACATACATAAATAAAGTTAAGATCTTCAATCCTTTCAGTAGATAGCCTATGCAATGTGCCTCAAATAAGCCAAACAGATCTAATCAGAGTTGGAAGACAGACTTTATGTTTTGGAGCCTAGTCACCATAACATACAGCTTGAACATTTACAGTACTCTGGGCAAAGTTGGCTAGTTTTAATTGTTCATTACTCGTGCAAGGGAACTAACTAACCTTCCTTAAAAGTAATTCTATTTCGCGGTGCCTGTGTGACTCAGTCTGTTAAGTGGCTGACTCTTGATCTCAGCTCAGGTCTTGATCTCAGGGTCATGAGTTCAAGCCCAGCATTGTGTTCCACGCTGGGCATGGAGCCTACTTAAAAAAAAAAAAAGAAAAAAAAAAGTAATTCTATTTATTTTCCAGTACTGCAGATACTGCCCATTGTTCCTTAGAATTAAGCCAATATAGACTTCCCACAAATTTCACCCTCTGGTCCAAGTTCTGTCTTTCAGCTTCACAAAGGTATAATAATTTTTGTGCCAACCAGACTTTCACTTTGAATCCTCTTCCTAAGCTGAACACCCTAGTTCCTTCGACCATTTTAAAATAAGTTTTGGCTACCAATTTCTAGGAAGCCATTAGGACACACACAGAACATAGGGTTTTTCCTTTTATTATTAAAAGCTTGAAAATCCAGTTAATTGAATTAGAATTTTAGTTCATCAAATAGTGAAACTAAGGATAACTGAAATACAATGTTTCTCAAAGAGTTAGGAGATCAATGTTAAGCACTGCTAAAGGAGGAACTACAGCTTAACAGTTAAAGCCCAATTCTGGAGCCACAACTGCCTCAGTTCGAACACTGTCTGGATTATTCACTTTCTATGTATCCTCTGATAATCTGCTTAACCTAAGCTTCAGTTTCTCTATCTGAAAGATGTGGACAGTATATATACCTATCTCATAATATGAGAAGTAAAAGAAATAATCCGTGTGGAGTACTTGTCACTTGCTGTTTATAATTGATAACTATTAGCTATTTTAACGTTTATTCTTGAGAGAGAGAAAGATACAGCATGAGCAGGGGAGGGGCAGAGAGAGGGGGAGACCCAGAATCTGAAGCAGGCTCCAGGCTCTGAACTGTCAGCACAGAGCCCAATGCAGGGCTCAAACTCGTAAACAGAGATCATGAACTGAGCCAAGTTCAGACATTTAACCGATGAAGCCACCCAGGCGCCCCAATGTTAGCTATTCTTATTGGTATTATTCTGTTAAAATAACAGGGAGGAGGGGCTCAAAACTCCAGTAGAGTCACTGAATTAGTTATAATTAGTATCATTATGTTTCCAGTAACCATGACTGCTAAATTGATAATACATAGAACAAAAATAACAGGCAAAGTGATCATTCCTATGCCTATATTACCAGTATACTCCGATTCTGGTCAAACTCCACCTGTAGGATTAAGTTCACATGAGATGGCTCATTCATATTAGAAGCTGTACTCCTCAGAAAAGAGCGAGAGGGAATGTCTCTGCAAAACCTATCCCAATAACTAAGAAACCATCCCATTTCTTTCAGAGGAAATAAAGGGCATCCCATGAAATGTAAAGATTTACGTTTCATCATGCAAGGTATTTTTTCCATTTCAGATAGAGCTATTTTTTTAAATAGTTTAATTTTTAGAGCAGTTTTAGGTTCACAGAAAGATTAAGCAGAATGTACAGAGATTTCCCAAATACTTCCTGTCCCTACCCATGCACAGCCTCCCTTGTTATCAACATCCTCCACCCACAGGAGTACATATATTTGTTACAATTGCTGAACCTACACTGAAACATCATTATCAACCCAAGTCCAGTTTACATTAGGGTTCCCTCTTGGTTTGTACATTCTATGGGTCTGATGAATGTATATGACACGTATCCAGCATTACAGCATCATAGAGTAGTTTCACGGCCCTAAAAACCTCCTGTGCTCCACCTTTTATCCCTCCTTACCCCCTAAACCTTAACAGCCACTCATCTTTTTACTGTCTCCAAAATTCTGCCTTTACTGCAATGTCATACAGTTAGAATTAAACAGTAGACAACCTTTTCAGACTTGCTTCTTTCACTTAAGTTTCTTCATGTCTTTTCTGGCTTGATGGCTTATTTCATTTTCACACTGAGTAATATTCATTGTCTGCATATACTACAGTTTATCCAACCTTTCACTTACCGAAGGACATCTTGGTTACTTCCAATTTCTGATAATTACGAATAAAACTGCTAGGAACATCTGTGTGCAGGCTTTTGTGTGGACATGTTTTCAACTCTTTTGAGTAAATAACTACAGAGTGTGATTGCTGGATCTTATGGTAAGAGGATGTGGAGTTTTTTGGAGCATTAATCCACTGACTTTAGAGTACTGAAAGATATGAATTTATTGCCATCATGTTGCTTGTAGAGTTGGAGTTTCTGGTGGTATTCTCTGGTCCTTTCTAATCTTTGTTGCTTTTGATATTCATTCATGTATTCATTCATTCATGTATTCATTCATTCATTCATTCATCTTTTCTCCCCTCAGAGAGTTCCCCTTCAAATTTCTTGCAGGGCTGGTTTAGTGGTCACAAACTCCTTTAATTTTTGTTTGGGAAACTTTTTATCTCTCCTTCTGTTTTCAATGACAGCCTTGCTGGATAAAGAATTCTTGGTTGGGGCGCCTGGGTGGCGCAGTCGGTTAAGCGTCCGACTTCAGCCAGGTCATGATCTCGCGGTCCGGGAGTTCAAGCCCCGCGTCAGGCTCTGGGCTGATGGCTCAGAGCCTGGAGCCTGTTTCCGATTCTGTGTCTCCCTCTCTCTCTGCCCCTCCCCCGTTCATGCTCTGTCTCTCTCTGTTGCAAAAATAAATAAACATTGAAAAAAAAATTTTTTTTTAAAAAATATATTAAAAAAAAAAAAGAATTCTTGGCTGCATATTTCTCTGATTCAACACACTGAATATATCCTGCCACTCTTTTCTGGCCTGCCAACTTTCTGTGGATAGGTCTGCTGCAAACCTGATCTGTATTCCCTTGTAGGTTAAGGACTTCTTTTCCCTTGCTGCTTTCATGATTCTCTCCTTGCCTGAGTATTTTGTGATATGCCTTGTTGATGGTCGGTTTTTGTTGAATCTAATGGGAGTCCTCTGTGCTTCCTGGATTTTGAGGTGTCTTTCCCCAGATTAGGAAAGCTTTCCGCTATGATTTGTTCACATAACTGTTCTACCCCTATTTCTCTCTCTCACTCTTCTGGGACCCCTAATTCTGATGTTGTTCTTTTTAACGAGTCACTGATTTCTCAAATTCTTAAATCGTGCTCTTTTGCCTTAATCTCCCTCTTTTTTTCTGCTTCATTATTCTCTAAGTTTGTCCTCTATATCACTGATTCTCTGTTCTGCCTCAGCCATCCTTGTGGCCACAGCACCCATTTGAGATTGCAGCTCACTTATAGCATTTTTTATTTCATCCTGACTAGCTTTTACTTCTTTTATTTCCACAGAAAGAGATTCTAATCTATTTTCGACTCCAGCTAGTATTCTTATTATCGTGATTCTAAATTCTGGTTCAGACATCTTGCTTGTAAATGTGTTGGTTAAGTCCCTGGCTGTCGTTTCTTCCTGTTCTTTTGGGGTGAATTCCTTCGTTTCGTCATTTTGAAAGGAGAAAAGGAATTAATAAGGTAGGAAATATTAAAATTAAAAAAATTAAAATTAAAAAAATATTAAAATTTAAAAATTAAACACACACACAAAATAATCGAATAAATGATGTTAGAACCTAGATGTGTTTTGGTCTGGGTGTTGAAAGTGGCTTGACAGATTAGAGAAAAAAGGGGGAAAAAAGAAAAAAAAAAAGGAAATCATCTGAAAATTTGAAAAAATGAATACACTGAAGTAGATGAAAATGAAATGATGGAAGTAAAACAATTTGAAAACATTTACACAAAAGTAAAAAATAAAGAAAAAAATTAAAAATATTTTTAATAAAAATTTGAAATAAAAATGAAGTTTTTCTCTCTGTATTCAAGAAAACAAAAAAGAGCAAAAAAAAAAAAAAAAGGAAAGAAAGAAAATTGAATAGTTGGACCAGGTAATAGACTGAAATACAACTGAAATTACTTCATTTTTCCCTTAAAGTCAAACTATGAAGCGCTTTATAGTCCATAAGCTAAGCAAGTGGTGAGACTTGTGTTCTTGAAGAGGGAGGTTGGCTCAGTTAGGCAGGGCTTAGTGTAAAGGCTCCATTCTCCACTAGATAGCACTGCTAGCCTACAGGGGTGGATTGTTGTGGCACTTGTAGGTGCGTATATGCATGCTCAGGAGCGGTGAAAATGGGGTCACCCAGATACCCAGTCTCTAGTATCGGAACTCTGTTCTCCCCGATTAGCAATCACGCACCTATCCTTCGTCTTCAGCTTCCGTCCACTTGCCGTTTCCACGCCGTCCATGACCAGGCCCCAGGCAGCACCTCCCTCCCAAGTTTTGTCTCAGATGCAGCTGCCTTCCCCAGCCCCCCACTTCTGAGGGACTGTGGCTTTGACCCGCTCCACCCCTCTGTGAAGGGTCTCACTGAGCAACCACCGGGTGCCAGCCCGCCCCAGAAAAAGTTCACGAGACTGAAGCAGCAGCGTCTCAGGGATTATGAAAATCACAACACACATCTGGTTTCACCCCCAACAACCTTGTTCCAGCACCAGCGAATGTGGCCGTTCTCTGTGGTCTGCTGGGCCCAGGTGGCCTTACAGCCTCTACCAAATGTCCTTCCAGCAGTGGAACCGCTTCTCCCCATGTGGCCCAAGAACCTCCCAAAGAGGATTTGGAGTTTTTTAAGAAACCATCAAACCATCTTCCAAAGTGGCTGCACCATTTTGCATTCCCACCAGCACTGGATGAGAGTTCCCTTTGCTTCATATCCTCATCAGCATTTGGTGTTCAGTGCTCTGGATTTTGGCCAATCCAATAGTTTTATAGTGGTATCTCTACATTTGCATTTCCCTGATGACTTATGATATGAAGCATTTTTTCGTATGTTTATCTGCCAACTGTATATCTCTTTGGTGAGATCCCTATTAAGTCTTTGGTTCTTTTTTTTAATTAGGTTGTTTTCTTATTGTTGAATTTTAAGGATTCTTTGTGTATTTTGGATAATAGTCCTTTTTTAAAAGTCTTCTACAAATATTTTCTCCCAGCTTGTCTTCACATTCTCTTGACAGGGTTTTTCACAAAGCAGAAACTTTTAATTTTAATGAAGCCCAGCTTATCAATTCATTTTTTTGAATGTATTGTCACATCTTTGGTGCTGTATCTAAAAAGTCATCACCAAACACAAGAGTCATCTAGATTTTCTCCCATGTTATCTTCTAAGAGTTCTGTGTTTCACATTTAGGTCAGTGATACATTTTGGGTTAATTTTTGTGAGACGTATAAAGTGTGTACTTAGAACCTTCCCTCCGCCTCCTTTTTGCATGTCCATGTCCACATGAACAGCATCATTTGTTAAAAAGACTCTTCTGCTCCTTGAAGCTAGCTTTTAATGCAACACTGTGTGTAAAATATGAAAATCTTATAAAGCAGATACATTCCTATTTGCATTTCTGGGTGAAAAATGTTCAAATCCCAGACTAATATTAAGCACAAAGAATTATATGAAGAATACACAAAAAGTGTTCAGGATGAACTCATCTGAGGTTTAGAGACTGGCAGCGTCAAGAGCCAGGATCAATAAATCAAGGGAAAAAACCCTCGAGATTTCTAGGATTATCAGAGTTGGTGACATGTGTTAATACCAGGCAGCTAAAGAGTACCTCTTCTTTTCTAGGATTCCAATTTCTACACATAAGGTATCAGAAATTTGCGATCTGCACTTTGAGTCGCCTTTCCTATTTCCTGTATCTAGTCACTGCACTGACTGTATATGAATGTCATAAGGATCTGCCATTTAATCTCATGGACTGATTACCATATATCCCAATGTATAAAAATCCCTTTCAAATACTAAAATGCCACCCTTAAATTCAGAGCATTTGCTACAATTAATATATGCAAATATCAAAGTGACCCAGAAGTAAATGCCCACGTTTTACTTGTGATTTCCATCCAGAAAAAACAAAGAACCATATTCTGAATATCACCCTCAAGTTTCCCAAAGTGAAATTGCACTTCTGCTTTAACTGAAACATATGCATCTTCCTTCCTATCGGAAATGATGTGCTTAGGCCAAAAAGGAAACTTTGCTCTTTCATGAAAGTGCTTGTTACTCCTGAAAGCTACTCCCTCTTCCTGCTCCTTCCAGAGCAAGCATAGAATTATGTACTTTCCAAGTGGGAAAATGACAAGTGTAGGAGAAAAGGTTACTTTGCTAGCCAGGGAGACTATACTGAGTGAACAGACCTGAAGTGGTAACAACATGAGTAGTGGCTGCAAAATGAAACACATGAAAACTATTACAAAGGTAACATGAAATGGGAACAAGGGAAATATGTTAAGAGGTAAAGATGATAATTTAGGCATATCTTAAGAAAGAAAAATATTTATTCATCTTTACTGCTTACAGCTGCCTTTTTTGTAAAACTGACTAGCTGACTCTAAAATTCATATGGATGCAAGAGACCCAGAATAGCCAAATGTGTTAAGTGAAAAAAGTTGGGACCTCAAACTTCCTAGTTTTAAAACTTAATACAAAGCCACGGTAATCAAGACAGTATAGTGCTGGCATAAGGACAAGCATATAGATCAATGGAACAAAACTGGCAATTCATAAATAAACCTTTACATTTATGGCCAATTATTTTTGACAAGAGTGCCAAAACAATTCAATGAGGAAAGAATAATCTCTTCAACAAATGATGCTGGGACAACTGGATATCTACATGCAAAAGAATGAAGTTGGATCCCTTTTTCACACTATATACAAAAATTAACCCAAAATCAATGCTATAAAATTCTTAGGATATAGGATATGTCTTTGAGACATGGGTTAAATAATGGCTTCTTAGGACAACAAAAGCACAAACAGCAAAAGAAAAAAGATAAACTGGATCTCATCAAAATCAAAACCCTGTGCTTCAGTAGATGACTATCAAGAAAGTGAAAAGACAACCCACAAAATGAGAGAAAATACCTGCAAATCATGTATCTGATAGCAACTTGTATTCAGAACATATAATGAGCATTTATAACCCAATTAAAATGGGTAAATGATTTGAAAAGACATCTTATGAAAGATATACAAATGGCCAACAAACATGCAAAAAAGGTATTCAATAGTTTAGTCATCAGGGAAATGCAAATTAAAACCCTAACAAGAGGGGCACCTGGGTGGCTCAGCTGGTTGAGCGTCTGAGACTCTTGATTTTGGCTCAGATCATGATCCTAGGGTCAGGGGATCAAGCCCTGTGTCGGGTTCCATGCTAAGCATGGAGCCTGCTTAAGATTTTCTCTTTCCCCCTCCTCTACTCCTCCTTTGTGCACATGCATGCATGCACACACGCTTTCCTCTCTCTAAAATAAAAATTAAAAACCTTAAAAAGTAAATTAAAAAAATAAAACCACAAGACACCAGCTCTCCATTAGGATTGCTAAAATAAAAAAAAAAAGACAATGACGAATGTCGGTGAGGAAGTGGAGAAACTGGATTCCTTATACACTGATAAAATTGTAAAATGTTTCAGCCACTTTGGAAAAGCTTGGCTGTTCCTCAAAAAGTTAAATACAGAATTACCATACAGCTTTATATAACTCCATACAACACCAATTCCACTCCTAGGTATGTACCCAAGAGAAGAGGAAGTACACATTCACCCATGAGGTTACACATAAACATTTATAGCAGCATTATCCTTAACAGTAAAAAAGTAGAAACAAAACAAATGCCCATCAATTGATGAATGGATAAACAAAATGTGATAAATCCATACAATTGGCACAAAAAAAAAAAAAAGGAATGAACTACTCACACAAGTTACAATATGGATGAACCTTGAAAATATTATGCTAAGTGAAAAACAAAAGAAATTATTATGCTAAGTAAAAGAAGACCGTCACAAAAGACCACATAATTTATGATGCTATTCATACAACACATGCCAAATAAGCAAATCCTATGACAGAAAGTAGATTAGTGTCTGCCAGATGCTGGAAAGATGGGAAAAGAGGAGCAACTGCTATTACATAAGATTTTTGGGGAGGTGATGAAAGTGTTCTAAAAATGGTTAGTGGTGATGGTTCACAACTCTATTAAATATACTAAAAACCGTGGAGTGGTACACTTTTTTTTTTTATTAAGTATTTATTTTTGAGAGAGAGAGAGAATGAGAGAGCACACAAGAGAGCACAGAGGGAGGGACAGAGGGAGGGAGGAACAGAGGTTGAGGGAGAGGGAGAGAAGGGGAGAGAGATCCCACAAACCATGAGATCATGACTGGACGCTTAACCGACTGAGCCACCCAGGTACCCCTGAATGGGTACACTTTAAAAAGGTGAATTTTATGTTATGTAAATTATATCTTAATAAAACTGTTATAAAAACAAAGTTTCAAGGTGTCAATGATGGAAGCAAGGAAACGTACTGACAACACATAAACAGTTCTCCAAATTATTACAAAAGAAAAAAAAATATCTTAAGTCTTAGTCACAACTTTGCTAGAACATCAAAAAAAGTTTTTTCCAGATGATCACATTTACTGACAAGCAAAGCAAGAAGTATTAGAGTAAGCTTGTTCTTTAGAATATATCAGTATGGGGGCGCCTGGGTGGCACAGTCGGTTAAGCGTCCGACTTCAGCCAGGTCACGATCTCGCGGTCTGTGAGTTCGAGCCCCGCGTCGGGCTCTGGGCTGATGGCTCAGAGCCTGGAGCCTGTTTCTGATTCTGTGTCTCCCTCTCTCTCTCTGCCCCTCCCCTGTTCATGCTCTGTCTCTCTCTGTCCCAAAAATAAATAAACGTTGAAAAAAAAAAAAAAAGAATATATCAGTATGGTATAATTGTATTAAAAATAGAAGTTATATTATGATGACCAGAGCAATCTACCACTTGAGGAAAAAATAAAAATCATCCCAATATACAATTTTTTTAAGGCTAATTCAAAGAATTAAAGAGACTCACACTTGGATATCTCAATTTTCTACCTTTGCTCAATGAAATTAAATGAAGAGAAAATTTCAAGACAGATATTCTACAAGTGTAACCGTTATGCTCCCTAATTTAGGAGTTCCTACAATTGAACTACTAAAAGGAAACAAAATTAAACATTCTAATCTTTCAAAATTAGTCAGTTTGCTAATGCAAACCAGAAACACTACAGAATCACATGTTGCACCACTCTAAGTTACTACACTATTAACTAAAAAATGAAAAGTTCAGAAAAAGAACTAAAGGTATTGGCTTTGTGAACATGGCACGTTTTATGAGGCCTGATTTGAAATAACGTGGTCACCTATTCGTCACAGTGTGGGACACTCATTATACTTATTACTACTTAAAAGGGCTAGAAAGGAAACTTTTTTGGTGATGGTCAACAGGTGCCATTCACTGAATACTCAATTTATTTAAGTCATAATTTTAAAACCTTCACACCCTCCATGTCACTTCATTTAATCCTTACAGCAATGTGAGGGGTAGGAATTACCACTCATTTCACAAAAAAGAAACAGAAACATCAACATCTTGGTTTGACCAGGCAAGCTACTAAAAAATGTCAATGCCTCTCTCAAGGAAAAGGTAAGATCAAATCCAATTTTCAAAATTCATTATAGGCCTAAAGAAAGGTTACAAAAAGCACTACTAGGGGCGCCTGGGTGGCGCAGTCGGTTAGGCGTCCGACTTCAGCCAGGTCACGATCTCGCGGTCCGTGAGTTCGAGCCCCGCATCAGGCTCTGGGCTGATGGCTCGGAGCCTGGAGCCTGTTTCCAATTCTGTGTCTCCCTCTCTCTCTGCCCCTCCCCCGTTCATGCTCTGTCTCTCTCTGTCCCAAAAATAAATAAAAAACGTTGAAAAAAAAATTAAAAAAAAAAAAAAGCACTACTAGCATATTCTCTCTTGACAGTCAAATGGACATGAAAATAGAGCGATCACACACAGGCTATAAAGTTGTGAAGTTAATACTCTGCCACTACCATATAATTAACTGACAGCATCTAAGGAGGTAGATAGATGGTCTGTTTTCCTTTTAACTGGTACTTTTAATTCTTACCAAGTTCTTCCCAACACAGAAGCAGAAAACCAGATATGTCAAGAGAAAAAAAGAACAATAATGTATTCTAAGTGTAGCATTTGCATTTAAAATATGCACATATATTTTTCAGAAGAGAAGGACTAAATGGCATAACTGAGCTGTGTGGTACTACTCAAGATATTGAAAGTTATGTTTAAGATGATACTTCATAGATGCACAGAAAAATAAAACCAACAGAAATACTTACTTTCCTCTCCATGAATGTTTTGTTGTGTAGAAACATGCCAAATCCTTATTTTCCCTAATCATGTTCATTTTGTGCTGATACCTAGAAGATAAAAATATGGCTGAATTTAGTACGGTTATCCCTCGAGCTTTTCCTGAATCTCACTACCATACTGTCAAAGCCTGCCATATGGTACTAATTTTAAGGCACAACTTATTCTACAAGTCCATAAGGTTTAAAGGGACAGGTACTGGTCTGTTCCCCTCTCTGTCACACACTTTAGCACACCATATTGTGACTGTCTGCTCCCCTCCACTACACTGGGTTTCTTAAGGACAAAAATTGCCCTCAACATCCCAAGAATAGAGAATCTAATAAAAAATGTTAAAGTAAATGAATCTTTAAATCTCACATTACCAAACAATGCCTTGGCACAATACAAGCACCTAAAAATGTGTGCCAGGTGTCCAATCAATTCCAAAAAGTTTTTGCTGAGCTAAGTGCCAGCCATTCTGCTATCATTGTCACCTTAAAGGAGACCCACTCTAAATACGATTTAAGTTAAAAATAACATTTTCATTAAAGAAGTAATCCATGTCCATAGTAAAAACAAAACAAAAAAAAAAACCTAAAGTGCTCACAAAGTAAATCCTAGCATCCAAAGCTAATCATCCTAGCCTCCCTTCTAATTAGAATAGGGTTTTTTAAACAAAATTGTGATTGTCAGTTGTACTGCTTAAGCCTGTTTTCACACAATATTAACCTTCTTCTATGGAATTGAAATTTTTAAAGTCTACATGCTATTCCATTGTATGAATTTAGTATAACAATGCTACTCAAAGTGTAACTGCAAACATCAAGCCAATTACAGAAACTGACAGTTAAGGGTTTAGAAACTTTTATAGCAATTTGGTGTGTGGACTCCTCTGGCTGAAGAGTTACACAGACCAAACAGTTCAGGACTCTCAAACTTGTGTGATAAACCACACGGTAATAGCTTCCTACCAGCCATATGCACAGGGACCATGTTACATGCAATATTTAAAAATTAGTTTATTGACCATAACCCAGAAGTATATAAAATCCAGACTACTTATTTCATGAGAAAATTTAAATTTAGCTAATTGTACAGGATAAGTCAGTAGAATTGTTAACTAATGAAAGGCTGATAAATTTTGAAAATGCTACATAATTTGCTTCATATTGCATAAAAGTTTAAAATGAACATGGTCAGGCACCTCGATGGCTTGGTCAGTTAAGCGTCTGGCTCTTGATTTCGGCTCTGGTCATAATCTCACAGTTTGTGGGTTTGAGCTCCATGTCGGGCTCTGAGCTGACAGTGGGGAGCCTGTAGGATTCTCCCTCCCTCTCTCTCTGCCCCCTCTGCTTGCTCTCTCTCAAAATAAATAAATAAACTTTTAAAAAAATGAATATGGTCATTTATTTCATCTTTTGTGACTTGACTATCTCTCCTTACCTTTAATTAGAAACGCATTTTTAAAAAAATTAAAAATACTGGATACATACCAAAGTGTCAATGCACACTGAATCATGAGAATCATGGTTCACTTCAACTCTCTTTATATCTTTATACACTGGTCTAATGTGTTTTTTTTTTTAATCAGCAAGTATTATTTTCATAATTTTAACAAAACCGTTTTCATTCAAAAACATTTTTGCAATAGCTTTTTGAGATATAATTCACACACCATAAAATTCACCCTTCTTAAGTGTACAAGTCAGGGGTTTTTAGTATATTCAGAGTTCTACAACCAAGGCTGTTTTTAAAACATTTTTATCACCCCAAAAAGAAACCCTGTTAGCAGTTAGCAGTCACTTCTCATTTCCACTCACTCCCAGCACCTGGCAACCACTAATCTACTTTTTGTCACTATGACTTTGCCTATTTTAAACATCTCATATAAATGTAACCATACAAAATGCAGTCTCTGTGACTGCCTTCTTTCATCTAGCATGACATTTTCAAAGTTCATCTACATTCTGGCATGGATTAGTTTCCTTCTATTGTAGAGATATACCACATTTTGTTTATTCATCAGTTGATGGACAGTTGTGTTGTTTCTACTTTTTGACTATTATGAATCATGCTGCTATGAACATTTCTGTGAACAGTTATTTCTCTTGAGTACATATACCTGCAGGGCAAAAACATTTTAAAAGACACCTCTATTTTGAAACTGCTTTCTTCACTCCTACTACTTGCTTTTGTATTAGCAAACTGGCAAGGTCCTCTACATTCTATGTAGGACACTCTGCCTCTAGATACCTATATGGCTCACACCTCCTTCCAATCTGTGTGCTAATGTCAGTTTTGTTTTGCTTTTTTTTTTTTTTTTTTTTTTTTTTTTTTAACAGAGAGAGGGTGTGCACACCTGCATGCAAGCAGGGCAGGGGCAGAAGGAGAGGAAGGGAGAGACAGAGAAAAATCTCAAGTAAGCTCCACACCCAGCACAGGGCTCTATCTCATGACCATGAGGATCATGACCGGAATTGAAATCAAGAGTTGGATGCTCAACTGACTGAGCCACCCAGGCGCCCCAGATGTCAATTCTATAATAAAGCCTACCCTAACCATCCTGTTATAAATTATAATCATTCTCCTCATTTCACACTTTAAATCCTTCTGATTCCTGTTCATTTTTCCTCTATGGCAACTTTAATAGTCTAATATGCAACTTATTAAATTTATTATTTAATCCTGCTACCATATCCAGACAGAAGCGTTTTTGTGTGTTAAGCTCATTATACACACACACATATACACACATACACATATGTGTGTGTATAGATGTATGTATATATATGTGTGTATATATATGTGTATATATATATGTATATATGTATATATATATAAAAACCTCAGAGCCTATAAGAGTGCCTGACACAAAACAGGTTCTCATTAAGTATTTGAGTGAATGAATGACATACAGCAACCCCGTGGGAAACTCTGATATCCATTTCAAGTTGATGTTCTAACAAGTACTCCTAAATAAAGTTTTGCCAAACCTGCAAAAGCATCAACTCATGCTCTGAGGAATCAGAGAATCACAAGTAACAGCAAGGTTAGGGAAACCTTTACTGTTACCAGAGAGGAAATTACATTCAACTGACATCTTCCTACTAGTGTGTATGGAGACAGCTAAATATAGTCCTGACAGTTGGTGTGTTTTGTTGGTTTTTTCCTGCATCGTGTATCTGGGATGAAACAGCCAACGAAGACTTAGTAAACCAGCAAACATTTCCTCAGCCTTCTAAATCATTTGCAGTAAATGATACTGATGAAAAGAAACTCAGATAGGATCTCCGATAAAGTACCAAAATAGTGAAAAATACAGGTCTACAGATATTCTCTTTCCCTTATACACTACGACTGAAGACTGGAATAAGGAAATAAAAAAGAAGACAGAAAAGATGATGGCTGATATTAAAGAGTGGAGTTTGGATTCCTAGAGTCCTAAGTTAAGATATCTGAATGTCAGACTCTGTACCAAGGGCCTACCTTAGGAAAAGTGACAAAAGAAAATGTATTTGAGTGAAGGGTGACTGATATCATTAAGGGACTTTAAATTTAAAATGGAAGTGAGAGAAAAATAATAGACTTTAAAATGATAACCCCCAATGCCTGGGTGGCTCAGTTGGTTAAGCATCCAACTTTGGCTCAAGTCAAGATCTCATGATTTGTAAATTCGAACCTTGCATCGGGCTCTGTGCTGACAGCTTGCAGCCTGAAGCCTGGAGCCTGCTTCGGATTCTGTGTCTCCCTCACTCTCTGCCCCTCCCCCACTCATTCTTTCTTTCTCTCTCAAAAATAAACACTAAAAAAATTTTAATGAAAGGGGTGCCTTAGGTGGCTCAGTAAGTTGAGCATCCAACTTTGGCTCAAGTCATAATCTCATGGCTCATGAATTTGAGCCTCACGTGGGCCTGTGCTGACAGCTTGGGGCCTAGAGCCTAGAGCCTAGAGCCTGCTTTGGATTCTGTGTATGTCTCTCTCTCTGTGCCTCCCCCACTCGTGCTCTCTCAAAAATAAATAAAAACATAAAAAATTTTAATTTAATAAAAAAAAAATGACAGGGGCCCCCCCCCCCAAAGAAAGGGGGGGGAGGGGGACCCAGAAAAAAAAAAAAACAAGCAACAAAAAAACCTTAAGAATGATTTCATAAGTATTGCTGACTTGGGGGGAATATGTAACTCAAACAGATCTTTTAGGAGAGGAATTAAAACAAGTTTACATCGAGAAGGTTTATCTACAACTTTCTGGAGACATATGAACTTGATAGTGATGAAAGTGATGAGATACCTAAGTAGTCACCTCAATCCAGAGAGTTCTTAGGTTAGGATAGATGAAAGGAAAAAGGGAGAGAAGACCTAACATATTAATATAAAAGTAAACTACTGGAAGATATACAAATGGCCAACAGGTATATGAAAAGATGTTCAATGTCACTATCAGAGAAATGCAACTCAAAAGTATGAGATTTCAACTCACACCTGTTACAATGGCTATTATCAGAACAAACTCCAAAGACAATTTTAGCAAGGATGTAATGAAATTGAACTTTTATACACTGTTGGTGGAAATGTAAAATGGTGTAGGCAGTATGAAAAATAGTATGGAAGTTTCTAAAAAATTAAAAATAGAACTACCAAAGGATCCATGATTCAAACTTCCAGGTATTTATCCAGAAGAACTGAAATTAAAATTAGCATCTTGAAGAGCCAACACTCCCATGTTCATTGTAGCATTACTTGTAAAAGCCAAGATGTGGAAACAACCTTAAGTCTATCAACAGGTGAATGGATTAAGAAAATGTGGCATACACAAACAATGGGATATTATTCAGCCTTGAAAAAGAAGGAAATCCTGCAATATATGACATGAGTGAATTCTGGGGGACATTATGCTAAGTGAAGTCAGTCACAGCAGGACAAATACTGCATGACTCCACGCAGTATCATGAGTTATCTAAACTAGTCAAATTCTTAGACACAACCAGGAAATGGAGCGTGGGAGAAATGGGGAGGTGCTAATCAATGGGTATAAAGTTTCAGTTATGAGAGATGATTAAATTCTAGAGATCTGCTGTACAGCATGGTGCCTACAGTTAACAATACAGTACCATACACTTAGAAATCTGTTATGAGGACAGATCTCATGTTAAGTGTTCTTACCACGATAAAATTTAAGAAAATTTTAAACTACTGATCACCTGACCTGACAGAACAAACACTGATGTAGATAACTATGCTGACAGAAAAATACAATGTAAGATTTTAAAAGTACTCATCTCTCTGGACGTCAGAAGTTCCTATGGCCAAAATCAGCACACCTGACCATTATCTCTAATATTTTAGGAAGCAATAAGTGATAACTGCTTTAATCCTGAGTAACAACCACCAAAAAAGGCTAGTAAAATGAAGTGCCCTTTATAAAAGATAATTACTCTCTGTCTCTAAAAAGCTTGCTTTAGCCATGTGAAATATATATAGGCAGAGGTATATCTGAGAGGTAAGAGAGGGAGGAGACACTCACCTAAGTAGCCAAGTCAACCCCAGAAATAATGGAATAATTCAATGCTATTTATTACTAGTGTCTGCATAGCCTCATAATGGAAATCAGGATAATGCTTTTCTGAGCCCTCAGTAAAGATTATACTGAAATTGGGGAGGTATGGTGACCCTAATAAAAAGATGTAGAACACGTCCTGAAATTATGCAAAACCTGGGTTTACTGCTTATTCCTTATGCTTTAGTGAGCCAGGCCCTATGCATTTATCTACCTCATTTTGTCCTCTACCATGGTACAGGTAGGATGATCCCCATTTTATTGACAAGAAAACTGAGTTAGAGAATTTATATCACTTCCCCAAGGTCACACAGCTGGTAAATACGTAGTTAGGCCAGACTTTGGACTCAATCTGCTTAACTCTACACTCCATGTATTTAACCTCAATAATAATACCTTCCCTCAAGTTTAGGAAATCAAAATAAATTCATTCTGACCATGTAATTACAGATGTATCATTTGCCAGCACATTCCAGGATTAACTTACAACAAGTTCCAATTATTATCTTCACACAATTTCAAACAATAAAACAAACTACCATACTCAACACAGGACAAAATAAATAAAAGAAAAAGGAAGGCTCCAAGGCTGAAATACTCTACCATCTAAAAATAAACTTTCAAAAATTTCTGCCTATAGATAAGCTTTAAAAACACTTTTTAAACAAAGGGTTCAAGATGAACATAAGATGACAGAAATCTGCTACCAATATATGATTCCACGATAGTCTTTAAGGAGCTCAAAAATATTCTTTTAACTAACACTGAACTTTTAAAATAGCCAGATTAGGGGCACCTGGGTGGCTCAGCCGGTTGGGCGTCTGACTTCAGCTCAGGTCATATTCTCATGGTTCTTGGTTTGAGCCCCGTGTTGGGCTCTGTGCTGACAGCTCAGAGCCTGGAGCCTGCTTCGGATTCTGTGTCTCCCTCTCTCTGGCCCTCCCCCACTCACGCTCTCTCTCTCTCTCTCTCTAAAATAAACATTAAAAAAAATATAGCCAGATTAATGAGATCTGAGGCTAGGACCTACTTTCCAACAGCATAATATTAATCTCCAAATTTTCAAGTCAATCTATTTTATATTCTCCATAAAGCCTCAATCACTTTGTGACACAGTCATTTCATCTAATGAAGGCAACTGGTCTGGAAACAGCATTTTCAGACCATGAGGATACTTCTAGACACACAGATAACTCATTAGTAGACAATGGCAATACACAAATATCAGGAAAATGCAGAAGAAACAGGATAAGAAATTCTGTATTATGTATCATTCAAAGTGAGACTTGGAACACCTTCAAGAGAACCACTAGAAAATGAGTGAGTGCAAGTCTTGGGGTCTTCCAAGTACAGTGTTCAAGTGATGATTTAATCTGGTAACACAAACTTCAAATACTTCCCTGTAGCACAGATACCAGACCACAATCAACATAACTAATGGCTAGCACAAGAAGCTACATTAATATACACACTAGTTTTCTTTTTTAATGTTTTTTAATATTTATTTTTGAGAGAGATAGAGTGTGCACTGTGCACGCACGAGCAGCGGTGGGGCAGAAAGAAAGGGAGACACAGAATCAGAAGCAGGCTCCAGGCTCTGAGCTGCCAGCACAGAGCCTGAGAGGGGACTCGAGCTGACGAACTGCAAGATCATGACCTGAGCCAAAAAGCTGAAGGTTTAACGGACTGAACCACCCAGGCACCCCTGTATACACACTAGTTTTAATACTTAATCTATCACCAAGATAAGTAAGGGTGGTGAATTTTTAAAATACTACTTATAGCTAAAGACATATTAGTAGTAACTGCCATTTACAGGCTGCATAACTTTGAAAAAAGCTTCCTAACTTCTGGGAATCAAGGTTCATCTATGAAAGGGAGAGAAAAGCATCGTTAACAAAGAGCTTTGGTGCAGACTAAATTAGATAACTCAAAGGGGAGAATGTGATGGTTGGCTCAGAATAAGCACTCAAAAATATTAACTGCAATCATAATAGTTATTACTGCACTTTAAATAATAAATAGTACTGTACTGTACTAGATATGAAATATTTATCTTTCTAGAATTCTCTTTCAGGCTTCCAGGGTCCTGTATCTCTTAAGGTGTTATTAAATTACTTGATCCTAAGTCTTTTCTCTATTAATTTCAATCCTTGTACTATTTAATGTATATTACCAACAAATCAGTTGGAATTGTTGGAATTGTTATTTTCAAAAGTACAGTGTTTTACTGTCTTAATCAATTAGTATTCACCCGCCCATTCAAAATTAACTACAGCAACAGGGACACCTGGGTGGCTCAGTCAGTTGAGCATCTGACTCTTGACTTTGGCTCAAGTCATGATCCCAGGGAGATGGGATGGAGCCCTTTGTGGGCCTCAGCACTGAGCCTGGAGCCTGCATAAGATTCTCTCTCTTCTTCTGTCCCTCCCCCATTTGCACATGTGCACACATGCTCTCCTTCTCAAATTTTAAAAAAAATTGTTTTTTAAGGAATATATATTTCTTAATCTGGATGGAGTATGAGGGTGTCATTTTATTATCCATTGTTATTTTACTCTTCCAATTTATCTTACCTAAAAGGGTTTTTAAAAAAGAAAAAAATAGGGGCGCCTGGGTGGCGCAGTCGGTTAAGCGTCCGACTTCAGCCAGGTCACGATCTCGCGGTCCCTGAGTTCGAGCCCCGCGTCGGGCTCTGGGCTGATGGCTCAGAGCCTGGAGCCTGTTTCCGATTCTGTGTCTCCCTCTCTCTCTGCCCCTCCCCCGTTCATGCTCTGTCTC
>NW_024412400.1:28499275-28624563 GCF_014898765.1 Herpailurus yagouaroundi | reverse complement strand
CTGTGTCTCCCTCTCTCTCTGCCCCTCCCCCGTTCATGCTCTGTCTCGCTCTGTCCCAAAAATAAATTAAAAAACGTTGAAAAAAAAAAAAAGAAAAAATATATGACAGGTCCAGATAATGATAGATGAATTTTTTTTTTTTTTTTTACTTTTTTGAAAAATTTATTTTTGAGAGGGTATGAGCAGGGCAGGGGCAGAGAGAGAGGGAGACACAGATGGGGGGTGGATGGGCTCGAACCCACCAAACAAAAGATCATGACATGAGCTGAAGTCAACACTTAAGTGAGACACACACCCCACAATAGATGAAATTTTTAAAAATTACGAAGTCAACTATAACCTAACATTTAGCTTTTCTTTATTGCAACTTTAGTCCTATAAAATACTACCATTTTGCAAGTCAATGATACTTATTACATTATAAATACCCCCTCCTACTTAGGTATTTGGAATTTCACTGGTTAGAAATTTTAGATGAAACCAACATAATATTTTTATTTTCAAACTATTTTTTAAATATTTATTTTGAGAGAGAGAGAGAGAGAGAGCGCGCGCGCACACGCGTAGGGGAAGGGCAGAGAGGGAGACAAGAGGATCCAAAGCAGGCTCTACACTGACAGCAGAGAGCCTACTGCGAGGCTCGAACTCACAAACCACGAAATCGTGACCCAAGCCGAAGTCCGACATTTAACCAACTCTTGATTTCAGCTCAGGTCATGATCTCATGGGTTCATGGGTTCGAGTCCCACATCAGATTCCCTACAGAGCCTGTTTGGGATTCTCTGTCCCTCTCTCCTCTACCCCTCCCCTTCCCTCCCCCCACCATCACTCAAAATGAATAAAAACAAAAAAAAATAAATTTATGTTTGATACTTACAAGTTAACTATGATTTAAGAAACTTTTGGAAAAAAGAACTTCACTCCCTAAAAATAATTTATGCTGCATTTAATATTTACATATTTCTCCATTAATATTTACAGATTCTTTAATAAGCTCTAAAAGTGGTTCTAAAATTATTGCTCACAGGCAAAAACTCATAAGCAACCATAATTCCCATTAATAGTCATGAAAATCTGCAACAATTTTTGTTTATTTACTTTTGAGAGACAGAGCGTGCATGGGAGGGACAGAGAGAGGGCGACAGAAGATCAGAAGTGGACTCTGTGCTGAGAAAAGAGCCAGATGAAGGCTCAAACTCACAAAGGTGAGATCATGACCTGAGCCAAAGCCAGATGCTTAACTGACTGAATCACCCAAGCCCCCTATAATCTGCAACATTTCTAATATCAAGTCCCTCAAGCATCAACCAGGTAATAGCATTAACAGTCACTTATAGGCACATTCTCTAAATAGCATTGAGGTATCCAACTAAGAACATGTAAAAAATTATTATATGAGATCTTGGTAGCAGCTGCATCATCAGCACTTGCTACCCTGCCAGTTGCTGAGATGCTACTCAAGTTAGCAAGAATATATTGTTCAAACTAATTATTGCTTAAATTTCATCTCCTTCATTCCTGCAATAGTGTCCCTCTTCAAATTCTTAAAGACCTACCTTTTGATGAGAAAACACAAGCTTCCATTTCCTTTGTAACTTAATCACATTGGAAGCGTCTCCAATGTTTGTAAGTTGGCTTCACCTGTTTTCATTCCAAATCTTAATATTACACCACCAACAGAGCTTTTTTGCAACTTTGCATTTTGTTATTTTGAGAGAAGTGTTCTTCCAGGGGTTAAAAAGTCAAATTCAGGACAACACAGGCATTTTGGCTAGATTCACCCTATTCATGAGTTCCCTTGCTTCATGCTTTCCAACAACATTTAATGTTCTTAACATTCTCTAATTTATTACTGGCAGCACAAACTGGCAATCCATTTAAGATCATTTATGAATAAAATAAGATCATTCAGAAGATACAATTGTGACACAAAACCACAGGATCTGAGAGTCTACACTGAGCAGGAGCCTACATCAAATTGATACTAAGAACAAAGAGCAGGTTAAACCGCCTGGATACCACAGCACCCAAGCAGACAGATTACAGCCAAGCTAGAAGCAAAAGAATTTGCACACATAGCAAAATTAAACGTTATGTGCAAATCTTAAGTAAAAACAGAGCCTTCACTTAGCCAGACATGAGTATAGTCAGAAAAATAGTTGTGCCTTGACTTCATATGGAGTTACATCCTGATAAGCCCATAATCTGCTGAAAATGCATTTAATACAGCTAACTTACCGAACATCATAGCTTAGCCTAGCCTACCTTACATGTACTCAGAACACTTGTATTAGCCTACAGTTGGGCAAAATCATCTAATACAAAACCTATTTTATATTAAGTGTTGAATATCTCAATGTAATTTATTGAATACCATACTGAAAATGAAGAACAGAATGGTTGTAAGCGTTATCAGTTGTTCACCCTGTGACTGTGTGGCTGACTGGGAGCTGTGGCTCACTGCCACTGCCCAGCATCATGAGACTATGCTACCACATAGTGCTAGCCTGAAGAAAGTACCAAAATTCAAAGTATGATTTCAACTGAAGGTATACCACTTTCACTCCATCATAAAGTTGAAAAATTTTAGGTCAAACTACTGTTAAGTTGGGGATTCTTATTGACACACTAGTGAATAAATTAAGGAAATGGCTTTAATAAAGGCTATCTGCCTTTAAAGCACACATTTTGCATGACCAACAGAGTAATTTTTACCCAATTACAACTTGGGAGAGAGCTGGTAAGATACTAATTTTTCCACTTCGAGTCTGTAAAATGAAGAATTAACTCTGCTTTCAAGTAATGAATTAAAAACACGAGTTTGTTTGAAATGCATTAAAAAATAAGGTGGATAGAAATATGATAAAGTACAGTAATGTTAATGTGAAAATCTTGGGAGATGAGTATATGAATATGTAATGTAAAGTTCCTTCAACTTGGCTATAGATGAAAAATTTATTTGGGGGGGGGGAACTGCATTTACCTTTATTTTCTGACCAAATTCTCCTATAAGAGAAATATTTTTCTGCTACATTGTAACACTACACCAGAAAATATGGTATATAGTCACATGATAGGAACTAATTTATCAACTTAATATTTCCTCATACAGCTATATCCTATTAAAAATGCAGGGGGAAGGAGAACCACTGCTAAGGCAAAAGCTAATAATCTTGAGTAATAACCAAAAAGAGAACCCCTTAATACTAGCTTCTTAAAGGCCTAGTTTTATTTGTAACTGAATTCAAAATATGAGTGGCTAGTTCAGTTTCAAAAAAAGGTAAAAATATGTTTAACATTCCTTGTTTTTTTTTTTTGTTTGTTTGTTTGTTTTTTTTTAATTTTTTTTCAACGTTTATTTATTTTTGGGACAGAGAGAGACAGAGCATGAACGGGGGAGGGGCAGAGAGAGAGGGAGACACAGAATCGGAAACAGGCTCCAGGCTCCGAGCCATCAGCCCAGAGCCTGACGCAGGGCTCGAACTCACGGACCGCGAGATCATGACCTGGCTGAAGTCGGACGCTTAACCGACTGCGCCACCCAGGCGCCCCTAACATTCCAATTTTAGTAGATGTGCTGCCAAAACAAGCACAAAATATAGTTAACAGAACATTAATTTTTACCCAGATTAAAAAGCTACAACTAGATTGTCTTAGAATGTTCTGTGTATGGGGGAAAACAGATACGAACTTGAATCTTTAATTTTCAGCTTCACGTTTTAATATAGAACACAAGTATAGGTAAAAGCATTTCTTTGTAAATAAACAACAAAGCAGTAAATGTAACTTATATAATACCTACTGTATAGGGATCTTTATTAAACAGATCACAAAATAAGGTTTGAATACATCCTACCTCAGCTTTCTAAACTTGAAGAACCCACTAACTCCAGAGATAAATGTGGTTAGCAAAGAAAGCCAGTGGTATTATCAAATTTCAGCTGACCAACAGATCTCCAAATAATTGCCCCAAAGTTACAATACTGAAACCTTTGCACTGATGTATCAAAATGAGCTTTTAAATACTTCCAAAATAATCTAAGATCCACCTACCCATTTTTAAAAAAACCCATTCCTTTCCAATTAGAAACCAGACATATATTCATGAAATAAAAGGGCAAGGGAAACTCAAAAGCAAACACTAAATCTAAAAGAACACTTTTAATATTATCTTAATCAGGGGAAGGGCAAGCATAAATATCACAGTAGTTAATTTTGTTGGCCTTTCCTATTCAATATAAATCAAACATTGAAAAAAATTGCTGTCTATATTTTAATCACATGTATGCTGATTTCATCTGAGGGAATAATTCTTACTTTTCACAAAACAGACCTCTGTTGTAACAAAAAAAGTTTTTTTCCAAGAAAGACACATGATTATGACTCTCCTTTCCAAAACTTAAAAATGCCCTGAATATTCACCTAAAAACTGCAAACATGTCCACTTAAGCAAATACTGTGAAATCAATGTCACTGATCATTTACAGATTTTTAGTTTGTACACATTCTTGAAAATTTTTAGACATAATTTCTATCTTTGAAGCTAACCTGGCTTTTGCAAGAACAAAACATACTAGTTCAATAAGCTCTTCTTCAGCTCACAAACAGGTACTTAATAGTCTTGCTGTTACACTAAGTAGACCCTAATGGGTAAAGGAGACTTTCAATTGCCATGTTTAACTTGTTGCTGTTTTTTCTATCACTACAGTAAATGCATAATAGGGGTTTAATTACCCAAGCATATTACAAATACATCTTAGAGGAAGTTTAATAGTAAGCATCCTAATATGCAAATACACTATTAAAAGACAAGGAGTTGGGGCACCTGGGTGGCTCAGGTCATGATCTCTTGGTTGGTGAAATTGAGCCTTGCATTGGGCTCTGCACTGACAGTGCAGAGCCTGCTTGGGATTCCCTCTGCCCCATTCCTGCTTGTATTCTCCCTCTCTCACAAAATAAATATACAAACTTAAAAAAAAAAAAAAAAAGACACATTTAGGCTGCTGTAATTTCCCTTTCACCCAACACAAAATAGCAACAGCATTTAGGTCTTTTTTTTTAGCTCTTTCTGAAATTTCCCTATTATTCCTAACTCTCCCATAGTTCTACACATTTTACAGAACACTCCCAAATCTATCAGTGAACTAAAAAAAAGAAAAAAAAAGGAAAATTCCACTTTTAAAATTAAACCCAGCAGATCTAAGGCTGGGGGCGAGGGAATGGCTTTAACTACTCTCAGATTTGATAAACATCCAAAATACATTCTGCATCTCAAGTAGAAGTTTGAGGGAAAGAAAAACCTAGCACTAGATGACTAAGGAATACATGTCTGAAAAACATGTAAAAAAATGTAAATATTATAATATAGGATTTATAAAATATTAGGGGGAATCTCCTATATTCACAACCTTATCAATCCTTCCATTGTGTTCTGGCAACTTTCTTGACAAAATCAAAACATATAATTATTTTACATTGCTTTGGGATTTTATTTTTGATCTGTTCATCAAAATATCAAATTTTGGGGTACATGGTGGCTCAGTTCGTTAAGTAGTCGACTCTGGATTTCAGCTCAGGTCATGATCTCACGGTCTATGATTGTGAGCTCCACATCAGGCTCCGTGCTAACAGTGCAAAGCCTGCTTAGGATTCTCTCCTTCTCTCTCTATCCTCTCCCCTGCTGGTGCCTACACGTACTCATGCTCGCTCTCTCAAAATAAATTTAAAAAATATGTATCACATTTTTACTCATCAACTGCACAGAGATATTACCAACGACCATGTGCTAAATATGTGAACACTGCTTAGGCAGTGTGGTCACTTCTAAGGGCAACTTATAATGCTTCAACTATAAAATCCCAATGAATTAACTTTGTTGTTTTAGAGATCACTCTTCTTTATAAGCAGTTCATAAAAGTACAAGTAAAACTCAAATATGCAGGCTGTTGAATAAAGTTAGGAGCATGTGAAAAGAGCTACTAGCAAATTATGTTTATCTTTATTGATAAACATCTTAGTGAACCATACTTAACTGTACTTTGCAAATGTAACTGTGTCTAAGTTAGCAAAGATGATCACAACCATGCTGGCTTAAGTTACTTACTACAAAAATATCCCTACATCACTGACTCTCAAAGGAGTATCCACAATTAGGAATCATTCCATACTGCAAGAGATGTTACTGATTGGCATGTGCTGAGCATGTGAAAACTGCTGAAGCAGAAAAATGTATTGAAAACTACTGACTACAATTTTACAGTAATGGTTGGGGCAGGATGCTGCCCCATGAGACACTATGATTAGAAACACTACAGTAGTCCCCCTGCCCCTTACCCATAGGAAATGTGTTCCAAGACCCCTAGTAGATGCCTGAAACTACATAGTATCCAATCCTATATAGACTATGTCTTTATACATATTTACCTATAATAAAGTTTAATTTAGAAGTTAGGCACAGTAACAGATTAACAACAATAACTAATAATAAGACAGAACAATTATAACAACATGCTGCAATAAGTTATGGGACTATGGTCCCTCAAAATATCTTACTGTACTGTCAGCCTCCTCCTGATTTGAGATAAAATACCTATGTGATGAGATTACATGAGGGGAATGATACAGGCACTGTAACATAGCATTAGCTATTACTGACCTTCTGACATCAGGAGGATCATCTGATTCTGGACTGCTATTGACCTTGAGTAATTCAAACTGTGAAAAGTGAATAAAGGGGGATGGGGGAACTACAGTACTATGATTCAGTGAATGGAGCTAGATACCCCTCAACGTATAAGACAGTCCTATGGGTTGAAGAACTACCCTTAGTTGACTTTCAAATATCCAAGTGGGCATTCACATCCATAAAAACCTACTTATAACTAATGCCAATTTTAATTCTGTATTAAATATAAATCACAAAGTACATTTTGCAGAGTTTAATATGAGTATAATTTTCTAGGAATGCAACTATCATGTAAATGGAAAGATTATACTTTGAGTCCTCTTGGCTTTTGTTTCAGAATGTCTGTATTTTGTCTTCATTGTTGAAAAATATTTTTGCTTTTTTTCTTCCAGTACTTTAAAGTTGTCACTCAATTGTCTTTTTGATTGCATGGTCTCTCTACTTTAACTCTTTGTTTCTCTGTACAGGTCTCTCTTTGGCTACCTTCAAGATTTTCTTTCTCCTTTGTTTACATCAATTTAAATATGATGTCAAGGTGTATTTTGAGTTTTGGGGGGGCATGGGTATTTTTCTTGGTGTTCTCTAAGATTCCGGATCTGTGGTTTGATGTCTGACATTAATTTTGGAAAATTTTCTATTATTTCCTCAAACAATTCAGTATTTCTTCTGCTCTGTTCTCTCTTCTTCTGTGATTTCAGTCATTATATATTAAAATGTTTGATACTATCCCCAAGCTCTTGGGTGTTTTTTTTTTTAACTTCATGTTTCAGTTGGGTAATTTCTTCTATCATCTGTAAGTTTACAGACTCCTTCCTTGGCTGTCAATTCTGATAAGCCCCAAAGCATTCTTCATTTCTTTACTGTGTATTAATACTTCTAGTATTTCTTTTGATTCTTTCTTATAGTTTCTATCAGGTGAAACCACCCATCTCATCTTGCACACTGTCCACTTTTCTGTTCAACATTTAACATTATAGTCATTTTACACTGCCTATCAGATAATAGCATCTGTGTTAATCTAAGTGTACTTCTGATAATTGCTTTCTCTTGAGAAAAAAATTTGTCCATTTAGCATGCCTCGTAATTTTTGGTTGGAAGCTGAACATGTATAGAACAAGAGAGACTGAGGCAAATAAATGTGGTAACTGAAAATGGGCTTGTCTTTGCTAGGTCTTTAGTGCAGTGTTTGTGATCTGTTTAGAAGTTAGGCTGGGTTTGATGTGCTGTTGCTGTGGTTATTCTCAGTGTTCGACAGGCTTCAAATGTGCAGAATAGCTGGTGCCCATGGTGAGGACGGTTTACTAAAGCAATGTCTATTTGATCCTTTGTGCTGTACTCTTTGCATAATCTAGTTCCTCACCTAATAATACTCTGCATTTACTTGTTACTCAAAACTTCTTATGATGGTAGGAGGTTGGAGATAGTCTTTGTGCTTCAATTAAGGTTCAGTCTTAGGCATACACTAGATCTCTGGATCTCAGGGGTATGATCTTATTCATGCTGGCAGCAATTTTAAGCTCAGTACCCCTCCCTGAGAAGATTCTTTCCCCTTTTCTGGTCTTCCCCCAGCTCACTGAATGCTCACCAACAAGGCCAGCAGAGATATCCTTCCCTCCACAGATTAAGGTTTTTGCTCCATAAAAGCAGCAAATAGAAAGAATCAGAGCTTTGTGCCCCTCCTGAAAACTGCTATTTTCCTCCTCTAAGTCAGCACCAACAACAGACATTCCCCAAGGTTCTTTCCAATCTTTTCTAGGAATGCCCAGTGAGTTTGTGGAGAAAAAGCGTGGAAAAAGGTATACTCAGCTTTCATCAATTTGTCAGCTCTTCTAGCTCAACGCTTCTTGCCAATACCCAGCTGTGTCCAATGAAGGTCTACTCTGTCTCCTTAAATTCTGGGCTAGTCTGCTCTGTGACCTCAGTTTTTTAACAGATTTCAAAAAAAAAAAAAAAAGTCATGAATTTAAAGTTAGTCCCATTCTTTTCTGGTGCAACAGTGAGAGCAAAGCTGCTTTTTATCCCAGGACCAAAGCCAGAGGTGGCTGTATTATTTAAAAACTATCTTGGGACAATAAAGCAGGTGTTAAAAATTATTTGGAATAAAAAGGGGGTCTTTATTAGGTTTAATGAAATTGAGAAACACTGTCTTAAAGGATTTCTTTCAAAACACCTGCCCTTTAACCCCTGCTAGACATTACAGTCAACATTTAGGCCTAAAACTATTAGCAACCAAATCTTTGTTACAGTTTATCTGCACAGTCTTGCATCTAATTTACTCATTTTAAGTACCTCAATCAGAGAAGCAGGGGAAAAGTGCAATGGAAATCTCAAAATCACCTGTGTAAACAGAACTGGTTAAGGAACTGAGCCAAATTAAGTTAAAACAGGTCCTTTTCTTTTCAACTGTAATTTATTATCTATTGAGAACCAGATTCAACTATCAACCTTTCTACAAATTTAATAAAGCCAGCATTGTTACATCCAACTTAGCAACCAGCTTCAATTTATTTGTGGGTAAAGTTAAATTCTTACAAATAACTCCTGCTTTCCATCATTCCATAACTTTTGCACTCAAAGTGCTCATATATTTTATAGACTATTCACTACTGCCACTTTAGAAAAAGAGGAATATCCATTGCCTCCCAGTGGAATGGAAATGCTGGTATTTTCCATGAACCGGACTATAAGTTTAAGGTTCTTGACATTCCTATCTCTTAATAACCCTCTGACTCCTCTTTTCCTCCCTTAATATGTTCTATTTCCTGTTTTCAAGCTAGGAATACAGTGTAACATTTTCTAAACAGGACTTATGTCCCATTGTAATATTAATAGCAAAAGCCAAGTTTGAGATACAGCTGTTTAAATACTGTTTCATATTACATTTAAAATGTTAACAAGGTTTTAGGTTACATACTACATTCAGTTTAAACACTAAAGCACTTTCCAGAAACCAAAGAAACACGAATCAAGTCGTTTTCAGATACGGAGTTTCTGACAAGCAGTTTTCTAAATACATAAATAAATAAATAATTTTTTTTAGGGCAAGTCCTATTTCATATCCCTATAGACTCAGAGTAGTGATAATATACTACAAAACCTAACCACTGTAATTTCCTCAAACTCTGCAGACAGTATTTTCAAACCTAGAAATCCATCAGCCCTATAAAAAAAAAAAAAAAATACAGTGAAACAATCACTAGGGTAGATCCTGAAGAAATATTCTGAATTTTTTTCCCCCGAAGACGTTACACTCCAAGAGGCTCAAAATAACCCTATATAGTGTAAAGTCCTTAATAGAGAACTTAAAAACATCAGGCAAAGAGACCCTCCTTTTTTAGGGGAATCACGGCAGGGTAAAAGGGAAAGCAGAGAAGGGAAATTATCACTTTGGGAAACCATGGCCACATTAGGGGGAGATTTTTTTACTGGCCCCCCCAACAACTGATAAAGGATACAATCTCAAGACATCAACTGATAAAACAATCTCAACACAAGAGTGGTTAACTGAACACCCTACAACAACGCAGTTTAAGGGAAGACACTCTTCTTCAGTGTAGTCAAATTTGCGTTCAACTGCTAGTTCACTGAGCGTTTCAGTCCTACTTCACCTAATCCAAAGGCCACATTCAAAGGCAAAAACCACGGCAGTGAAGGAAAAGACCACTGAAAATAAGCTTCCCTGCAGGAAAAGGAAAAACCTTAGAGAATAAACTTGATTTTGGAAAAAGGAGAGACTGGAGAAAAAAAAAAAAAAAACGCGGGTGCTCCCCATCTCCTAACAAAACGAAACAAAGCTAAGCAAAGAAAGTCCAAAAGTCTACACCGGACGTGGGGGGAAAAGGGGGTCGCCGACCCCAGGAAACGAGAGTTGCCGGCATCCAGCAGCAAGTGTGTTCAGACTAGAGGGCTGGAAGGGAATCCCGAGGGCGGAGTCCAGAGGGGAGTCAGGGGTGTGTGGGGGTAAGGCTGTAAAGAGCGGATCTGGGGGGCCACGGTGGGTAGAAAACGAAAAAACAAGCCAAAAAAGAGGGGTGGGGTTGAACAAGGCAGCACCCTGGGAGACTGTCACTTAGACACGGGGGATCCGACGGGAGAAACCAGACCAGCAGCCTTGGGGGAGGGTAATCTGCTTTCTTTAATAGCTGAAGGCCAAGACACCACCCCTCTTTTTCCTGTGCTCGGCCCCTCAAGTATCCGTGGCGTGAGAAGGGGGTAAGAAAGAGCCCCCAGAGGCCGGTGCCCAGAGCGGTTTACCTTCGCGGAAGGCTGGAGAGGCTCCAGCCCGAGCTCCTCCCGCCGCCGGCTCCGCGTCCGGAGTGAGATGAGGTGCACCCCAGCCTCCTCCGCCTCACCACTTCCCCTTTCCCCGGTCGGGGCCCTGTAGCTCCGCTGCCGCGGGTTCCTGGTGCCGCGGCGGCGCGGCCTCCCCGCCCCCTCCGCCTCCTCCCTCTGCCTCTCAGAGGCTCACTCTGGAGGCCGCCATCTTCACTCAGGCTTTCAGCGACCGTGCTCCAATACGCCTGCGTCGCCACCGCCCAGGCTGTCACGAGACCCGGTCAGCTGATTTCAATTCTTCCGCCTTCTGTCCCGCCCTCCCGCAGGCATTTCTCGGCTCTCCCCATCCCATTCGCCCCCTCTTCCCAGAAATTCCGCGTTCTACGACCCGCCCGCCCCCCAAAAGTTGCACATGCGCAAAGTGACGAGGCCAGCTGTAGGATCCGGAGTCCACGCAGCGCGTGAGGGGGTTCCGCCCCTTGGTGCGTGCCGAGAAGCACCCACCCCGGAGCGCTCGCGCCCTCTCGGGCAGAGCCACGCCCCTCCGGCGTGTTCTCCTAAGGTCACGCCCTTCTGCGTGTGGTTCTGAGTCCTGCCGGGTGTTGTGCGGTCCGGATATTTACGCTGTTAAGTCCCAGATGTCCTGTTTTAAATCCTTTCCGCAGCTTCGCGCTGGACTTCAAGTGCCGTGAAATATACACGAGGCAATCCGAAGAGTCAGCCTACTACGCGGTTTGGCTGGATTGCGAGTCAGCAGGTTCACCACTATTAAAACTTGCAGAACGACAGTTTGAGGGCTTAAACTTTTGCTGGTCTGGGGGGGTCGCCAAGACTAAAACTTAGGTGTTGCCTCCGGCTTTCCGTCGATGGTAGGGCCGAGAAGATAATACTGATAGCTCCACTTATTGTCGGCTGATCACGTGTCAAGGGTTTTATTTGCGTTAGTTAATCCTCAACTCTGAAGTAGGAATTGTCCTTGTTTTGCAGAGAAATGAAGGCCCCTTCCCACAGTAACGGACTTGGTATTTGAGCCCTAGCAGTCTGACTCCATGGTCAGTGCCCTCAATAGCCTCTCCCCTGAGCATACAAGGGAGCTGGAGGCGGGGCGTCAGGTTAGAGGAAAGAAGGGACATTATGTGTTCACCTGTGAGAAAAAGTTAAAGGAACTTCAGTCTCCCCTCCCAGACCTGAACTCTAAAGACCGCAGTTCAAAAACAAACTATGCTGCTGCAAACTTTAAAAGATGAATGGGGGTGACTTGCATGGATACATTATTTCATGTGGGTTAAAGGTGTCTGATGAAGGGTTTAATATTCTGCAGAGCAATGCTGAAATTGATTTATCAGAGTCTTTTTCAGTGGTTGACTTGTTTTTAGAGATGGTGATTGCAGGATGAAAAATGTAGACAGTGACTTTTTACAGGTTTTGCTTCTTGACTCTGTTGACCCTTTGTCCTACCTTGGGGCAGAAAAGACTGCATTTAAGCTCAGAGTAGTCTTTCCTGTACTGCAGCAGTAAGATAAGGTGCAACTAAGGGGTGGAGTCAGGAATAGCTGGGTGTGGACAGAACCCTAAATAGAGTAGAAGGGTAGAAGAAAAAAGAAACTTGAGGGCTTAGTTAAGGAGCCTTCTTGTCTTATCCCATGGAAACAGAAACGGGTTTATGTGGCATTTTATAGGTTGCAAAACCTGCCAATAATTACAGAAGTCAGTATGGAGTGTATTATTTTCATTTTTTAGAGGAAGCAAAGAGAGTCCAAGTGACTTGCCCAAGGTGACCTAACTCCTAAAGGTTAAGCAGAGATATAGTCACAGAACTTGTAACATCAAAGCCAGTGACGTAGTAAACCTCCACACAGACTCTCTGTTCAATATTTGGGACAAATATCGGTTCTCAGAGTTGGGAAAAGACTTAGGCATACTGCAATGCCCCCATCCCCAATAGTGGAAAATCTCCTGCCTTCCAAGATGTTTTTCTTAATGTTTAGAAACTATCCTATTTGTATTCAGCCAACTTGACCTCTCTTTCATGAGCATTTTGGTTTTTTGTTTTGCCTGTGTGTGGAATTCCTTTAAGTATTTGCCTATACAGCTAATCACCTATGTCACTCTCTCTCTTCTGTTTATCACTGACTACCCCAGCCACAGCTTCCCATCTTCAGAAACCGTATTCCTCATGGTTTCCGCTACTGCTTACAGGATGTGGTTTCAAGCCTTTTCACAATTGCCTTGGTTGCTCTTAATTTGATTTGTACAAGTTTGTCAGTGTCCTTCTTAAAACACTAGAGCTAAACACAAGAGTCAGGAAGGACAGGAGGGCTTGTCCCTTATTTCCCTTTTCTTCTGTTAAATCCGCGCCCCCCCCCCCCCCCGCCACACACACACACACTCTTTTTAAAAAGGGCGACAAATACAAGGCAGGCCCCTCAGACTTCTCTTTCTGGATTTGTCTTTTTACTCAAAATTTAAATTTGCATTAGCTTTCCTAACACGTTCATAGTGTACACAAATCAGATTTAGTTAGGAAAGGGGAACACAGAAGATGCCATTCTAAACTGTGTGATGTATATACTGACAATATTTCACAGCTGTTTACTTTCATCAGTGGTGTAAGTTAGTTTACAAAGCAGGAGAGATTTTAGATTTTAGGCAACCCACAAGATGGTCAAACACCTGATTAAACTCCCTGTTGCAGTTAAATTGTCCTTCCTGGGGCGCCTGGGTGGCTCATTGAACTCACAGTTTGTGAGTTCAAGCCCCAGGTCAGATTCTGCCCTATCAGTGTAGAGACTGCCTGGGACTCTCTCTCTCTCTTTCTCTCTCTCTCTCTCTCTCTCTCTCTCTTAAAATAATAAACTTTAAAAAATTTTTAAAAATAAATAAATTGTCCTTCCTAGTTGTATCAATGTCCAGATCCAAAATAAATCCCTAGGAACTCTGTGTAATTCAGCAAGGTTTGACCTGTTTTCTGTACAGTAGCCACTAACCCCATGTACCTCCTGAATACTTGAAATAAAGCTAAAATACCAGATTTAATAGTAAAATATTGCATTAATAATTTTTATGTTGATTACATGTTGAAAGAATATTTTGGATCTATATTTGGTTAAATAAAATACATTATTTAATTTTACTTGTTTTCTTTTTTTTCAAATGTAGCTACCAGAAAATGTAAAATTTTATAGGTGGCTCCTATTATCTTTTCCTCTGACACTGCTGGCTTAGAAAGTCTTGTACAGACATACAGTCAGAAAATACTTTCCAGTTAACAAGCTTGAAGCTCCCACAGAATCACCTTCTACTGGACTTCATTTTAATTTTCTATGTGGTTGTTTTTTGTTTGTTTTTCTTAAGGTTTATCTTGCCACATATAGCTTGTTATGTTCCTCTATGATACTCAAATAATTGTATAGACTTGAAAATATTACCAACATGTGACAAATGATGATAGCACATGGATTCCTTGATGTATGTGCATATGCATGTACACATAAATAGTATTCACAATTAAAAAATAAATAAATAAATCATAGGGGTGCCTGAGTGGCTCAGTTGGTTAAGCATTTGACTCTTGATTTCCGCTTAGAGGTCTTGATCTCAGGCATGAATTCAAGCCCCAGTTGGGCTCTGAGCTGGGCATGGAGCATACTTGAAACCAGCCAACCAATCAATCAATCAATTCAACCAATCAATCATAGCCTGGCTTCACCTGTTCAATTAATCCTATCCCAGGAACTCTAATTTTATTAATATGAATGAAAATGTATTTTTAAAAAGTATAATTATGGTCACATAGGAAGGATTTTGAACTTCTATTACCCAAAACATGCTTTCATTTAATTACAGAAAATTATTGAGTTCTGACCTTATTTTCAGGGTTGGATCAAGAGGGAAAATGAAATACCTGGTGTGTGGTTTAACAATTTGAAACCATTATTGAAATACTATTTTATTAAGGAGAAGGCCTTCTGTGTTCTTTTATTAAACTTAACCCCAACTGCTTGGTTTTTTTCTTTTCTTTTCTTTTTCTTTTTTTTGCAGTCTATGCATTGCTGAGGATTTTTCAGTTCAGACGTTCCTACTAGTTAATGAAACACTTTCAGTATTACCAGATTTGAGGAAAAATCAAGAGGCTTATGTATGCTTTTCCATAAAGGATTTTGCAGTAAAGATTTCCAATCTGCTATGAAATTATTACAGACTGGCACAAAAACAGACACATAGACCAATGGAATAGAATAGAAACCCCAGAACTAGACCCACAAACGTATGGCCAACTCATCTTTGACAAAGCAGGAAAGAACATCCAATGGAAAAAAGACAGTCTCTTTAACAAATGGTGCTGGGAGAACTGGACAGCAACATGCAGAAGGTTGAAACTAGACCACTTTCTCACACCATTCACAAAAATAAACTCAAAATGGATAAAGGACCTGAATGTGAGACAGGAAACCATCAAAACCCTAGAGGAGAAAGCAGGAAAAGACCTCTCTGACCTCAGCCGTAGCAATCTCTTACTCGACACATCCCCAAAGGCAAGGGAATTAAAAGCAAAAGTGAATTACTGGGACCTTATGAAGATAAAAAGCTTCTGCACAGCAAAGGAAACAACCAACAAAACTCAAAGGCAACCAACGGAATGGGAAAAGATATTTGCAAATGACATATCGGACAAAGGGCTAGTCTCCAAAATCTATAAAGAGCTCACCAAACTCCACACCCGAAAAACAAATAACCCAGTGGAGAAATGGGCAGAAAACATGAATAGACACTTCTCTAAAGAAGACATCCGGATGGCCAACAGGCACATGAAAAGATGTTCAGCGTCGCTCCTTATCAGGGAAATACAAATCAAAACCACACTCAGATATCACCTCACGCCAGTCAGAGTGGCCAAAATGAACAAATCAGGAGACTATAGATGCTGGCAAGGATGTGGAGAAATGGTAACCCTCTTGCACTGTTGGTGGGAATGCAAATTGGTGCAGCCACTCTGGAAAACAGTGTGGAGGTTCCTCAGAAAATTAAAAATAGACCTACCCTATGACCCAGCAATAGCACTGCTGGTAATTTACCCAAGGGACACAGGAGTACTGATGCATAGGGGCACTTGTACCCCAATGTTTATAGCAGCACTCTCAACAATAGCCAAATTATGGAAAGAGCCTAAATGTCCATCAACGGATGAATGGATAAAGAAATTGTGGTTTATATACACAATGGAGTACTACATGGCAATGAGAAAGAACGAAATATGGCCCTTTGTAGCAACGTGGATGGAACTGGAAAGTGTGATGCTAAGTGAAATAAGCCATACGGAGAAAGACAGATACCATATGTTTTCACTCTTATGTGGATCCTGAGAAACTTTACCGAAACCCATGGAGGAGGGGAAGGAAAAAAAAAAAAAGAGGTTAGAGTGGGAGAGAGCCAAAGCATAAGAGACTCTTAAAAACTGAGAATAAACTGAGGGTTGATGGGGGGTGGGAGGGAGGGGAGGGTGGGTGATGGGTATTGAGGAGGGCACCTTTTGGGATGAGCACTGGGTGTTGTATGGAAACCAATATGACAATAAATTTCATATATTGAAAAAAAAAGAAATTATTACAGACATTTTTACTCATCAGCCCTTCAAGGAAATATAAGGTGGTAAAACATCACAAGCAAGTCTCTGATCCTCTTTGCGCTTCAGTTCCCTCATCTGTAAACTAGGGATATTGATAACTTGAGAGACAGTAGTGAGAGTTAAAATAACTTATGTGGATGGAGCACCTGCCTACTAAGCACTCGATACCTGCTAATTTCCTCACTAATCTCAGGGTCTCCAACTGGTTTATATATAATCCTTGTGCTTGAGTTCCCTCTGTCTGGACAAGACAAGATAAACAGACATTGAAACTATTAATTCACAAAACAGGGAAGTTCAAGTGTTCATTCTTGACAACTGTATCTGACTACTCTTACCATGAAAAATCATAAAATAGTTCATGCCAAAAAGGTGTCATTATTTTTTTATTTCTTGCAAGAGAACACAGTCGACTTGCTAAAGTCATACATGAATGTTAACGATGTGTAAAGACCTAGATGCGTGCGGTGTTCATCTGTACAATATTTGAGTAATGAGCCAAAATTTGATCATGAAGTTATTAGAATGCCAATGGCCCATTCACTAGGAATCAAGGTGAGAAAACATCCTCTAAAGTTAATTAGGTGCACAGAAGCTTCTACTTCCCATTGATTTCATCAAAATTCACCACAACTATGAGGAAAAGATGTCGATTTGTTGATAATTGGATAATGACTTGTTCATATTATGTTCATCTAGGAACATAACACTTAATTACACAATTAAATTCTTGCTGACTTTGTACGTATAAAGATATGACTGCCATTTCTGTATAAAACTTAATTTTGCCAAAAAAACCATGACTATTTTTTTCCTTCTGAGCAACAGTAATCAGGTGGCAGCCACTTACTTAGCATAAAGCAAAGTAAAACTAGTATATAGGAAGTAGTATTTCAAGCTCAGCTACTGGTTCTCAAATCTATACTGTGGATATTTTGCAAAAAATAAATAGTAAATGAATGTAAAGCAAAATAAAAGGTACCTATTAATCAATGCAATTTCAAAAAAATCTTACTAATATGAAAGTCACTCACACACTTAGTCACTGCAGCCACGCAATTTCAAAAAATGGTACAGTTACAGTGGGTCTATTACACTTCTGCCTATCAAACAAACCTTTGACAGTGGAAAGCAGTGTACTGTACTCAAAAGAAACAATGGTTTAATTACAGCAAGTAGGGTCCCCTTTTTTTCCCATTTGTGATTATCTTCTGACGAATGTATTCACTTACTTGGGGAGATATGTATGTACGTATGTTTTTCTTACCTTTCCTTTATCTTGTAAATGTTCAAATCCCAGTTCTACCAGTTATTAGCTACTTAACCTTTGGACCTCAATTTCCTTATCAAAGAAAGGAAGGTAATATACATATCAACTACAGTTGTTTTGAGGATTAAGAGTCAAGATACACTATCTGATAATGATGGACCAATATTATTTAATATTATAAATGTACATAATAGAAGAATAAAAATCATAAACTTAAAAATGGGATAAGGGAGAGGGAGATAGTCTAAATGTACCAAGTCCTTATCTTTCATAATAGGGAATAAATTCATACTGTCTAAATGTTAAAAACCAAGAAAGAAGGGCAAAAGAAGACTTTTATGGAGCATTTAGTAAGCACCACTCATGTTTCCTAAGTGTTAACTTCCTCTTTTCCTTATATACCTTTTGTTCTCTTTCTCTGTAATTCTAGAAGAAAATAATGCAATATTTGGGGCAGTGCTGGATTACACAGTAGGCAGTTTAAGCAAGTGCTTAGGGTACCAGCAAAGCAAAGACCCCAAAGATGAAAGAAACCTAAAAAGGATTTGCTATTTAATGTTTTATTAAAAGCATCAAAATAATAATCATGAGAAAAATCAGAATTTTGTTGAGTTCCCTTCACTTATTTCATGGGTGTAGAATTGAGGACCTCTAATGACCTAAATCCCGTTCTGAGTTGGGGAGATTTGTTTTTTAATCTGTGAATACATATTCATGGAATAGGAGACTTTATATTAGTATGTTGAAAATGGAAGTTGAAAAAAAGAGGTTAAAGTGGGAGAGAGCCAAAGCATAAGAGACTCTTAAAAACTGAGAACAAACTGAGGGTTGATGGGGGGTGGGAGGGAGGGGAGGATGGGTGATGGGTATTGAGGAGGGCACCTTTTGGGATGAGCACTGGGTGTTGTATGGAAACCAATTTGACAATAAATTTCATATATTGAAAAAAAAAAAAGAAAATGGAAGTTGAAGACAGGCATGACAGAGCAAAGAAGAGTTGTAAGGGAGGGGTATTACTGTGCACTAAAAGTTCACCCTACACCCTAACATGTTGTTACCTGTTTTGTATAGATGAGAAACTCTCCAAGGTTCAGAGAGCTTATGGGACCTGCCCAAAGTCCCCCAGTTAAGTAAGTGCCAGAGTTAGAATTTAAATCCACATCCACCAAGGGTACCTGGGTGGCTCAGTCAGTTAAGCATCAGACTTCCAGCTCAGGTCTTGATCTCACAGCTGGTGAGTTCAAGGCCCATATCCAGCTGTGACCTGACAGTTTGGGGCCTGCTTTAGATTCTGTGTCTCCTTCTCTTTCTGCCCCTCCCCTGCTTGCTCTCTCTCTCTCTCTCTCTCTGTCTCTCTCTCTCAAAAATAAACATTAAAAAAATTTTTTTAAAAATATCCACATCCACCTGGTTCCAAAGCCTAGGATTTTCCAAGAGTAATTTGATGACTGTTTTTAATTACAGGCGAAATGATACAGTTTGAACAGTTAGAATAGACAACTTAGATCTTCTTCTAGTCCTTCCTCTGTACTCTCTAGAAACTTAAAGATTTTCTGCTATGACCAGAACACAAATTCTGTGGTGATTATTATTACCATCAGTAGGTAGAGGAAAAGATGCCTAAGGGAGTCCCAGATCGTTTTAGGAGAATTACCAAACAATAAACACTGAGAATTTCCACCAGAGAGAAAATGTATGCAGTAATAGCTAGTTAGAAGTTCAGGGGTTACATTTTTCGTGAGGGTCATTAATATTTCTAAACCAAGGAATTTCCAACATATAGTCTTATATGTAGGCTGAGTTTATCATTTATGGTCTGATAACAGAATCTTTCGAAAATCATATGGATAGCTTAGACTAAGGAACACTTTAAAAGTTCACCAAATCGGGATGCCTGGGTGGCTCAGTTGGTTGAGTGGCTCAGGTCATGATCTCAGTTTGTGAGTTTGAGCCCCATGTCGGGCTCTGTGCTGACAGCTAAATAATGTCAGCATTATTTATGTCGGGGAGGTGCTAAATAATGATTTACCACATTTTGCTTGTTTCAGACCTAAAGCACCATGGGGCCACCATCTATTTAAATATCTCACTGTATTATTCATTGGGGACATTTTTGCAAAACTCAGACTTATTCATGTTTTAGAACTAATTTGGTTGTTGACAGAAATTTAAATTGAGAAATAAAAACTATATTGTTTTAATATTTGTAAACAATCTTAAATTATTTAACATATATAGAGACATGGCAAACATAGTTTTCTAATAGTTACATAGTTTTTCAAGTAATCCATATTTACACACAGACACATAGGTTAATGAAATCCACATTAGAGAAAATATATGTCTTCTAACATTATATAGAAAAACAGAATAATTAGACTTGGTGATCTGGTGAACTTATAAAAAAAATTTTTTTAATGTTTATAATTTTTGAGAGAGAGAGCAAGCAGGGGAGGGGCAGAGTGAGAGAGGGAGACACAGAATCCAAAGCAGGCTCCAGGCTCTGAGCTGTCAGTACAGACCCTGACACAGGGCTTGAACCCACAGACCGTGAGATCATGACCTGAGCTGCAGTTGGCCCCTTAACCGACTGAGCCACCCAGGTGCCCCAGTGATTTGGTGAACTTTTTTTTTTTAATTTTTTTAATTTTTTAAATGTTTATTTTTGAGAGAGATTGAGACAGAATGTGAGTAGGGGAGGGGCAGAGAGAGAGGGAGACACAGAATCTGAAGCAGGCTCCAGGCTCCCAGCTGTCAGGACAGAGCCTGATGTGGGGCTCCAACCCATGGGCTATGAGATCATGACCTGAGCTGAAGTTGGATGCTTAACTAACTGAGCCATCCGGGTGCCCCTATGCTATGAGCTTTAATACATCATCTGATTTAATTTTCATTGCAATCCTGCAATGAAAGGAAGATGCTATTATTATCCCCGTTTACTAGGTGAGGAACCCAAGACTTTAGAGAAGGTATTTAGCATTCCCAATGTCTTATCACTAAAAGTTACAGAGCCTTTCCAACCAGGTCCCTTGTATTTCAAAATCCGTGCTCTAAACCGATTACCTTCATTTAAGACATTAGCTCTAATAGCCATGATTTCCTCTTTCCTTGATCATTACCGAGTCACTTCTGGTTGTAATTCCACTAAAAAGTTATGTTGGAGGTTTGTAAATAAAGGAAAACTCTTCCACACTTTGTTTATGGTGTGTTTTCTCAAAATAACATGGCAGAACTACATTTGTACCTTATTCTTATCAACATCATTCATAATACTGTGTTATCTTGTATTAAAATTTGACCTATGGGTAAATGATCTCCTCAAAAATATTGTCTGTAATTTTAAATAACAGAAAATAGAACTTACTCTCATTTGCAGTCTTCCTCAGTTCCAACCCATTGATAGCCTAAATGAGGAGTAACAAATAGAAAGTAAGTAGTCCGTTTCTAGTGAAATCAAATAAATGACAAGGGGGAAGTGAAACTGCAAAATAATAAAAAATCAACTGAAATTAAACTGCATAGGATCAAAGCTGGTGGATTAAAGGGGATATTTTCATACTTTTTTTAAAAAAAGTAAAATGACTGTATATTAGCATTTTAGTTGATTTATTACATTATCTGTTGCCTTGCACCCAGAGTCCACATCTATGTGGCATCAGGTGTATTAAGAAATTAGGTTCTGGAAGCTGTTGGTTATTTTCTTTGTTTCCCTTAGTGGTACTCCTTAACTCATTCACCTGTTCTTCCATTTGGCAAAAGGTGTCTTGGGAAAAGGAGGACTATTTCAACACTGGGAACACTCTCCCAATATTTTAAGAAGTGAGCAGATGAATATATTACCACAGCCCTTAATGGTGGTAACAACCCACAAAGGATGAGCAAGGAAACCTGGTTTTATCTTCAAACATACATAGTTGACCTTTCTATTTTTCTCTCTCCACCTGCATTTTTTTGTCTTCACTTTTTTTTTTTTTTTTTTTTTTTGAGATAAAGAGTTGGCGGGGGGGCGGGGCAAGAGGGAGCCTGAGAGAGAGAATCTTAAGCAGGCTCCATGCCCCACTCAGAGCCTGACTGGCGGGGGGGGGGGGCTGGGGGGGGTAGGGGTGTTGGGGGGCTTGATTCCACAACCCTGAGACCATGACCTGAGCTGAAATCAAGAGTTGGATGCTTAAGTGACTGAACCACCCGGGAACTCCTTTACCTCACTTTTTAATCACTCCCCCCAACTTCACTCAAGGGGACTTTTACATTAAAAAATGACCAAAAGGTCTTCAACCATCAACAGAGTTGAAGAGTCCTCCTACATGGTCCATTTACTCAGGCAACAATTGATTACAAAAACACCCTGATTAACATTGTAAGAATCTGCACTGACTTAGGTGGTATTTGATTACACAGTTGCAGATTATTAAGAGTGTTTTCAGTTGAAAAAGGCAACTAATCATTCCTTGCTGCTGCTGTCCCTTTGTGACTGTGGTATTGAATCTCTCTTCCACTGCAGGAGTCCTGGGTGATGGCAAATCCAGTGCCACAAACTGGACAGTAGGGAGTGGTGGCTCGAGTGTCTGAAAAGAAAGCCTGACTTCCTCTGGCTCAGAATGCCATAAGCATTACTACATGTCACCACTGTGAACTCAGAGCCCTGGGGGCTCACTCAAGCCTCTAACAATTTGGACTGTGAGAGATGATCTCCCGTTCTGCCAGGGGTAGGGCCAGAGTGAACCGTGTAGCACCCCCAGACCCTAACAAGCCTCTGGATTGGAGGTTGCTTATCTCGTTTTGCATTAACCTTTGATTCTGTCTGTCAGGTAGTGTTAACACAGTTTTAGCAACGGATAATAAAAAAAAAAAATCAATATATGAAAATTCTCAGAGAAGTCATGAAGATCACAACAGGATTTGTTGAAAATAGTTAAATGTGCTCAGTTGAATGAGAAGGATAGAGATTTTATAAAACATTCATTTTTACCATGGCACACAAAATAACTACAAAACATATGTAGTAGGAAGCTAATAAATAATTCCAGTTCTGCCTCTCTGAGGAACTGTTTTGATATCAGTCCAAATAGCCTTCAAAGCATGAATTTGGTCTCTGTCCCATTCTGCTTTCGGTCATCCCTCTTTCCTCTTTGTGACCCAGTACATGACAAGAACAGAAACTGTCTAGGATCATTAAAGCAAGCTGTTGCAGAAGCAGGGATGTTGATTCAGCATTTGGCTAAAGAATAGAAGGGCTGTTCAGTGACAGCCTTGATTTCATTTTTGTTAGGCCAGCAAACAATAGCAGCACACTGGCTTTGCTGATAAAAAGAACAAAGAAAACAAACCAATACCTTTTGCTGACATTTCTCTTTCTAATGCAAAGAAGGGAAGTGTTTTCTCCCTTTTCCACCCTTTTCTGGCATCCAGAAGTCTACAGGAGCCAGACCGAGACTATGGTCCATTCTCTGATATTAAAGGCTCAAAAACAAAATCCATAAATGTAAATAAATAAAATCAATGGTTGTTTTTCTCCCAGCTCTTCAGTTCTGACCCTGTTCTGCTCTACTCTCTTCTCTTCCCACGGTGTTCCACGTTGTTATTTGCTGAACACAATTCTTTTTATAAGCGAGACTAGTTAGAGAGGAAAGATGTTTACTGCTTTGTAAACTTCCTGCTGCCATAAGCAGCGTCCTGGCTTAAAGTTCTGAGCTGGCGTTGCTGAGAAAAGGCCTTCCACGATCGAGTCATGATGCCCTGTCGATATGTTTGGCTAAAGCGTTAATGCTGTGTATTTCACAAGCACAGTTTTCTATAGGGGAAGGAGTTTAAATCCAAAGACAAAGGACAGAAGTCTCCGTCTGCTTTTGTATTAACTCGAATAAAACCTCCAATACCCGGGGCAAGGGGTTTGTTCTAGAGAATAAAGAGGTTGTCAAATTGCTGTCTTTGGGTAAAATGTTTTGATACTCTCTCATAAGATACACAGTGTCAGCACTAGCACATATTATAATTTTCAGAATTATGCCAGTTCTGAGCCAGCTCTGTCCTTACTAGAAGTAGAAGGCTACAAAACAATTTGGCTTGGATAGATTTTTTTTCTTACTGCTTGCCGTTAGGAGCTATCATGGTTTTCCTTCGCCATCTCCTGTTTCTTCAGTTGCTCCGGTATTGTCTGTTGTCCCCAGTTGTCCTCGCCTGGGGATTTTTGCTGCAATTTTCCCTCACTAGGAAGTTTTCTTAGACTTCTTTAAAAGGAGCACTAGGGGCGCCTGGGTGGCGCAGTCGGTTAAGCGTCCGACTTCAGCCAGGTCACGATCTCGCGGTCCGTGAGTTCGAGCCCCGCGTCGGGCTCTGGGCTGACGGCTCGGAGCCTGGAGCCTGTTTCGGATTCTGTGTCTCCCTCTCTCTCTGCCCCTCCCCCGTTCATGCTCTGTCTCTCTCTGTCCCAAAAATAAATAAATGTTGAAAAAAAAATAAATAAAAGGAGCACTAGCTTTCCTAAAATACATTAGATACAAAGAAGAAAGGGGCTTTTCTGGTAGAAATTACCAGCTAGGTAAATGGCGATATTACCTGTATTGAGATTATAAAAACCTTGTCTACCTTAATTATTTTAGAATAGAATGTTTGTTATTTTTCTTACACATGTTAAGACATTTCACATATGTTCATCTCTCAGTATTCATTAAAGTTGTCTGAGGTAGGGTGGGGCAGGCATTTCAAGTACTGTGTTCAGGAATTCATTCTGGCAGTGGTCTGCTGAAATCAGAGAACTTTGATGATAAAAATGTTACTGGAAGGGCACCTGGGTGGCTCAGTCAGTTAAGTGTCCAACTTTGGATCAGGTCATGATCTCATGGTTCATGAATTTGAGCCCTGTGTCGGGCTCTGTGCTGACAGCTCAGAGCCTGGAGCCTGCTTCAGATTCTGTCTCCCTCTCTCTCTGACCCTCCCCTGTTCATACTCTCTGTCTCAAAAATAAATAAACGTTAAAAAAAAAATTTTTTTTTTAATGTTACTGGCTGTCCCTCCTCTTTGATCAATGAAGAACATGGTCACAGTCCACACTTCACTTCTGAGAGGGAGTTAGACAAGTTACCTAGTCTCTCTGCCTCAGTTTCCTCATTTAAAAAAAAAACATTCTTTTTTTTAAAATTTTTTTTTTAACGTTTATTTATTTTTGAGACGGAGAGAGACACAGCATGAACGAGGGAGGGGCAGAGAGAGAGGGAAACACAGAATCGGAAGCAGGCTCCAGGCTCTGAGCCATCAGCCCAGAGCCCGACGCGGGGCTCGAACTCGCGGACCGCGAGATCGTGACCTGAGCCGAAGTCGGACGCTCAACCAACTGAGCCACCCAGGCGCCCCCAAACATTCTTTTTTAATGTTTATTCATTTTTGAGAGACAGAGCTCAAGCAGGGGTGGGGCAGAGAGAGAGGCAGACACAGAATCCAAAGTAGGTTCCAGGCTCTGAGCTGTGAGCACGGAGCCTGATGTGGGGCTTGAACTCAAGAGCCATGAGATCATTAACTGAGCCTAAGACAGAAACTTAACCGACTGAGCCACCCAGGTGCCTCTCCTTATCTTAAAATGAATAAAGAGAACACATATTTCACAGAGTTATAGTGAAGGTCCGTACATATGTGCACTATCTATAGTGCGTGGAAAAGTGCCTGGCAAGTGCCAGGAACAGAGCAAGAGCACAGTAAATACCGCTCTACCACCTAGTACTACAATTGGAATTATAATTTGTTTCATTGAAGCACCAGAAAGGCTAAATTTAGCTCCCTAAAAAGATGACACTTAAAAAGCTGATAGCATTCCAATTTTTCAGGATGTCTTTTTAAGATCCAAGCTATTCCAGGATGTTACAAGAATGAGAACTAGAAAGCATCAGGACCATTCCATGATTCTGAGTGTCTTACATGCATACATTGATGTATATATGTATAATGGATACATATGTGTGTATATGTATATATACATGTTATATAACACATATATAACAAATATAACTATATTACATGTATATAGTTAATTTTTACAGAAATGGTAGCAAACCACACCCAGTTCAGTAGCTTACATTTTTTATTAATAATATATCCCCAGAATTGGTTTCATTGTCTCATTCTTTGTGAAGGCTGAAAATTATTCCAATGTACAGATTAACCATAATTCAATTTTTCTCCTATTGATGGACTTTTAGGTTGTTTCCAGTCTTTTGCTTTTATAAAGAAGGCTGGAATGAACATTATTGGACATAGGTCATTTCAAAAGATGTGGAAGACTATCTTTTGACTTTTTTGTTATTAAGTTTAGTACAATTCTTCCTCACTCTGCAATAAATTGTAGCCTTCCTGTAGCTTAGAATATTCCTATCTAGTTATTTTATTTTTGTAAGAAGTACACACAATATTTTTAACACATGTAATATGTTATATATTACATATGCCAAGCTTGTAGCAAAAATAAAGTACATGAACACATGGGTAATGTCTGCAAAGATTTCCTGTAAATAACCACTCTCAGTTCTGGTATTGATTCTCTTTAGTTTCAATCCTGTGATCTAAGTGTCCTATCCCTTTAATGACTTCAGCCTCCAGTCATGTTTTGTCCTAGATCTTCTTTGAGTTAGACTCACTTGCTAGATCCCTTGATCATCTTTCATACCCTATATTTTATTGCTTTTATTTCCAGAAATGAAGATGGTGAAATGTGTTTTTTTTTCTTTTAGCTATCTCCAAAGGCAAGGAAGTTCTTCTAAACATACTGAAGACCAAGGAATTTCCAATGGCAGTAAAGCAATTCTGAGGAATGCAATATGAATAATCAGAGTTGAAAACACAAATATGAAGTCCCATTGCAAAAAGGGTTATATTCAACTGCATTAAAAAAGAGCATGATATAGGTTGAGAACTACCAGTAAGTTCAGCCATGAGCATTAAGTTCATGATGGGCATAGCTAAGACTCAGTTTTATACCTAACCATTGAATAGTCCCAAATAATAATAACAGTAGCTGATGTTTATTGAGTACTTACTGTTTTCAGGCACTGTCCTAATAATACTATACATGCATTATGTTATTTAATCCTTCAGAAACTTATAACAGAAATGGAATTATTAGTTCTTATTTGGTAGCTAAGAAAATGTGTCCCAAATCATATATATAGGTAGAGTTAGTATTCAGTCCTAATACTTTTAACCATTTCACTTTATAAAGAAAATATATATTTTTTGAAGTTTCAATTTTTAACTCTAAATGACTACTGGCTTTTTACTTCCTCGTTTCTTTCATTTTGAATGCAGCTATTTCTGAATTCAACAAACAGATATGGTAAAGAATAATAAGAAGTTGAAACACATGTGGTTTAAACTGATTTCTAATTACTGAGTTTCTACTGTGATTGTGGAAACTGTATATTCCTGAATAAAATTAGACTGCCATACTTCCATTTTGCTTAGTTTTGAAGTATTACCTATCAATTTTTTCCAGTATAGGTTTATATGCTTAATTGGTTTACCAAAAACAATTTATCTGAACAAAATAGAAGGTAGCAACAGGAAAAATCAACAACTGACATTGAAATTTGGCAGTAAAGCCATCTATAAATGCCAGCTGATCTATACACAGCAATAGCCAAGTTCATTGAAGAGATCAGGTGTGATTATTATGATTATTATCTGCTTCCACATTTAGGAAAGAAATCAGCTCTGTGGTTTTATTTCATACCAAGTCTATTATATCAACATGAAGAATTTGGCTGAGTATGAGGACAGGAAGAGGGACTAAACCAAGAGTTTCAGTTTGAAATTGCAAATTAATTTTTGTTCATTGTAACTAGTCTAGTGATACAGAGATATATCAAAACAAAACCAATAGAGATATATCAAATTAAAATCAATACAGATATATCACCCACCTTTCTCCAAATCCAGCCACTTGAGGTTATAAACATTCTGTTTATCCTTCCAAACTTTCCCATACTTTTACAAACTCCTACATACATCTAGACATATATAGTTTTATTTTTTACAAAAGTTGGATGATACTATATGCATTCCTCTAAATCTTGCTTTTCCCCCAACACAGACATTCCTCCAGCTCAATGCATATAAATCTAACTCGGGAATTTTGAGAGTTCCACATTATTCTCAATAAGTTGTACCATAATTCTATTCCCTTATTGATGGATATTCAGGTCATTTCCAGGTTCTTGCCATTGCAAACAATGCTGTCAGATACTTTCTTATTTCCAATATTTGAAGAAATATATAGACATGCATAAATTTTTGAAGAACTTGGTCTAAAGTTTGTGTACTCAAAATTGGTCCTAAATAGTGTACTAAAATAGTGTACTAAAAATTGGTCCTCTTGCTAGCTATGAACATAGTTCAGACACATGGTCAGGTGATGGGCAAATGCAGTTCTCTCACTGCTTATAGCACCATACGAGATATGCTTTTAGTAAGCTTACACTTTGCATTGTCCTGTTTGATTAAATTTTTCCAATCCATTCAGGTGTAGTAAGTGCTTTTACTTTGTTATAAGAAAATTCATTTCTGCTTAAGCATTTTTTAATTATCAGCTACTTTTCAGGATTCTTACCATTGTTTACAGGTATAAGCTGAAACAAAAGGTAACTTTGATTTGATATTATCACAATTTCTTGTATATGGGATTTATTTTCTCCTGCATCTAAATTTGTCATTGGAGTAAATTGGGTACTTTGTACTTTGGGGACCAGTAATGGACAGGAAATTGTTGAGTCTGAGCCTTCCCTGATCCAATTTAAACACTCCCAGCATTGTCAGTCTTTATTACAGTTTTTATTTTCCAGCCCACAAAGTGTCCCCCGCCCCCATTAGCTTTTTAACAGCTTTATTAATGTACAATTTACATATAAAAAAATTCACCCATCTTAAGTGCACAGTTCAATGTATTTTAGTAAACTCATACGGTTGTGCAACCATCACCACAATCTGGTTTGGGAACCTTTCAATCCCTCCAAAAAGTTTTTTTATTTCCATTTACGGTAATTCCCTGCTCCCACTTTGAGCCTCAAGCTAACTCTGATTTGCTCTCTGTCTCTGTGGATTTGCGTTTTCTAGAATTTCATATAAATGGAATCATACAACATGCAATCTTCTGTGTCTGGCTTCTTTAACATGTCTTAAAAGTTTACCCACACTGTTGCATATGTCAGCAATTAATTCCTTTCTCTTTCCTGGAAGTATTTCATCATATAGATGTACCACAACTTATTGGTTCTTTTACTAGCTCATGGACACTTGTATTGTTTCCTGTTTTTGGTGACTACGAATAAAGCTGCAGTGAACATTATTGTACAAATCTTTAGTTGGGCATGTTTTAATTTTTCTTGGGTGGATACCTAGGTGTGGAATTGCTCCATTGTATGGTAAAGTGACAAAAATTATGTCTTAAGTCTATGTTATTGTTTGCATATAATTTTTACATATTATCCACCTATAATAGATATACTTTATTTACACCACCCATAAATCATTATATATTATCTCCTTTTTCCTTCTTTGTGGTTCTGGGCCTTTTTAAGCTTTAAAGGTAATACTTCCAGGCTTAGAGATAATATTCTAAAAAGGAAGGGATCTATGACTGTGCTTACCCTCATGTCCTTAACAAAGCATTTATTTCCTCATGTGCATTTAATTCACTTCTCAAAACAGCACTTTCATTTAATATCCTATTACATTTCTCCACTGAAGTAGCTATTGTATCCGTTTTCACACATTACTGAACTCATCACAAGACTACAAACTATAACATTGCTTCTCAGAAATTGTCTGAAAACAGGACAGGAATTACATTATGCAGTCCTTGTTAATAATAGATATTAGTTTCTATTTATTGTGTTTCCCATGTGCCAGGTACTTTGCTAGTTGCCTTGCAGACATCGACTCATTTAATCTTCAACAAATTCTATGAAATAGATAATGTTATCGTTCACATTTTACAGATAAGGAGACTGAGATTAGAGAGCTTATTCAGAAGTTGAGACAGCTAGAAAGTAATTTTTGTAGCTACACTAAGAACAGTAAAAAAGTTTTGAAGAACATGGCTTTTAACTAGCTGGTCAGAAGAATTCCTGCTTTTTACTTGTTGCTATAGAAAGCAACAAGATTGCTACATGATTAAAGTAACAAAATAACCCAAGTATTAGACATGCCTTAATAGGAACCTGCATGTCTCTGTTAAATATTCCTTGCTTCACTCTTTGATCAGAGTTTCGTGGCTTCTAATATGAGCACTGAGAATGGGAGAAATTCTTTGTGGCTGAAAGCATAACTAGATAAAATGAACATAATTCTTGCCTTCGTAACAAGGAGCCAATTTATAAAGTCATATTACGGCAACTTGGGCTTTTGTTGGTGGGAATTAGATCAGTGTCTTCTAGGAACAGGCCTCTTTGCTCAGACGTATCCTAAAGGATGCAATTTGTAAAGAGATCTTAGGCCAGCCTGGAGCAGCTCTTGGTCAGCTCACCCTGACTTCCAGTGAGTCTTTTCAAACACTATTTGCCAAGATCCTTTAATAAGAGTATATCAAATTTTTATTTTAAAAATAGATACGAATGGAAGAGTGACAAGAAGCAAATACATTAAACTCGGTTAACATTCAGTAGTGGTACTATAAGAAATGTTTCTCAACTTCATTGTGCTTTTCTACATTTTCCAAATTTTTGATCCTGAGCAAAATAAAACAGCAAGAAATATATTTTTCAGAATATTATCCTTTCCTAGGTACTGCATAGCGCAGGTACAATTGGAAGGACCACGAGGGAGAAAATCAACAAAGTCCCAAAGGTCATCAACCAATGTCATCATTTCATTTGGGGCTAAGTGCTAGGATTAGGACTGACTTTGCTGTCACCACAAAGAAGACAATACTTTATAGGATCAACTAGTAGGGAGGGGAAATACTACATTATACTTTAGTGTACCCAAATTCACTAGGTTCTCACAATTTGCATCAGAAATTGGAGTAATGTCTGGTCAGGATCAGGAACCTCTTCAGTCAGAGTGGAAATGTCCACAAGTGCAATTTGTTTCCTTCTTAAATGAACTTAGCAAAATGTGCCACCCCAGACCAAATGAATCAGCATCACCTGGGAACTAAACAAGAGGCAAATTCTAGGATCTTACCCTGTACCTACTGAATTAGACTCTCTGGGTGGGGCCCAACAATCTGGTGTAACAAGCTTTCTAGGTGGTTCTGATTTTTACTCAACTTTGAGAATTCCTGGCCCACAACATGGTTGTAGTTTAAAGCATGAAATTTGGAATCAGACTACACAGATGAGAATCCCGTATCTATCATTAAATAGTTTAAGAAAGGTGAATTTAGGCAAGTTATTAAACCTCTGTATCTCAGGCTCCTCAACTGAAAAATGAGGCTAGTTATTTTTTCATGTTTGTTGAAACTATAAACCAGTTAATTTTTGTGATAAACTTAGAGAAGTATTTGGCACATGATAAATACAGTAAAACCTTGGTTTCCAAGCATAATCCATTCCGGAAACATGCTTGTAATCCAAACCAATTTTGTATCAAAGTGAATTTCCCCATAAGAAATAATGGAAACTCAGATGATTCATTCCACAACACAAAAATATTCATATAAAAATGATTACAATACTGTAATATAATACAAAATAATAAAGAAATACAAAATATAAAGAAAAATGAACAATTAACCTGCACTTGCCTTTGAAAACCTTTGTGGCTGGTGTGAGGGAGACGAGAGAGGAGGGTTATTGTGTAGGACGACTTTCACTATCACTAACGGAATCACTGCTATCCATTGGCTCAACGGAATCTTTTTCTTTTCCTACAAGTTTGACAAGGAACCTATTCAATGACTTAGAATGAAGCAAAGCATTCCTAAACTTGCTCCTGGAAAAGGAAAAGCAAAGGACTGCCCATAGGTGCTTTGAAGTGATACAAAAAAAATACCCTAGTGCCAGTCGTGGGCACCTTCCAACATTCTGAAAAACCACTAATTTCTGCCAAACACCGCAGCCTGAGACCAAGCATCCGAGCATGGGAGACGATCACCCATAAACACACACACACACACACACACACACACACACACACACACACACACAGATACAGAGAGAGAGAGAGAAAGAGAAAGAGAGAGAGTGCCACTGACTCAGTTGTAATCATGTGACATTCAGTGTCATGTACTACTCATATGGCAAGACATCGCTTGTTTATTAAGTTAAATATTAGAAATATTAGAAATGTTTGCTTGTCTTGCGGAACACTCGCAGAACAAGTTACTCACAATCCAAGGTTTTACTGTACTTGGAGAGTGTTTCCTACTATTATTTTTCTGGAATTGTAGCAATATCCCATTTAATGTTGTTGGAATCAACAAACTCCAATAGAGGAGCAAACAAATATCTCACATCGAACAAATATCATATTCATTTATGCATTCATTCATCAAATATTGAAAATTAATTATTAAGCTTAAGGCATGATTTTATGTTCTGCACACTTTCAAGTACTAACTCATAATCTTAGAAGACACATTTAAGGGGTGCCTGGGTGGCTCAGTCGCTTAAACATCTGACTTCGGCCTAGGTCATGATCTCGCCGTCCCGAGTTCAAGCCCTGCGTTGGGTCAGCTCAGAGCCTGGAGCCTGTTTCAGATTCTGTGTCTCCCCCTCTCTTTCTGCCCCTCCCCACTCATGCTCTGTTTTTCTCTCTCAAAAATAAATAAACATTAAAAAAAAAGACACATTTAAGAGTGCAGTATTGGTTAGCAGACCACATGACGGTACCTGGAAAAGGATGGAATGCTAAAAATGATACCACTAAGCAAAAAAACCCCAACAGCCCTACATTAAAGAAAAGAGTATCTGTTTAACAAAAAGCTGAATGGAAAATATACATACCATCCCTCATCAGTGAGGATTCCTAACTTTGTTCTGACTTTATTCCTAACTGTAATATTTTGTAGCTGACAATTGCGGACCCATTAGTGTATATTCTAATTGCATTTTGATGAAAAACAATTTTATTTTATTTATTTATTTAAACATTTTTTAATGTTTATTTATTTTTGAGAGAGAGAGAGAGACTGTGTGTGTGGGGGGGGGGAGGGGCAAAGAGAGAGGGAGACCCAGAATCCAAACAGGCTCCAGGCTCTGAGTTGTCAGCACAGGGCCCAACACAGGGTTGGAACTCATGAACTGTGAACCTGAGCCAAAGTTGGACACTTAACCGACTGAGCCACCCAGGTGCCCCTAAAAACACTTTTATTTTAAATGATATAATTCTACCAACTGATCTTGCTGTCTCCATTTTATTTCCACTTACCCACTTGCCTAGAAATCTCCATGAAAATTTGCCTCTGTGGATCAAAAGCTATCTCAAGTATTGAGTTGTAGGTTTCTCTTTTGTTTGTTTGCCATTTTTACCTGTCCTGCATAGACCCAGTTACCATCATCTGGTCTCCTAACTAATGTAATTCACTCTGAACTATGGCTCTTACATGAAAAGATGCTCAACGTCGCTCCTCATCAGGGAAATACAAATCAAAACCACACTCAGATATCACCTCACGCCAGTCAGAGTGGCCAAAATGAACAAATCAGGAGACTATAGATGCTGGTGAGGATGTGGAAAAACGGGAACCCTCTTACACTGTTGGTGGGAATGCAAATTGGTGCAGCCACTCTGGAAAGCAGTGTGGAGGTTCCTCAGAAAATTAAAAATAGACCTACCCTATGACCCAGCAATAGCACTGCTAGGAATTTACCCAAGGGATACAGGAGTACTGATGCATAGGGGCACTTGTACCCCAATGTTTAGAGCAGCACTCTCAACAATAGCCAAATTGTGGAAAGAGCCTAAATGTCCATCAACTGATGAATGGATAAAGAAATTGTGGTCTATATACACAATGGAGTACTACGTGGCAATGAGAAAGAATGACATATGGCCCTTTGTAGCAACATGGATGGAACTGGAGAGTGTGATGCTAAGTGAAATAAGCTATACAGAGAAAGACAGATACCATATGTTTTCATTCTTATGTGGATCCTGAGAAACTTAACAGAAACCCATGGGGGAGGGGAAGGAAAAAAAAAGAGGTTAGAGTGGGAGAGAGCCAAAGCATAAGAGACTGTTAAAAACTGAGAACAAACTGAGGGTTGATGGGGGGTGGGAGGGTGGGGAGGGTGGGTGATGGGTATTGAGGAGGGCACCTTTTGGGATGAGCACTGGGTGTTGTATGGAAACCAATTTGACAATAAATTTCATATATTGAAATAAACTATGGCTCTTAAGATTATTCTGTAATACCTGTAACTATGCTGCATAATGTCTTAAGCCTAGGATATTTTCAATAAATATTTGCTGAATGAATGCACAAAAGAATGATGTGATACTTGCTTGAAATGGGATATGTATTTGCTCCCCTATTCGGATTATGTATATCTTTTCCATCATTTTACTTTTGATCCACGTGTATCACATTTAAATTGAGTTTCTTACAGATGGCAAAGTTGGGTCACATTGTTTAATCCATCTCCACATTTCCTGTTTTTAAATTAGTATGTTTAGATAATTTACGTTTATGTTATTATTGATATCATTAACAGATACACTGAAACATATTAAAAATTTTAAGAGTTTATTTGAGCAAAAATGGATTCAAATCAGGGCATTGTCCAATCTAGCCAAAAGAAAGAAGCTCTAAAGAACTGTATAAAATTAAAGACTACTCAGGGCACCTGGGTGGCTCAGGTTGAGCGTCTGATTTCAGTTCAGGTCATGATCTCACAGTTTGTGAGTTTGAGTCCCGTGTCAGGCTCTGTGCTGACAGCTTGGAGCCTGGAGCCTGCTTCAGATTCTGTGTCTCCCTCTCTCTCTACCCCCCCCCCCCCCAGCTCATGCTCACACTCTGTCTCTGTCAAAAATAAATGAACTTAGAGGCGCCTGGGTGGCGCAGTCGGTTAAGCGTCCGACTTCAGCCAGGTCACGATCTCGCGGTCCGTGAGTTCAAGCCCCGCGTAGGGCTCTGGGCTGATGGCTCAGAGCCTGGACCCTGTTTCTGGTTCTGTGTCTCCCTCTCTCTCTGCCCCTCCCCCGTTCATGCTCTGTCTCTCTCTGTCCCCAAAAAATAAATAAACGTTAAAAAAAAAATAAATAAAAATAAATAAATAAAAATAAATGAACTTAAAAAAAATTTTTTTTGGTTAAAAATTAAAGACTACTATAGCCAGAAGAGAGTAGGAACAAGAAAGTTATACTAGGCAACAAACCAAGTTGATTATTACAAAGTTACTTTTCCTTACGGGATGGGTCTATCAGGCAGATTGCCTAACTAGTACCATCCAGGGAACTGCTGATTGACTGGTTTAAGATCCCATTTCTGGGAGAGCTGAAACTGTGATTAAGTCTAAGTTTAGTGATGGGGGCTTAGTGTAAGTGACACCATTTGGGGCCTGTCATCTTGTTTTTGACAATCTGGATTTCGATTGATGGTACTCCAAATTCTGGTGTTTCCCACTCCCCTGCCCCAACCTGCCTGTTGCTATTTACTTTCCAGAGTCTTCACAAAGGTGTTCTGTGCATTCTCCCCAGGCTCTCTGGCTATATTCAGTGGGAGGCAATAAATGAAGCATGCTGACTCCATCTACTTACAATCAGAACTTTGGGGATAATTATTTTTAGAGTTCCCGTTAAGTCTGAGGGTCAGATTTCAAGTTTCTGACGGTTACATTAATGTTCCTGTCAAGTCACAGAATCTCAAATTTGCCACAATCCAACCAACTTACAGAAATGTCTTCCTTCAGCGATTAAAACAAACAAAAACAACTCTTCAGGACTTTCAGGATGAGTTGCTTATAAAACTTTCCCAGCTCTGCCTCAGACCCAAGTTTTCCAGAGTTAGGACATGCTTCAGGTGAGTATGCATAATAGACTTATCCAAGACCAAATCAGACAGAATCTCTAGGCTAGCAGATGGATAATGTCACAAAATGTTTGTTCCTGTTTTTTTTTTTTTTCCAACAAATATTGTGGGTCAGATCCTGTTCTGAGTGTTTGGGATATAGCAGTCAATAAGAAAATGGCCCTTACCTCTAGTGGGTGTTGGGGTAGGGAAGGAAGAAAGACAAGAGACACACTGACAAATAAATGAATCAAATAGTTTCAGTTAGTGAAAGTGTTGGGAAGAAATAAAAACAGGGTAATGGGCTACAGAGTGAAGGGGGTGGAGGGTATAGTGGCTACTTTACCCACAAGGTTGGGAAAAGCTCTCCAAGAAGCATTTGAATTGCCATCTGAATGTTGGCAAGGAGGAAAACAGGAAGTTGTGGGAGCAGAAGTATTCAGGAAAAGAGAAATGAAGTGGTCAAAGTGCAGTCTACCCTTTTTCTATCTCCTTTCTACATTCCTGACCACAGAGTTTAAATCTAGATGAAGAACAGTTGTTGTTATTGTTGTTGTTTTTCTCAAGCAGCTGGAGACCTTCAACGAACCTTAAACTATGCACAGGCAATAAACCACCCCAGAATGTGACTGATATAACCCACTCCCTTAATAATGTTTTTTCTGCACATCAATGAAAGGCCAAGTTCTGGCCCAATATTAAGGGAAGAAGGATGGTGAATTTTAGCTGGATATGGTATTTAGAATGAAGGAGGCAGATCATTAGATTCTGGATAAAAAGAATCCAGATTGTCTCATTCATTCATTCATTCATTCATTGATTCATTCATAAGAAATAGTGAAACATTTAATTTACATTTTGAATCCTATGTTTTAAACTATGAAAGCAAGCATACAAATACCATTTTTGGGCAGTAGGTGGCTGACTACACCTACAAACTAATGGTTAAGTCCTCTGCAACCTTACAAATATTTGGGAAAGGAGCTGGCCCCAGCTTCTTGAATCACAAAGATTAGGCCATTCAAAGGTATATATCAAGGATACATACAAATGTTGGAATAATAGGAAGTTTCTGTATTCTGATACCACTGAAAGTGCCCCCTCACGTAAATACACATTCAAGAGGTGCTGGGCCCTGGGAAAGAATGTTTCAGTGACTGAAACATCCTAGCCTCAGTCCTGTAGGATCTAAGTTACAATATGTAGAGCTTACAGACAGACATGGACACTTGTCTTAAATTAGGAATTTTGAAAGAATTAGGTGGAGTGGGGGTGTCTTTGAAGCCCTTAACACACTCTAGATTTAAAGGCAATGGGGGGCGCCTGGGTGGCGCAGTCGGTTAAGCGTCCGACTTCAGCCAGGTCACGATCTCGCGGTCTGTGAGTTCGAGCCCTGCGTCAGGCTCTGGGCTGATGGCTCAGAGCCTAGAGCCTGTTTCTGATTCTGTGTCTCCCTCTCTCTCTGCCCCTCCCCCGTTCATGCTCTGTCTCTCTCTGTCCCAAAAATAAAATAAACGTTGAAAAAAAAATTTTAAAGGCAATAGGTAGTGTACTTAAGCAGTATGGTAGGAAAAGGCAATAAAGCCTTCAACAATGGCACTTTTATACATGGCATGATTTTGTGACATCAGCCATCTGCCAGCCTAGAGATTCTGTTTGGTTTGTTCTTTACAAAGGCTACAACATCATGGATGCTCATCCCAAGCATCTCTGAGCTAAGGGGAACTTCTGAGTCCGGAGGGATTCATTTCTAGCAGCCCTTCCTAGGAGTCCTGAGAATTTTGTTCTTTTTTTTTAACTGCTGAAGGAAAATAATTATATAAGTATGTTGGATTAATGGCAAATTTGAGATTCTGTGATCTGACAGGAACTTCAACATGACAGCAGAAACTTGGAACCTAATCCCCAGGTTAAGGCAACCTCTAAAAACAATTATTCCCAGAGTTGCAGTTACAAATAAGATGGAGTAATCACACTTCATAGCTTCTCTCTCACTGAGCGTAACTACAAAACCCAGACAGACTGCATGGAACAAGTACCTTAAGACCCTGGAAAGTAAATAGCAATACACAGATTGGGGAAGAACACCAGAATTTGGAATACCATGAGTCAAAATCCAAACATATCAACAATAACATTAATAAAAATGATTTGAACATTCCAATTTAAAAACAAAAATTCTCAGACTGGATAAAGAAACATTGTCCAACTCTATGCCATCTACAAGAAACCTAGTTCGAACATAATGATATAGATAGGTTAAAGTAAAAGAACGGAAGAAAATATGCCATGCACACAGTAGTCAAGAGAGCTGTATTGATGTCAGACCTACCTGACTTCAGAGAAAAGAAAATTACTAGTGATAAAAGGGTTAGCTAACCAACAAGCCATAACAACCCTAAAGTGTATGCAACAACAGAGTGTCAAAATTAGTGAAGCAAAAACTGACAGAATTGGAAGGAAAAGGACAAATCTATAATTAGAGTTGGAGACATCAACACTCCTTTCTCAGTAATAGAGCTAATAGAATATCAAGGATATAGAGTAACTGAACGATACCATCAACCAACTGATATTTGAAAATAGTCCACCTAAAAACAGAAGAAAATACATTCTTTTCAGTGCACATGGAACATTTATAAAGAAAGACCATACTCCAAATCATAAAACAAACTTTAACAAATTTTTAAAAATTCAAAATATACAAAGTATACCCTCAAACCATAAATGAAATTAAACTATAAATCAATAAAAGAAAAAGAACAATCGCTAAGCACTTGAGTTAATCAACACACTTCCAAATAATCCATGGCTGAAAAAAGGAGGTTTCAGGATAAATTATAAAATATTTTGAATGAAATGAAAATGAGGGGTGCCTGGGTGGCTCAGTTGATTAAGCATCTGATTTAAGCTCAGGTCATGTTCTCACAGTTCATGAGTTTGAGCCCCACATCAGGCTCTGTGCTGACAGCTCAGAGCCTGGAGCCTGCTTTGGATTCTATGTCTCCCTCGCTCTCTGCCCCTCCCCCACTCACATGCTGTCTCTCTCTCAAAAATAAATAAACATTAAAAAAAGAAATGAAAATGAATATAACATCAAAATTTGTGAGATGCAGCTAAAGGAGTGCTTAGAGGAAAACTTATAGCATCAAAATGATTATGTTAGAAAAGAAGAAAGTAATCAAATCAGTTACTTGCTTTACCTTAAGAGACCAGAAAAAACAAAACCAAACTAAACTGAAAACAAGGATGACAAAGGAGAATGAAATCAGACCACAAATTAATAAAATTTAAAACAGAAAATAGAGAAAATGAATTAAAGTAAAGGCTGGTTTTTGAGGGCAATAAGCTTGAGTAACTTCTTTATTTTTATTTTTTTTTTTATTTTAGAGACAGAGAGAGCATGTGTGATCAGGGGAGAGGGGCAGAGGGAGAAACAGACAGAATTTTAAGCAGGGTCTGCACTCAGCATGGAGCCCAATGTGGGGCTTGATCCTAGGACACTGGGATCATGACCTGGAGACAAAATCAAAAGTCAGATGCTCAACTGACTGAGCTACCCAGGTGCCCCAAACCTGAGTAACTTCTAGTAAGACTGACAAAGAAAAACAGAAGGTACAAGTTACCAATATCAGACTCTGTAGATATTAAAATGCTAATAAGAGGATATTATGAATAACTCTATGCATGTAAATCCAATGCTTTAGATGAAATGGACCAATTTCAGCTCAACCAAGATAAAATATATAACTTGAGTTGTCCCATAACTATTATAGACATTAAATTTGTAGTTAAAAACCTTCCAAAAATGAATTGCCTAACCCTGAAATTTCCACAGATGAATTCTAGGAACACTTAAAGGAGAAATGGCACCAATTCTATCCAATAACCTCCATGAAATAGAAAAAGGGGGAATATGTCCCAAGTTATTTTATGAGGCTAGTATTACTCTGATACCAAAAGTAGACAAAGAAAAGTAAGAAAAGAAAAATAACTATGGACCTATATTTCTCATGAGCATGGATGTAAAAATGTTTAACAAAATATTATCAAATTGAATTGAGGGATATATAAAAAGAATAATACATCACACTAAGTAGAGTTTATCCCAGGACCTAAGGTTCAACATTCAGATATCAATCAATGTATCCACCATTTCAACAATATAAAGAAGAAAATCTTTATGAGCATTATCAGTTGATGCAGAAAAGCATTAGATAAAATTTAAAGATAGTTCTGAACAAAAACTTGCAGCAAACTAGGATTAGAGGGGGAATTTCTTCAACCTGCTAAAGAGTATCTACAAAAAAAGAAAAAAAAAAAACTATAGCAAATATCATGCTTAGTAATGGTGAAATGCTTTCCCCTAAACTCAGGAATAAGTTAAGGATGTTCACTCTCAACATTCTTATTCTGCATTGTACTGAAAATTTTAACCAGAGCAATAAGGCAAGAAAAAAAACTCCACACAGATTGAAAGGAAAAAAACAAAACTGTTCCTATTCTCAGATCTCAGATAACATGATTCTGTAAGTAGAAAATCTCAAGCAATCTATAAAAGAACTCCTGAAACTAATAAGTGTTTAGCAGAGTTGCAACATATAGTCAATACTCAAAAACCAATTATGCACTAGCAATGTACAACCAGAAAGCAAAATATTTAAAAATACAATTTACAATAGCTCAAAAATTAAATACTTTGGTTTAGGTCTAACAAAACATGCTGATAAAAGAAATCAAATGAGACATATTTATGAAAAAAAAATACCACATTCTTGGATTGGAAGACTCAACAAAGCAAAGATATTTTCTCCCCAAATTGAACTATAGACTTAATACAATACCAATCCCAAGAGAAGCAGGACTTTTGGTTGATATAGACACACTGATTCTAACATTTATATGAAAAAGTAAAGAAACTAGAAGAGGTAAAACAATTTTTTTAAAGGAAGAATAAATTTGGAGCAGTCTGTAGAAAGAACATTTTGTACTTCAACAAAAAACTATGAATTGTCTATAATATACTTCTCTATCAGATTCTGATTCTAAGGGAGCTATTTTATAATTCTATAAGACAGATGGGCATTCTGTTTCATTTGGTAGAGGTTCAAATGTAGTCCCTCACACTCTGGAAAGACCAAGTTCTTCTCCATATGTAATTCATTTCAATATTCCTTTACTCCATGTAAATATGTACTCTTTTGACCTTTCCTTTGAATGATTTATAACATCTGCTTGGTTCACTTATTAGCAAGTAAAATAAAATTTAACCTGTGTTCGATTTTGGATCTGTATGAGCTTTTACCTTTTTCTGAAAAACTGTTTTTAACAAATCACACTACCTCATTTCAAAACTCACTAGAAAGCTACAGTAATCAAGACAGTGTGGTATTGAAAGGATAGACACAGATCGGTGAAACAGAATGGAAAGTCCAGAAATAGACTCACACATATAATTTATAACTTTGACAAAGATGCAAAAGCCACTTAAAGTATTAAAAATAGTCTTGGGGGGTGCCTGGCTGGCTCAGTCAGTAGAGCATGTGACTCTTGATCTCGGAGTCATGAATTCGAGCCCCACTTTAGGCATAGAGAGTACTTTAAATCAATCAATCAATCAATCAATCAACCAATCAATCAAATAGTGTTTTCAACAAATGCTGTTGGAACAAGTGAACATCCATGGGTTAAAAAAAAGAGAGAGAAGGGGCACCTGAGTGGCTCAGTTGGTTGAACATTAGACTTCAGCTCAGGTCATCATCTTGCGGTTGGTGAGTTTGAGCTCTGCATCAGGCTCTGTGCTGACAGTTCAGAGCCTGGAGCCAGCTTCGAATTCTGTTTGTCTCTCTCTCTGCCTCTCACCTGTTCACTCTCTCTCTCTCTCTCTCTCTCAAAAATAAATATTTTTTTAAAAAAAGAGACAGAAGCACTTCAACCATAACCTTATACAATACACAGAAATTAATTGAAAGCAGACCGGAAACCTAAATATAAAATATCAAACTGTACAGTTTCTAGAAAAAAACATAGAAGACTTTGGATTTAGTGATGACTTCTTACTTATGGCACCAAAAGTATAATCTTTAAAAATATGTAAAGTTGATAAATTGAGCTTTGTCGTAATAAAAAAACTTTCGCTCTGCTAAAGACCCAGGGCACCTGGGTGGCTTAGTCAGTTAAACACCTGACTCTTAATCTTGGCCTAGGTCATGATCTCATGAGTTGGAGCCCACATTGGGCTCTGTGCTGACAGCACGGAGCCTGCTTGGGATTCTCTCTTTCTCCCTTTCTCCCATTCTCTCTCTCTCTCTCTCTCTCTCTCTCTCTCTCTCTCTCGGCCCTTCCACCACTAGCGCACTCTCTCTCTCTCTCTGTTCCTCTCTCTCAAAATAAATAAACTTAAAAAAAAAGACTCTGAAGACCCAACAATAAGTAAACAAACTCTCCATTAAAAATCTGCCAAAGACATGAGTGGACACTTCACCAAAGAGATAAAATAGACACATGAAAAAAATGTTCAACATCATAAGCTATTAGGGAAACTCCAGTAATCAATGAGTTACCATTACATTTTGGAGTGGTGAAAATAAGAATTACTGACAACATCAGGTGCTACTGAAGTTGTGGAGCAACCAGAACTCTTATACACTGCTGCTGGTGGGAATGCAAAATGGTACAGCCACTCTGAAAAATGGATAGCTTCTTAGAAACTTATAAACATAAACTTACTGCATGACCCCCAAATTCCACTCCTGGTACCTGCTTTGAGAAATGAAAGCATATCCACAAAAAAACCTGTACACAAATATTTATCATAGTTCTGTTTGTAATTGCCTGCATTTGAAAACAACACAAATTCCCTTCAACGGCTAAATAGAAACCAAGTGTGGTAAATCTGTACTAAGGAATACTACCCAGCAGTAAAAAGCAACAAATTCTTGATACACACAACATCTTGGATGAATGTTAAAAGCATGCTGAGTGCAAGAAGTCAGTCTCTAATGTCCCTTTCTTTTATCTTATTTTTTTTAAGTTTATTTATTTTGAAAGAGAGAGAGCACACATGCACGCAATGGGGAGGGGCAAAGAGAGAGGGAGCACAGGGATGGATATGGGGCTCAAACCCATGAATGGTGAGCTCATGACCTGAGCTGAGATCAAGAGTTGGACACTTAACCGACTGAGCCACCTGGGAACTCCTGTCCCTTTCTTTTAAAAGCCCTTAAAGAGAAGGAGGGTGTTGGATCTAAATTCCATACTCCTCAATCAGAATTATAAAGTTTTGCTCAGTTCTCTATCTTGTTCCACCAAAAAGACAGATATTGAGTGAGCCTAAGAAAAAAGTCTTTTGTGGCTACATAGTTGAATACTATAGTCTTATGCTTTTAAAAAAAGGATTATTGTTGAGCTGTGAAGTGGTATTTATCTGTATCATATACAATTGAGACCATGAACTAGGTCTATCACACAAAAATATAACTGCAATTTATCAAAAACTTAACTGATTAATTTAATAACAATTTCATTAATGATTTATATGAGTATATAGACCTCTATTCTACTAATCTATTTATCTATATAACTTTAAATTGTAACTACATTTCACTGAAAGACATGCTCTTTTTAAGTTTCCATTAGTGCATTTTATATGAAGTTGGTGAAGTGACCAATAAAACAATTTTGAGCTGTATTTTCCTGTCTGATATTAATAAACCATATTTCCCTAAAATTATTCAATATTCAATGACTCATTTCATTTTACTCATTGGATTTGTTATCTATCTGTGTGTGTGTGTGTGTGTGTGTGTGTGTGTGTGTGTGTGTGTTTACAGAATGAACTAATTCAGTGTTGGGGATAAGGAACCAGTTCCAGAATCTAGAATTTCTAGCACAGAATGGTGGCATGACCTAACAAGTCTCTTAGTCTTCCTTCCAGTATTCCACCTCCCAAATGAAAATAAAAATGTGAGATGTGATTAATTTCATGTATTTCTTCTCTGCTCCTAGGAGTCCATAATAAGGCTGATTATGCTAATTATAATGTTAGCTACCACTGAACTAGGCTATTTACATATGTCATCTCATTGGACTGTCACAACAGCTTTATGAAACAGATATTATATGTAGATCTGTTAATTATTAGAAAACTTGAGATTCTTCAATGCATTTCCAGCTCTGGCATCCTAGACACCATGACCTTGCAACCCCCAGGGTCCTCACTCCTGCTGGGCTCCCAGCAAGTATGCCTTCAGGTATGCATGCTAATAGTTGCCTTCTCTATGTCTCCTGCTGGCCATTCTGACAATGTGAGCTGTTGGGTCTCAGTCTCATGCTTCTCAGCTCCTTCTATCATCCTATAGCCTTCCTGTAGTGTTGTAGATGGTCCATCTGAAACTATTTTTAATTTTTAAAAAATGTTTTCTTTATTCTTGAGAGAGAGAGCATGAGTGAGGGAGGGGCAGAGCAAGAGAGAGACACAGAATCCGAAGCAGGCTCCAGGCTCTGAGCTGTCAGCACAGAGCCTGACACGAGGCTCAAACTCACAAGCCATGAGATCATGACCTGAGCCGAAGTCGGACACTCAACCAACTAAGCCACCCAGGTGCCCCCTCCGTCTGAAATATTAATCTTGCTCAAATTCAATTCCAATGACTACTTTCTCTCCAGTTCAGTTACCCACTGAACGGGTCACATTTTCTTTGTGGGAATTTGAGCCATCCTAGAAATCAAAGTCTAAAGTCCTTCTATACTTCTAGGTCTTTCCTGCCCGCATCATTCAGCCTCATAAAAACCTCAGATCCCCGCCATCTCTCATATTCCTTTTGGCACAGACTCCACATTCTTCCCTCTTCCCTTTGCCCAGCTTGAAATTCACAGTTCACCACTTGACTTTCTTAACACTAGCCCCTCTTTGTTATAGCTTGAAATGTTTCTTAGGCTGATTCCTTCTTCCCTTGATGCAGTGACCTCCAGTCTTGTTCAGTTCCCTCCCATTTTTTCTCTTTACATTCTTCACTTTTTCTTCCTTACACCCCATGAGTTCATCATCCCACTGATTGTTCTTTATCCTGCCAAGTCATTACAAGTGCTTTCAGGAGGGTTGTTAATATTGGTTCAATAGCCAAATCTAACGTAAACAAAATTGCTTAACTCCCTAGACAGTTTGCTGCATTTCAAACTGCATATCATTCAGTAAGGTTTCCCTTTGAAAATGATTTGCATTTTCTTTTTTGGTGTATTATCCTTTGTCAGCTTTTCAATTGGATTGTTGGCCTTCCGCTCATTAATTTCTAAGAGCTCCTTCCCTGCAAAGGAAAGGAAAAAAGCCCACTATCATTTATATTTCCCCTTTCTATCCAGGTTTGTCATTTGTCATTTGTTAACTTGGTTTATGCTATTTTGTTCCATGCTCTAATTTTTAATATGTATGTAGTTTTATTTATTAAGCTCATAGATTATCACTTCTAAGTTTTAAAAAGTTCTTGAAAAGCTTTTCCTATTCCCAGATTATACATACATATATATACGTATGTATAATCTGTATAATCTTACGTGCTTTCTTGGTATACTATATCTGATTTCCTTAAAAAATATAAATGTATAATTTGTCTGAAAATTATTTTTCATATGCTTTCTAAATAGCTAGCCAGTTTCTCAGCCCTGTCTTTTCACCGAAATACCACCTGTTTCATATATTGATTTACATCATTTGTGCATACTTCTGGAATTTATACTTTCCCCCTCATTGGGCTGTCTATTCACAGACCTGTACAAACTGATTTAATTCCTCTAGAGTTATAAAAATCACCATTGTCATATACATACCTACTTTTATGCCATTATGCCTCTGGTAGATATATTATGGTTTCTAGAAATTATATATATAAATCTCCTGTTCTCTAGATCCATCACAAAGTATCTCTTGTACCTTTTTGACTTTCCATGAAGTAAGAAGCAACAGATGATAACAAGTTAGGTACTCCTTGGTGCTTCAGTTTCCTCATTGTGGAAAATTAGATGAATTAATTCATGTTTATCTCTTGGAATGAGCTCACAGTAAGTACTCAGAGTTTTAGCTATTGTTAATAACATGAGTAACTTAGGACTCCTATTCTTCCTTTTGCCTCTTTTTCCACTTTTCTATCTGTAACCTGCTCCAAACTTGGGAACATTCATCATCTCATCTGTAATCATAATTCATCCTTGTATGCTTTGTTTTTTGGTTGGATCTAAAATTGGTAATATTGGGCGCCTGGGTGGCTCAGTTAAGCATCTGTTGATTTCAGCTCAGGTCATGGTCTCAGTTTGTGAGTTTGAGCCTCAAGTCAGTCTCTGCGCTGACAGTGCAAAGCCTGCTTGGGATTCTCTGTCTCCTGTTTCTCTACCCCTCCTCCGCATGCGTGTTCTCTCTCTCTCTCAAAAATAAATCAGTAAACGTTTAAAAAATAAAAAATAATCAAATTGGTAATATCAATATACAGTATTTCCATTATTGTGATTAGTTAATATTGCTCATTATTCAATGATTTCAGTACCCTTATTTTTACATTTTTTTGGTCGTATGTCTTCATCAAGTCAGTCAGATCTTCTGTCTTCTTAAAACATATCCATGGTAAAAGATACAATGTAATTATTGAAGATATATTTTGCAGCACCTTCTGCCTTCTTTTTTCAATCTGGACCAGCTACTCTCTGGGCTGGATGCCAGCCTCATCCTGATTTCCTTTTACCCTGATCTTGGGTTGAAGCCAGTGTTCTTGGATCTCAAATCTTTACCTTTCTTGGATTTTATTCTTGTTTTAGCTGAGAATATCTTCCAGTAATTTTCTTGAAAGCGTGCATCAGAAATAAACCTTTCGAAATTTTACATGTCTGAAGTGACTTTATTTTGCCTCTCGATTGACATGTTTACTAGGTATAGAATGTAAAGTTTCGTAATTATTTTTCTCAGAGAGTTGAAGCTACTGCATCCAGGGATCCTAAGATGAAATCACATTCTTGTTCCCTTGTAGGACATATTTTTCCCTCTCTGGAAACTTAGGATATTCTCTATACACTAGGAGTTAAGAAATTTCTTGAAGATCTGCTGCTGTTTGGGTTGTTTTTTAATGTTTATTTATTTATTTTTGGAGACAGAGACAGAGCATGGGTGGGGGAGGAGCACAGAGAGAGAGAGGGAGACACAGAATCCAAAGCAGGCTCCAGGCTCTGAGCTCTCAGCACAGAGCCCTGACAGCTCAGTGTGGGGCTCGAACGCATGAACCATGAGATCATGACCTGAGTTGAAGCTGACTTAACTGACTGAGTCACTCAGGTGTCCCTTGTTTTGTTTGAAGTCCTCTTGTATCATGATTATATGAGTATATACAACTGTCAAAAATCATCAAAAAACATGGTGTCTTGAATCAGATTGAAGCATCAGGAGGAAGAAATCCTGTAATACTTAAAGCCTGTGCTACAACATTCAACATTAGATGATACCATTATGTAGGGTTTCTCTAATTAGTTTGCATTTATATATTTAATGTTTTGATCTTCATCTAAGGTAGGAAATCTTGAACTTTCTTTTGGGTCATGAAACTTCCGGCTTTCTGGTACAGTCTAGACTGCTTTCCAGAATAATGTTTTTAAATGTTTAAAATAAAATATGTAAGATCATAAAAGAGACTTTTAAAATTGAACTGTAGTTACCAAAATGCTAAAAAACACAATTGTAATAGAGTAATATATTGCTTCTTTATGAACACCTTAAGTAAGATTTAGTGGAGGATTTTATATCTACTATAATTTCAAAACAGTGATGTGTATAAATGATATTTTGAGATATCTGTAACAACTGAATGTGCTATAAAAACATATATGATTTATTTTGATAACAAAATCACATGTGTTTCTATAAACACTTGAGTTTGTGCTTATATTCAAAATGGAGAAAAAATGCTAAAGTTTAGTTAGAGACTAGGGAGAATAAAAATATAATTTTTCCTTCTAAGTTCAAAGACCTCCTGAGTTTTATGCAGGGACTCCTATTTATGAATCCCTGACTTAGAGTAAAAGCTCTTTCAGATGTGGTGGACTGCGTGTTCCCAAGATGGTGGCAGCAGTATTTCCCACCCCCACACGTTCTTCCAGTCTATGACCTTGACATTCCCTCTTCAAGAGGGAGATATTTCTGCACTCCCTTGAATCTGCCTGTGACAGTGTTGACCAACAGACTATGTTAGAAGTGGTGCTATACCAGTCTGAGCATGGGCCTTAACTGCTCCGTCAGCTTCTGCTTTGCTCCTCATAGAGGTAAGACACCATGTAAGAAGTGCGATTAACCTAGACCACCATGCTATGAAAAACCTAAGCCCTATGAAGAGGCCCTGGAGGATGAAACACCATGTGGCGAGAAAAAGTGACCAAGGAACACTGAAGCACCAGACACTTGAGTGAAGAAGCCATGTTGGAAGGGGATCCTTTACTCTAAGCCACCCTACTTGATGCCATGTGGATCAAAGGTGAATTGATCCTCTGAGCTATTCGAGAATTCCTGACCTATAAAATTGTGAGCAAAATAAAATGCCTGTTTCAAGCCACTAAAATCTGGGGTCGTTTGTTAGGGAGTAACAGATGGAATAGAGGACCATGACCATGTTCCATGTGTCCTTTGTATCCTTCACGTTCATTAGCAAATTGACAGGCATAAAAAGGGGACTCAGGAACTGTTGACATATTGAGGCTTGCATAGCATTTTGCTGTTGTTAAAGAACCACAGCAAGTAACATCATGGGATCAAAGTATATTGTCCAATAAATGACCTCAGGTTCTAAGGTACCCAACCTGCTTTCTGAGATCTCAGATTAGCCCCAGGATCCTCCCCAAATGCTGACTCCTGGCTTGGTTTCCAAAGATTCTCAGAGGTTACACTCGCTCCAGGGAGGAGTATAAGAGGGTTAGAGAGAGGATAATGGAAATGACAATTCAAATGGTGTAGTTGTGCTGGAAGCAATCTCTGGTGCATACAAACACTTGGACTGGGCCTGGTGACAGGCTCAGAGGGGCAATATTGCATCATGGTTGTGAGCACTGGCTCTGAAGTCAACATGTCATAAGTGAGATCTGGCTCCACCACAGGGCTTGCTATATGACGAAGACATGTGACTTAATCTCTCTGTGCCTCAGTTTACACATCTGTGAACTAAGAATAAAATAGCATTCCCCTGCCCGCCTCATAGGAGTATAATGAGATTTTGATGAATTAATACATTTGAAACATTGTTTGGCACACAGATGTCCCACTGAGGACCAAATGGATCTCTCTTGAATTACTTTCAGTGACTCTTGAATTATTTAAGTGGTTCCTAAAATACCTATGTGCCACATGTGATTTCAGATAGTGCATATATCAACTTCTTATGACTATGGTAGTTTATATTTGGCTTAATGTATATTAGAATATTGATAGCCAGCATTTCTGGGCTCACACATAGGATAGTATATTTTACAAGGGGTTAGTTGAAAGATACATGAAGCCATAAATGGGAATAGCAATGGCCCAAATGGTGAGGATGGAACTAAAAGGCCTGAAATGGACATGCAAGCATTGCAAATCCAGCAGTGTACAAAGGAGAGAGGAATACAGATATGGGGTCATTTATTCATATTCACTCAATCAGCATCCAATACCAGCAATTCTTTGAGTTAATTTATTTTATTTTGTGTTTGACCACTCTAAAATAGGCAACACCATTTAGAATCTACATGTGCCTTCCAAAAGGGCAATGCGTCTTCAATGGGGCAAGCAGTAAGATTTTTATTTCAGCATGTTTCCCTGAAAAGGATCATTAATTATGGTCTACAAAACACTGGTCTACAAAATTAATGTGTTACTTTGGTAAAAGTAAATTCTCATTAGGTTGACTAACTTTATTGTCACGTGCTCTGGTTTCTGGAAACTTGTCCTTATTGGTTTTGTGTGTGTGTGTGTGTGTGTGTGTGTGTGTGTGTGTGTGTGTGTGTTGATGCCGAGGTTGATCACTTTTTGGGGAGCTTACAATGGACTTTCAATACTACTCAGCTATTCAGTTGTGATGACATGATTTGGCAGTGACTTTGCAGCATGGAAACTAGGGGGAGATCTGACAACTCGGAGTTTTCAGCACTAAGTTTTTGTTAGGTGGGGCTAAGGGAGATCTGAGTCATTAATAAACACCTGATTATTTTTATCAGCATATTAAATTGTTGACGTGAATATCTGAGCCCCAATATGTCATTCATAAAATCGTGAGAGTATCAAATCTTACCTTCATATCTGACTGCACCTACGTGTCTATGTAATTGTGGCAGGTCAAATTTAGTCAAGAGAATTACATATTTTGTGAGTATAGAGTTACTTCCCAAATCTTTCAGGGATTTTGAAATGGCCAGATAGGAATATTATTTTCCTATAAAAGTGTGAAAACATAAACAAAAACAAAACAACCCCAAGTTAATTTATTCAAGAGATATCAAGTTTGAAATTATCAAAATAAAATGATATTCTACTAGAGTAGGACTCACATATCATCTTAGCAGTCATTTTCCTTTAGGCATTGATACCACACAAGTGAGATATCTTGGATAGAAGTAAAACAATAAAATAAGACTGAGATGTGATTTTCTGAGAATCTTACCTGAGTGCTTTTCCTCAAAGGAAGGCAAGTGTAGTGTAGCAGTTTAAATGTGCAGTGTCTAGAATAAGACACTGTGGGCTCAGATCCCATCCTTGCCACGTTCCAGTTCTGTGACTGTAGGCCGATTACTTAGCCTCAGTCTCCCCATCTGTAAAATGGGCATGGTGTTATTATTAGTACCTACCTCACAGGACTAGCACATAGTAAGTGGTGCCATATAAGTGTTTGTTAAATGAATGTAAAAAATTCATTTGTTGACCACAGGGATGTTTCATCCATTGCTTTAATGAAACTAAGGTATTCCAAGGTCTCATATTACCATCCATATGGGTACTTTTCCACCTTTTAACAAAGAGTAACTTCTTTGGAATTATATATATAACTCATATATATGAAATTCATATATATATAATTCATACATATAATTCATATATATACATATATATATGGAATGTTTAAATTATGAAGATAACAGCTTCTTAATGTCTTATGTTTGGAAACGTCATTGCATTAAAAGCATTATAAATGCTTTTCTCATCTCCATTTGTTCCTGTCAGTCTTTTAGAAAACCAAGGGAGGTAATTTTGCACATGAATGTCACCCTCAAGAGGCCAGGAAGATGATCTGGGTAGAAAGGAAAAGAAGATGAACAAAGTGGCTGTTTTAGTAACTTGGATGATTTCCTAGTCCACTGTACCCAGGATTCACATGCTGTGGGAAAGGGCCACTCATGGTTTTCTGCTGGCTTATCAGAGAGAGAAGACAAATGCCACCTGGAAAAGCTGGTCCATAGTCTGATCATGGGGGTGACTGGACCCCACTTGGAATCATCCAGTTACTGAAGGACCCCCATTCACCAGCAGCCTGCTCAGTGTTGGAGCAATGGTCATGTCTGCGCCACTGAGGTCAATAAAGCCCAGGCACAGAGGAGATAACTGACTTCTATAATTATAAGAAAGAAGTTAAGTCATAGCCAGAGATTAAAGAAAGACATCTACCACCTACACTCAATATTAGTCTACTTGAAATTATTCTATTTTATCATTAACAAGATAACACATTTTTAGAAAACCATTTGCTTGTGTTCTGTTTGTTTACAATACTTATCTTCACAATGAACTGGTAATAACTTAAGCCGGCTTCCCTGTGGAATCTTTCTTCATGCTTTAATGGCTTTTCTTTTCTTGGCATTCTATTACAATTGACCTTGCGCTAATGTCTAGTTGCTTTGATTTTTCCGGAGAATATTAAGAGTACTACGTTCTCTCAGAAATAAATCCTCAACCAAAGTAACATTTTTTTTTCAACGTTTGTTTTTTATTTTTGGGATAGAGAGAGACAGAGCATGAACGGGGGAGGGGCAGAGAGAGAGGGAGACACAGAATGGGAAACAGGCTCCAGGCTCTGAGCCATCAGCCCAGAGCCTGACGCGGGGCTCGAACTCACGGACCGCGAGATCGTGACCTGGCTGAAGTCGGACGCTTAACCGACTGCGCCACCCAGGCGCCCCCAAAGTAACATTTTTAATAAGATCTCAAGTTTTCTTATTTCTCCACCAGATGAAACTTCCATCATTTTAATAATAGCTGTCACTTCAAGATGTGGTATAATAAGACTGAAAAAAAAAACCATGCTTCTGAGAATATACAGAGAGCTAATGAAAAACGACATCTCATGGTTATTTCTTTTTACTTTATAAAATTCAAAATGATAATGTTTTTAGATGGAAATGATAAATTCCTGTCTTTTCATTCCATATTTTATTTAAAAAACCCTCTTTATGTTGTTTACTATGTGCCAGGCACTGTTCCTGGCACTTTACAAATATTAACCTGTTTATTCCTATAACAATCCTCTGAGGTAGGTACTATAATTATTGCCATTTTACAGATGAGGCATCTGAGGCACAGGAACGTTAAATAACTTGCCCAGGGTCATATGGCTAGTAAGTAGCAGAGCATGGATTTGAAACCATGGAATCTGGCTCCACTATTTTATTCTTTTTGTCTCCCATGTTTGATAATGGTATTGAATAAAATTCCTCTTGAGTTACTTCACTAAGAATGGTAACTTCTAACAATAAGCACTTGGCAAAAATTTGGCTTAAAAGACTCGGCTCCTCTTCTATAAAAACTTAAAATAATTTAATTATTCGTAGATCAGACATAGATGTGAGAAGACAGGGACAGAAAAGGGGAAGAAAGGAAAAAAAATAAAAACACACTTCTAAAGATTGAAGGACAGACATACATGTTTTATTTTCCTCCATCCATCTTATTTATTTCAAGTATGATTTGCTTTGTACAATATATGTAAGGGGGTGGAAGATAAACAGGAAGTAGTTCTAGAAGATGTAACAACAATGAGTTACACATTAAAGTTCGACTTTAAATTTTCTTTGGTATGTTACTTACCTTGGCAAGATTACGACTTGTCCCAGGCTTTTCAGGGAAGTTATTGTTTCAAATATTTTATTGCATTGCAAATTTATTTTTCCTATATTTGGGCCTGGAAAATATGATCACTGTAAGCATATTTCTATTTGTTTAGTAATAAAATGAGTTAATTTGTAAACCACAGATTGAGAATGGCTGACTTTTTTTTTGAGAGCATGAACAGGGAAGGGGCAGAGAGAAGGAGACAGAGGCTTGAGAATCAGAAGGGGGCTCTGTGCTGACAGCAGCAAGACTGAACTCAGGAACCCTGTGAGATCATGACCCAAAGATCTGAGCTGATCAGATGCTTAACCGACTGAGCCACCCAGGTGCCCTGAGAATGGCTGACCTTTTTGAGGAGGCATCGCTCTTTGTTCTCAAGACCACAATTTTAATTGTAAATTAATAGGCCTTAATTCTTTAATTTCTTCTATTCTTCAGGCAAGACTTATTAAAACTATGTTTCAGAATGTGAGCTTGTTTCCAATTTCTTCTTTGATTCTTCGTTTGAAAGTACTATTTAATTTCAATAGTCTATTTTCAATGTCTATTTAATGAAGGCACTGTTTTAGACCTCTGAGTTACTTCACAGATGAAGTAGATAAACCTGAAGTAACAGGTGAGTATCCTGCTCACCCTGAGGGGGTCCTGCATAGTTTAGAGCAGGGTTTCTCCAAAGAAGGTCAGGAAATGCCTACAGCACAATCAGGTGTGATAACCTGCTAAAAAGGCAGATTTCTGGATTTACTAACTCAGCATTTCTAGGAGAGAGGACTGGGAATCTGAATCCTTGTAGATTCTTCAGCACACTGAAGTTTAAGAACTGCTAGTTTAGTTACACTTCAGGAATGTCCCTATAATCAATGAATTTGAGGCGGGGCTTCATGAAACCCCTCCGGCTTGAAATTGATCAAACGTGATACAGTCAGTACCAACAGTAATATTGGTTGGGTCAATCAACAAGTATTTATAGAGAACCTAGTTTGAATCAAACCAATGTATATTCTTGAATAAGGGGCAGAAAAGAATCTTAAGAATACAGGCATTCCTCGTTTTATTGTGCTTTGTAGATAACTGTTTTTTAAAAATTGAAAGTTTGTGGCAACCCTGCATTAAACAAATCGCCAGTGCTGTCTTTCCAACATCATTTGCTTACTCCATGTCTCTGTGTCACATTTTGGTAATTCTCACAATATTTCAAACCTTTTCAGTATTATTATATTTGTTACAGTGATCTCTGAACAGTGGTTATGACTCACTGACATCTCAGATGATGGTTAGCATTTTTCAACAATCAAGTATTCCAACCAAGTACGTTGGTTTTTCTTTTTTTTAGACATAATGCTATTGCACACTTAATAGACTGCGGTATAGTGTAAATATAACTTTTATATGCCTTGGGAAACCAAAAAATTAAATTGACTCACTTTAATACAATATTTGCTTTGTTACAGGTACTGGAATGGAACCTCAATATCTCTGAGGTATGCCTGTATATGCATTTGTGTTGGTTAGGACTTGGAATCAGGCACATACCTTGTACTCCCAACAGCACACTCCCGTGAGACCCGGCCTCTCCAGACACTTGACCTCTTCCAGGTCTGGCCCTGGCTACACTGACCTGGGGGGCACAGAACGCAGCTCATCAGCCTGCTTTGGGAATCCTGAGCCCTCTGGGCCTGTGGATTCCAGCCAGTCCAGAATCATCCACCTAGCTTCCAGGGCAGAGGGAGCACACCACCCCAAATTCTTTCTGAAGAGGCAGTTTAGATTGCCCACAGGCAGTCCCCATTTGGGCGCTGCCTGATAGGGTCCAGGGCATACCAATAATCAAGGCTCTCAGGTGTCTCTCACTAAAGGCTACCTCCAGGGCTCCTATTGGCAAGGCAGTCCAGATTCTTCCAGCTTTACCTTCAGGGAGAATATGTGCATTTTTGTGGGTTAAGACTGGAATTAGGATGATACCAGATACCCTAAACAGCCTTCTCTTTGAGCCAGCCTACTGCTACACCTGCCCTGTTCCAGGTCCCTGGCTACCTTGACCTGCATGGTGTGTGCATGTGTAAACACACCTTGTCATTTGGCCTTAGACTGCAGGGGGCACTCCAGGCCTGGTGAGCCCTGGAATGAGCCCCACCACCTGCCTGGCCTACAGGGAGGAGGAAGGCCAACTCCCCCAAATCTTTCTGAGTCTACAACTTTAAGTTGGCAATAGCCCCAATTTGGACTAGCTGCTTGGTGGAGTATCAACGTCCCCAGCCATCAAGTGTCTCTTTTTAGAGGGTGCTCTGACCACCCTGCACACCCCCACTCTGGCTAGCCAGTCCAGATTTCTCCAGCTCTGCTTTCAGGGGGAATACGTGCATTTGTGGAGGTGATGGCTTGGGCAAGGCAGATGCATGTACTCCCAATTACCCCCTCCTGTGACCCTACCTTTCCCTATAGATGTCCTGTTCCAGGTCCCTGGCTACACTGACATGTGCAGCTCATACATGAGGAACAGCTCCCCAGGGGGAGCCAGGGCACTCCAGGCCTGTGGGGCTTGAGTCAGTCCTGAACCATCTGCATAACCTCTGGGGTGGAGGGAACCCACCTCCCAAAACTCTTTCTGAGGCAGCAGCTTTAAGCTGGAGACACCCATCAGTCCCTGTTGGGTGTGGTTGCCTATGGAGTCCTTCATTTACCAGTTATCAAGTCTCCCAGGTTTCTCCTACTGATGATACCCTGGAAGCCTGCCAGGCCCCTTCTTGGCAAGGCAGTCCAGATTCCTTCAGGGGGAATATGTATGTTCTATGCAAAATTAACTGGAAGGAGGAGGAGACCATGTGGTTTAAAACCAGACATGTGCTCGAGGGCAAAATTTGGTGATGGCACTATATAGGAAAGGCCAAGTCCTTGAGGCACGCTAAAGGAAAAACGATATAAGCTAGTAAAAACAGAAAAGCCCAGTTAGAGAAATTATTTAGCTGTGAGCTTTATAAAGGCAGGGTCTATAAATAATTCAGTACTGTATTCCCTATGTCAAATCATGGCACAATGGTACTTAACCTTTCCTTGAGTTAAGATTCCCTTTGAAAAATATGAGAGCGACTAGGGACCCTACTTCATTCTAAGAGCAGGCACTTAGCAAATGTCGGGGAGATTAAATTGTGTACATAGTGTTAAGTCTTTTTTTTTTTTCCCCCTTCACTGAATGGCTTGGCTCACTTCCTTAACTTTGACAGACACAATTATAGACTCCTTTGCTAAAAAAACAAACTTAGAGTTTCCTGTTTAGGGAAAAAAAATCCATTGCATCTGACTTCCCTTCCTCCCAAAGTTGTACTGAAGTCATATAAAAGATGTTAAAAATAAGAATGAAATCATAACAGTGCTATAGAGAGTGCCAGTGGCAGGTCAGATATTTTAAGAAATTCTTCAAAGATAGGCAGATATGATTGAACTGATGAAGAAGTCAAAACAGGGAAATTATAGTCAGACCCACAAGAGATGAACATGGTTCTTTCTGAGGGAGCCACAGAGAAGGTGGGAGCTTGGCTCATCTCATAGATCACTAGGGAACTGTGAAGTACTTGTCCAAGTAGCTAAGGAACGCATTCTCTATCAGCTGCACATCCCACTCCTTTCTCATATATAGGGTGACTGCCCCGCCCCCCCCCAGATAAAATCTTTGAGGAGTGCTGTCTTTGGAAAGAGGGTGCTCATTTGGGAGGACACCTTGTGTGGCTGCTGTGCCCAGAAAGAGAAACAGAGTAGATGTTGAGATAACTCAGGACTTACATCACAGACATGGAGTGAAATTTTAATTTATTTTCTTTTATTATTTTCTTTTATTTATTTTTAATTTATTATTATGTTTTAAATAGAATTTATTGTCAAATTGGCTTCCAAACAACACCCAGTGCTCATCCCAACAAGTGCCCTCCTCAATGCCATCACCCACTTTCCCCTCTCCCCAAACCCCTCATCAACCCTCAGTTTGTTCTCTATATTTAAGTCTCTTATGGTTTGCCTCCCTCCCTCTCTGTTTATAACTTTTTTCCTCCCTTCACTTCCCCCACGGTTTTCTGTTAAGTTTTTCAAGATCCACATATGAATGAAAACACATGGTATCTGTCTTTCTCTGACTGACTTATTTCACTTAGCATACTACCCTCCAGTTCCATCCACATTGCTGCAAAGATTTCATTCTTTCTCATTGTCAAGTAGTATTCCATTGTATATATAAACCACATCTTCTTTCTCCATTCATCAGTTGATGGACATTTAGGTTCTTTCCATAATTTGGCTATTTGCTATAAACATTGGGGTACATGTGCCCCTATGTATCAGTACTCCTGTATCCCTTGGGTAAATTCCTAGCAGTGTGATTGCTGGGTCATAGGGTAGTTCTATTTTTAACTTTTGGAGGAACCTTCACACTATGTTCTAGAGTGGCTGCACCAGTTTGCATTCCCACCAACAGTGCAAGAGGGTTCCCGTTTCTCTACATCCTCGCCAGCATATATAGTCTCCTGATTTGTCCATTTTAGCCACTCTGACCAGTGTGAGGTGGTTATCTAACTGTGGCTTTGATTTGTATTTCCCTGATGATAACCGACATTGAGCATTGTTTCATGTGTCTGTTGGCCATCTGGATGTCTTCTTTGGAAAAATGTCTTCTGTCTTCATGTCTTCATGTCTTCTGCCCATTTCTTCACTGGATTATTTGTTTTTCAGGTGTGGAGTTTGGTGAGTTCTTTATAGATTTTGGATACTAGCCCTTTAAACGATATGTCATTTGCAAATATCTTTTCCTATTCTGTCAGTTGTCTTTTAGTTTTGTTGATTGTATCCTTTGCAGTGCAGGTTTTTATCTTGATGAGGTCCCAATAGTTCATTTTTGCTTTTGATTCCCTTGCCTTTGGAGATCTGTCGAGTAAGAATTTGCTGTGGCTGAGGTCAAAGAGGTTGTTGCCTGCTTTTTCCTCTAGGGTTTTGATGGTTTCCTGTCTCACATTCAGGTCTTTCATCCATTTTGAGTTTATTTTGGTGTATGGTATAAGAAAGTGGTCTAGTTTCATTCTTCTGCATGTTGCTGTCCAGTTCTCCCAGCACCATTTGTTAAAGAGACTGTCTTTTTTTTCCATTGGATACTCTTTCCTGCTTTTTTAATTTTTTTTATTAAAAAAAAATTTTTTTTTAATGTTTATCCATTTTTGAGACAGAGAGAGACAGAGCATGAACAGGGGAGGGTCAGAGAGAGAGGTTAGACACAGAATCCGAAACAGGCTCCGGGCTCCGAGCTGTCAGCACAGAGCCCGATGCAGGGCTCGAACCCACCGACTGCGAGATCATGACCTGGGCCGAAGTCGGACGCTCAACTGACTGAGCCACCCAGGCGCCCCTCCTGCTTTTATTTTATTTTATTTTATTTTATTTTATTTATTTTAGTTTAGAGAGCGAAAGAGTGCAAGCATGCATTCACAAGCAGAGGAAGGGCAAAGGGAGAGAGAATCCCAAGCAGGCTTCATGCTGAGTGTGGAGTCGGACACAGGGCTTGATCTCACAACTTTGGGACCATGACCTGAGCCAAAATCCAGAGTTGGCCACTTAACCAACTGAGGCACCCAGGTCCCCTTTATAAAATATTTTATTTTATGGGGCACCTGGGTGGCTCAGACAGTTAAGCATCTGACTTCAGCTCAGGTCATGATCTCACAGCTCTTGAGTTTGAGCCCCATGTCGGGCTCTGTGCTAACAGCTCAGAGCCTGGAGCCTGCTTCTGATTCTGTGCCTCCTTCTCTCTCTGCCCCTAACCCACTCGCATTCTGTCTCTGTCTCTCTCAAAAATAAATAAACATTTAAAACAAATTTAAAACAAATTTATTTTATTTTAAAGAGAGAGTGGAGGGAAAATTTTTTTAAAGTTAAGGTCATTCCACCCAGGAGATACAGACACAGAAACAGTCACCCCAGCCAAGAGTAAAGTCTTAATTTTTTGATATGTCATTAGCTGACATGCCACTTTCCTGCCCACAGACACTACTGGGCACCTATGCTATAGCTCTTGCCCTCCCACAGAAATTCAGATCAGGCCTTCCCATTCAAATGAGAGCATTCACTTCCATCTGTGGTTATGTACCTCTTATCAAGGTAATTTCCACAGATAACAACTATAAACTCTTAGGGAAAAATATAAAATACAACTAACTAAATGTACTTGGGAGCAATCAAAACCAGGCAGATTTGGAGGGGAATCAGCATTTGGAAAAAGGGAATAGCTGCTAGGCTAGTTTTATTTTGTTATGGCCTTTAGTCCAAGTGCAGCCTCAAGTTCATGCCATGCAGGGGCAGAGTGTGGGGATGGAATGGTTAAAATACAGGGAAAACAAAACAAAACAAAACAAAACATAATCCTAATCCTACCCACTTGAACCACCAGAGGACAGAGTTTGGGGGGTGGGCACCCATAGTCTCTTAAAAGTGAGAAGGAAATTCCCCCCAGTTGAAAGCCAGAGAGGAGAAACCCCAAGTTCTGTGTATAAACTCTGCCCCAACTCTATGGCTGACCCCATAGCTTAACTATCTATAGACAGGGAAGACTCCAAGCAGCCTTATTTAGGCTAAAAGAACTGAGCTGAGATTTGAGCTGCTGTCCATTGTAGGGGAGACTGTAGTTTGATTTTAGTCAATTTAACTGACAGCTCGAGGAACACGATGAAATCCAGAGTCTCTACAATATATCATTCACAATGTCTAAGACACTATCCAAAATTATATTCAAAGCAACAGGAAAACATAACTCATACATGGGAGAAAAGACAATCAATTAAGACGGGTCCAGAGATGACAAGGATGTTGCAACTAGCAAACGAAAATTTTAAAGCAGTTATTTTTTAAAAAAAAAATTTTTTCCCAACGTTTATTTATTTTTGGGACAGAGAGAGACAGAGCATGAACGGGCGAGGGGCAGAGAGAGAGGGAGACACAGAATCGGAAACAGGCTCCAGGCTCATGAGCCATCAGCCCAGAGCCCGACGCCGGGCTCGAACTCACGGACCGCGAGATCGTGACCTGGCTGAAGTCGGACGCTTAACCGACTGCGCCACCCAGGCGCCCCTAAAGCAGTTATTTAAGTAGACATTTGTTGGGGAAAGAGATATTCATGACTAAAAGGGAAACCAAGACCAGCCATCCCTATTAATCCACAGAGTTCTTTATTTGTGGATTGTGATTCATGAGTATGTGAGAAAATCCCAGAGCCTAAAAGGAGGTCCAGAATTAATACGTTTAAACAACAGAGCCCAGAGAAACAGAGATAATATAGGGAGCAGAGGAGAATTTGAAAAAAATTCCAAGTAGGATTCTTAAAGATATTCAAGAATAGATTGCATTCATAAAATAAGTGGCCATTATGAAAAAGGAACAATCAATGAATAGGAAAGTATTCTTAAAATAATAATTAAAAAAAGAAGAAGAACAGATTTCCTGAAGACTGAGTGTTCTGGAGATAAAATTTCCTAGAAATAAAAGAAAAATCTGGAAAATATGTGAGAAAAGTTGAAGCATGGAGGATAGATCCAGAAAATTCAAATTCCAGATACTTTTTTTTTTAATTCAAAGACCTGTATAAGCCAGATAGAATTAGATAGAAAAACAAATACCCATGCCTAAATACATCCTAGTGAAATTTCAGAACTCCTTGGATAAAACAAATATCTTTAAAAATTTCAGAAAAAAAAATGGAAGAAAAGGAAAAAAGAAAGGAAAGGAAAGGAAATAATATCAGATTACTTACATTGGGTGAGAATGAAACCAATCAGACTTCTCATCAGCAGGCCTGTGTGTTAAGAAGACAACAGAATACTACATTCACATTCTGGGGGAAAATGATTTTCAACCTGAAAATGTATACCTTGCTGACTGATAGGTAAGTGGAAGGGTAAAATACACACGTACTTGGACATATCAGAATCAGAAAGCTTAGTGCTCAAGTGTCCTTTAAAAAATTACTTAAAGAAAATGAAAAAAAATAATACAAGAAAGAGGACACCATAGGTTATAAAAGCAGGGAAAGATGTGAAAATTCAGAAAATCTAGGTATAAGTTCATAAAATTCATGCTAGTCACTAGAAGAACTAAAACCAGACATCGTTGACAGGATTGTCTCTGATGATTAGAAATGGGTAGAAAGACATTTTTTATTGTATTTTATACTCTTCTATATCATCTTAATTTGTTTTTGTTTTAAAAACAATTACTTGATAAAAAATTTAATAAAAATTTAAAAAGGTACCCTTTCCCCAATCTTGCAGTAGTTTTAAAGGGTGTTGTCAGATTCCTTCTTCAGACATTTTATAAGAAGAAATAGTTCATTTAGTATAGGATAGTGTTGGAAAATTTTGGGGTGTTGCTGTGAAGACAAGTCTACAAATAAAATATTTCAGAGAAAACCTTGATCAATTCAGCACACACACACAAATAGTAAGATGTAGGCACATAAAAAGGATGACTTTCATTTCTTCACCGTGACCTGAAAGTGAATCTTGCAAACTAAAACACACACACACAGCATTCTTTCTGCTTCAAAAAGTTTGTCATTGGTAGAAAGTATAACTGTCCCATATGGTAGCCACCAGCCACATATAGCTTCTGAAACTTGACATGTACCTAGTCCAGATGGAGATGTGCTAGAAGGGTAAAATACACATCAGATTTCAAATACTTACTATTAAAAAAACCTGAAAAATATCTCGATAAAAATTAATAATGTGTTGAAATGATTTTTTCAGTGCACTGGGTGACATAAATTTTATTATAATTAATTTTGTGTCTACTTTTACCTTTTTATAAAGTGGCTCTTAGAAAATTTTAAATCCCATGTGTAGGACTTATTCATGGCTTGCATTATGCTTCTATTGGAGAGCCCTGGTCCCAAGCACCAAAACGTAGCACACATTCATTGCTGCCCCAGTGGGGTTTCTATAAAGAGAGTTTTGAAGGAGAAAACTAACATTTTGGCTTTCACTTACCAAGAAACTCCTCTGGCTATGAAGACACAATCAATGCTAGCGATATTAGAAGACAGAAAGAAAGAGACAGACAGAGAATAGGAAGTTGGGAAAATAGAGACCATGACTGAATTCAGGGAGAAGAAATGCCAGTTTTCCTATAAAAAGGTTTCTTGGTTGAATGACGTCCAGTAAAATGTTTGCCTCTGTCTTATACTCTTCTAATATCATACATTCTTCTTTTTATAATCATATTTTCTTAATACTTTCCTTACACAATGCCATTCTAGCTAGGAATACTAGCTAGACTAGTCAAGGGAATACTCTACCTTGACTTTTATAGAACTTTTCTACATGTATATTGATCATATTTTTTATGGTAGGCTATTTCCCTACATCCATGTGGTAATTACTACTTTATTCTAATCCTGTTCGAAGGTGTCTATAGCGGCTCAGATGTGGGGAATACACTGCAGAGCAGAAGTTATCTCAATCCTAGCAATTATCTTGCAAGCAATGTTTCTCCTCATGTCAGCTGAGCCTCTCTGACTCATCTGAAAAAGTCACTTTTATCAGTAGAGAGAATTTGTATTTTTCTGTTGAAGTTGGATGATTAGCTTTTTTCCTGGGGAATGTGAGAGTGCATCTGTGCTCTCTGCTTTATCGCCATAGATCATTTGTCACTTGTGATTTTTCACTCTGCCTTGAACTATGAAAAGCAATTACAGTGTTTGTCAACAGAGTAGCTCTGTGGAAGGGAAAAGAAACAACTCAGTTGGGAATGACAGCTTTCTTTGCAATAATCAAGAGATAGGAGAAGGAAGAGAAATGGGAGAGATTAACCTCCCCCTGCTGAAACAATAGAAAGTATTAAACATTGACACTGTTAGAAGATGATATTAGGGAAAGCTTGTGAAGGTTTTTACTTTCACATTCTACCAGCCCTGTATAAGGCTGTTGTTGGGGTCAAACGCCTTACTAATCACATTAGGGATGGACAATTTAGCATGTAGGCCAGCGATTAGCTAACAGTAGGTCCTCTAACAATGTTAAATACGTGAGAAGATCCTTGGCCTGTGGTTCTGTTTTCTACTTCTATTTTAAAGTCTCATAACTTATTAGCATAAGATATTATGTCCCATTACTAATATGACTGGCTACTTTATAGAGACAGTAATTTGTCATTTCTTTTTCCTGCTATAGATGTTTTACCTCTTCCCAAGTTGAGGATGAAGCCAGATCTTTCATTTATTTTCCTACATGCCTTTTGTGTTACTGGAGAAAGCAGCAGTTGCCAGGCAAGAGAACACAACTCCTTCTCAAGATTTTTTTTTTTTTTTTTTTGCATAGCCTTAGCTCAGTGAAAATTACATAGAAAGTGAGGGTGATAGAGGTAAGTGCTTGAAGTTTAACAGGAGAAAGCCATGGAATCCAAGGGGTGAAGAAGATTCCTGAGACTCAGAGATGGGGTGGGGTTCTAGGAGGGTTTCTGGTTCATAGGTATCACCCCAGGTAGGGGACCGGACAATGCCAGGATGGTGAAGTCCAAGTGTGTGGTCTTGGGAGCCATGCATAGATGTCTTCTGCCTACCTTCAGGAGACCATGTGGGAATAGACAGTGTGTTTATTGGAGACCAGTGTAGATAGCAGTCTAAAGGACCCTCATCCAACTCTTCCCACAACATTCCAGGACCTTTAGTAATACCTGAGAAGGTGAAGAACTCTACCAATGAATGAGATTGAATTTCCCACCAATTGGATGGTTAAAAGCTCAGGATGGGTTAAGACTGTTTAGAATACATATCAGGCTTACTGTAATGGTACCATTTATGAACATGCTTTCTTGGACAATGACCAATCCATGAATGAAATGAAATGAAAAACAAATTGTTCACAGAATATGAGAACTAGATGTGACTTCCATGTTTATCTAGTCCACTCTTCTTTTTTAGATAATTAAACCAAGGTTTAACAGACTTAAAAGAACTTGTTCCAAGTTGTTGGCCTAAAGCCAGTGCAGAGCTGTGGCATAGGGTCATCAACCTTCATCCCATTTTTCTTTCTACTTCACCACTTGGGAAATGTAGATCTATTTGTGGTAATTAAATATATTATTATCTCATAGTGGCCATGAAAATTCTCATGAAAGTAAGTCTCTTACTTTAAAAATGAAATGAAGAAATTGAAACTATAAAAATATAGTCTCAAATTGTGGTTTATATACACAATGGAGTACTACGTGACAATGAGAAAGAATGAAATATGGCCCTTTGTAGCAACATGGATGGAACTGGAGAGTGTGATGCTAAGTGAAATAAGCCATACAGAGAAAGACAGACACCATATAGTTTCACTCTTATGTGGATCCTGAGAAACTTAACAGAAACTCATGGGGAGGGGAAGGAAAAAAAAAAGAGGTTAGAGTGGAAGAGAGCCAAAGCAGAAGAGACTCTTAAAAACTGAGAACAAACTGAGGGTTGATGGGGGGGGGGGAGGGTGGGGAGGGTGGGTGATGGGTATTGAGGAGGGCACCTTTTGGGATGAGCACTGGGTGTTGTATGGAAAAAAAATTTGACAATAAACTTCATATATTGAAAAAAAATAAAATAAAAATACAGTCTCATGGTAGAGGTAGAAAAAAGAAACATGACTGCATGGACTTCCTGGTTATTCCCCATTATAGAAATTGTGGGGAAAATGACCTGAGCAACAATTACAATAGTTGATATTACAGTTTCTGAGAATTAAATACTTCTCTCTAAGGCAGTTTCAATACAGCTATGTGTTTGTATGTGTTAGTATATATACACATACAGAAATCTGTTAGCTATCAAACACTGGGTAGGAGTTTCTTTTCAGGAGTGTATACATGTTTGTATTCAACCTACTTAACAGCTAAAAAAAAGATTTATTTACACCTTCTGGTTGGGTCTTATTTCTTAAGAATCATCCTACATGATACTATTTCTAGTGTAAGTATTGTCATTATCCAGTCTTCTTTAATCTATGTTGTCACACGTTGTAACCATTTGCTCTTTGAAGGCAAAAGGCTGGTTGGAGTTTAACTTCTTTCTTTCTTTCTGGACATCCATGCCAGAGAATACAACTATCTTTTGCAGAAGAACTTCTTTCTAGCTGCGTGAGAAGCTTGCACTATGATGAGGAGGCCTAACCATCAGGAGACCTAACCAAGTAACTTGGGGTTCATTCATCAGTCCCTGGGTCACTATGAGTTCAGACCCTGCTCTAGCCAGGCTCAAAGGGAAGGGTGTGGGCAGGGTGATGTCCACATGGTGAAAGCCAGTCCTTTCCATGAGGCATCACTGAGAGGTGCTGCATCCCAGGAGGTTGGTGGTTGGTGTGGTGTGTCCGCCCTTATTCAGCCATCTGTTCAGATATTCCGATAGGGGTCTCTGTGCCAGCAGGGCCCATGGCGGATGAGGGTAAGCAGCAACACCACGAGGACACCAGACACCAGGCAAAAGGCAACAGCAAGGACAACCCTTAGAACTGTGGAAAAATTGGAAGACCCATAATGTAAAATTAATGGATTAGGAAAATATGAAGATTATAAAATGAGGAAAATAGGAAGATCACACATCAATGTTGATTTCTGCCTTAATTGTAAAAATTCAGTGGTGTTTCTGAAGCAACCTTGAAACCAGTAGCGTGTGCTGAAAAGACACTAGACCAGGAGTCAGGAAATGACCTAGGTTAGTTCTGGCATGACCTTTGACCTCTGAGTCTCAGCTCCTCCACCATAAAGGGAGGGTGATTGACTTAAGTATTTCTTTTTCCTTTCCTTTTCTTTTATTTTCTCTTCTTCTTCTTCTTCTTCTTCTTCTTCTTCTTCTTCTATTTTTTTTGACTGAAGTATTTCTAAAGTCCTTTCCAGCATTAACTTCATGCATTTTTATACAGTTAAAATGATCAATTGTTCATGGTCTCAGTGTCAACAGAAATACTATCATTAATTGGGTCTAAAAGAAATGGAATATCATCTTTTAGTTTCTGATTTGTTTTTCAATAAATACATTTTAGAGAAGAAACCTTGAGCACATGTTAACAATCACAAGCATTTTTAAGATAATTGTGTACTATTGCTAATCTGCACCTTTATTTACACATAGCCCTTTGATAGCTGACCAGTCATGGGGAGATATACGGGGTCATTTTTTATGAGATGCTATTCATTATTACATATAGGAAGTTACCCTCCACACACACACATTCACACACACACACGCACACACACCCTGGTACACTGTAGTATATCCATCATAAATATCAATTTGTACCATTTCTAAATGGATGTCTGATCTTCATTGTAAAACTAAAGGATTGGTGGTTGGTTTAGGCAGTGGGAGAGTGAACATCTCTCTGACCTGGCAGCTCTGTCTACAGAAGCCCTCATGCTCCATGGAACACAGTTGAAAATCACTTATTTAACCTAACCTTATCATTGTAGACGTGAAAAAAAATAGTAGAGAGATTAGGTAATTTGGCTAAGGATAAGCAGATAATTGTATTTGGGTTGGAATATATAGGTTTATCAGTCTCATGATTCACTAATGACTCAGTTCACTAATGACTTCCAAATTTAAATCTTCTGCAAACTCAAGACTCATATATCCAACTGTGTACTTGACGTATTCCCTTGGACATTGAATAGTCATTTCAATCTCAGCGAGTCCAAAACTGAATTCCCAATCCCTTCATGCCTTCTCCTGCCCCAAACTCTGTTCTTCCTGCAGTCTTCCTCATATCATTTGATGGAAAATTTCTTCTTCTGTCTCAGCCCCATACTCTTGAAATCTCCTCTGATTTCCTCTATTTCTCTACATCCTATAATCAATCTGTCAGTAAGTCCTGTTGTTCTTCCAAAAACTATATCTAGAAACCAATGATTTCTCCCCTTCTCTCCACCACCCAGGATTATTACAACATCCTCCTGACTTGTTCCCTAGCTTCTATACTTTCTTCCCTATGATCTATTTTCAACACAGCAGCCAAATGACTTCAATTCAAATCATGACACTCTTCTGCCTAAAACAAAGTCTGCAATGAATGCTTTTCTCACTCAGAACGAAAACCAAAGTCCTAACGATAACAGTTTATAAGGCTCTATATCATCAGGCCTGATTAACATAGATTTCGTCTCCTACCACCTTCCCTTTGCTTACTCTCTTTTGGCCACACGGGCCTTGTTGTTCCTCAGACATGCCAGGCACACACCCATTTACAACTTTTGCTATAGTTACTACTATTGCCTAGATGCTCTTCTCATGAATCTCTGCGTCAGGTAACTCTATTGCTTTCTTTGCTCAAATCTCATCTTCTCAATGAGGACTTTCTACTTAAAGGTGCAACCAATATGCCCTTTCCCCATTCCCACCCCCAGCTTGGCACTTGGGATCCTCACCTTCCAAAGTACTTATTTATTATATTTGTTACTCATTATCCAACCCTCTCTCCCTCTAATAGAATGTAAGCTTCATGAAGGCAGAAAACTTTGTCTTTTTGTTCATGAATGTATCCCTGGCAGTTAGAACAATAAATGGCACATAGGAGATGCTCAATAAATATTTGTGGAAAGAATGAATGATTTAGAACTCACAGGTTCTCAATTCTTAGTTCGGTGCTTTTCTCACAATGTCAGGATGCCTCTTAGCATCACGAGAAGATTAATATTAATAAAGTTAGGTCGTGGTGGATGGGTGCCATCACCCCTGTGAATGGAGTTTATATAAAGGTGGAGGAAACTGAAGAGAATTGAGGAAGGAAGGAAGGAAGGAAAGAGCTAAATAAAATGGGGGAAGAAGGCAGAGACTAATGATTCTTCAAAGTTAATGTTCATGGATGATTATCTGTATTTGGAAATGTATTTTCAATTATTTTTATTGGCTACATTGTCATAATAGTCCCATGGAATATACTTCCCCAATATTTTCCCTTCCTTCAGTCTTTCCTAGACATGCAGTGGGCACACACCATACGCCAGGTCAGCGGTGTGTTGGGTTCTGGGGTTCCATGATCCCTGATTTTGAGATCACCAATATCTAGTGGGAGAACCAGATAGACAATTATGAGATCATGTGATAAATAGTAAAATAGAAGTATAAAAGACATGCCATTGGAGTAGAGAAAAAGTTGCAATTAATACAAAGCTTTCTATTTAGAAGAGAACGAGGTTGGAAAGTCTTCTGAGAAAGTGATAAGATTTGAGCAGAACTTTGAGGTAAATAAGACTTTTCCATGCGACAGAATGAGTTGCACAAGAGCGTGTTTGGGAAATAATGAGCAGTTGCACGTGGCTGGAGTATAGCTTCTGGTGAGTTAAGACTAGATAGGTAGGTTGAGGCCTAGGTTTTAGGTCTGGTTTGTCGTGGGTATATGGAAATCATCAGCAATTATGACACATGGAAGTGACATAGCCCAATTTGTATTTAAAAAAAGAAGACAACTAAAGAGAAAGATAGGGTGGTGGAGACACCCTAGGCCTGATGGCTATTAAAATGCCTTTGACAAGATACTTAGGGTTCAGCACTGGAAGTGTGGTCGACATTGCAGATGAAGGAATTCTAGGATACTCTTGCAGTAGAATTGACAGGTTCTGTGATGGATTACAATGTACTGGTAAAGGAGAAGTGGAGTCACGGCCACCCATGGGTTCTAGCTTGGGTGAAGAAGATGATTAGGCTATGAACGGAGATTGGAAGTCCATTAAAAAGGATCAGTTTGGAGTGGAGGAGATAATACATTTTATTTCAAATGTAGGATTGAGATGGGTTAATATCCTCGTAGAAATGATCAGTAGGCAGCTGAAAAAAACAGATCTAGAATTCTATATGCAGATGTGGAAATAAGAATTGTAGACGTAAGAAGATGGAGGCCTGGGTAATGCTGGCTCATGGTGAGGGTAGAATGACGGAACCAAGGACAAGCCAGTAGGATGTTATCATTTAGGGGGTTGGAGGAAGATATGAGTCTAAGAACGTAGAAAAGACTCAGGAGAGACTCTTTCTCCCTCTCCTAAATTAAAAAAAATTTTTTTAAATGTTTTTAGTTATTTTTGAGACAGAGAGAAAGCACAAGCTGGGGAGGGGCAGAGAGAGAGGGAGACAGGAACCCAAGAGGGCTCCATGCCGACAGCACAGAGCCCGATGTGGGGCTCAAACTCATGAGCTGTGAGATCATGACCTGAGCCGAATTTGGATGCTTAGCGGACTGAGCCACCCAGGTGCCCCATATCTCCTCAATTTTTAAAAATTTATGCTCCCTTGTATTGAGAAGCATTTTGTGAGTTTGATAGAGTAATGTTCTAGGGTCTGAGAAAGAAAGCGATCAGTTGCATCTTACTGCGAAGAGGTAGGACCGGTAACGACAGACAAGCTCTCCTACCACACAGGAACACATGAAAGCCACTGAAGGCAGTGTGAGTCAGCACTGCTCTTCTGAGATCTATTTTGGCAACGTGTATCAAAAAGCCTCTTCCTCTCGCCATTACTCCTGACGTCCTGTATACTCTTCCTCTTTCCTGTTTGAATAAGTCTGTCCGCATCCTCGTCCTTGGATTACTGCAACAGTCTCCCAGCTGTGCTCCCTGCTCTCAGTCCCACTGCTCTCCAATCCTCTCTCCCCACTGAGGACAGAGGTCTTTCTAAAACAAGAAGCCCATCCCATCATCTGTCCTCTGCCGAAAACCTCTTAATGACTAGAGCTATTCAACTTGACCTGAGACACTTAATGTCCGCCTTCCCAGTGTTTGCACTATGACCGGACATACTCCTTCCTGTTCCTAAAATGCCCCATGTTGTCTTTAGCCTCTGGGCTTCTACACATTTTCTTTTGTCTGTAATACTCTCCTCTCTCCTCACCTCCACTCACCCTGTTAATTCCTTCTTTCCTTCAGGATTCGGTTTATTTTTTTTAATTAAAAAAAATGTTTATTTATTTTGAGAGAGAGAGAGAAAGAATGAGTAGGGGAGGGACAGACAGAGAGGGAGAGAGAGAATCTCTAGCAGGCTCCACACTGACAGTGCAGAGCCTGATGCAGGGCTCAAACCCCCAAACCGTAAAATCATGACCTGAGCCAAAATCAAGTGTTGGATGCTCAACTAAGCCACCCAGGTGCTCCCAGACTTTGGTTTAAACAGCACCCCCTTTGAGAAGCCTTCTCTGACCCCTTAGACTTAAGCTAGTTTCCTTTCCCCTATATCCTTTATTATAGTATTACCATACTTAACTGTTAGGGCTTATTTAATTTTTTATCCTCCTGTCCTCCCTGCCAAGGGGTCCAGGTCACATGGGGACAATTTTCTTGTATTGCTGCTACTTTCTCAACAAACTTAACACTTGCTACATAGACATATATTGGGTACATGAGAGGTACTCAAAAAATAGCTGTTATTAAATATTCATTAAAAAGTTTTTTTTAATGTTTTTACTTATTTTTGAGACAGAGAGAGACAGAGGTTGAGCAGGGGAGGGGCAGAGAGAGGTGGAGACACAGAATCCGAAGCAGGCTCCAGGCTCTGAGCTGTCAGCACAGAGCCCGACGCAGGGCTCGAACTCATGGAGCGTGAGATCATGACCTGAGCTGAAGTCGGATGCTTAACCAACTGAGCCACCCAGGCACCCCATTAAATATTCATATACTTTGACCCACTAATTCAAGTTTTGGGCATTTGTCCCAGGGGAATAGTCAACAAGACAGTGTGGGATGGAAAGGGAAGATGATATAGTAAAAACATGGTGTTAGAGACTGTGAGGCTTGAACCCTGACCCTAATACTTGTGGCATGTTGTTTTCTGAGGCTATTTTCTTCTCTGTAAAGTGGGGATATGTCCTATTGACAGGAAAACAAAAACAGGTCACTGAGCTAGGTGCTGTGACTTTCAAAAGGGAAGTTTCCAAAAAGAGATGGAAGGAAGAACATCATTTTATGGAATAGTTCAGGAGTGAGCGAGGAGGAAATACAGAATACAAATGATTAGTTCAAGAAAATTGGGATTGAAGAGAGTGAGATGGAGCAGGCACTTGAGATGTCCTTTGATGAGAGATGTAGGCATTTCCTAGTAGAAGGAAGCCACCACAGAGGAAGAAAAAGAAGCTAAGCTTCACTGAGGTCCCAGGAAATGAGGGGTGGGATCATACACATGAGGAAAGGATACTCAGGGAGTAACATGTTTTCTTGAGGAGTAGCAGTAGAGTCAAGTTAAGGCTACTAATATGTTTGGTGGTAGTGACAGGAGAATCTAAAAGAGTTTTCAGTGGACTATCTTGCTCTTCTAAGGACATCTCACTAGAATTAAACAAGCCAAGATGAACTTGAAAGTTTGGGGAAAATAACAAGGCCTTCCTGTAGAACTCAGGAAAAGGGTCCAGGAAGGGTGAATACTTTGGCCAAACAGCGTTGAAAGAACCAGCTGGGGTTGAAGTAGAAATTTCAATATTCATAATTTGAAATGGTAACAATAGGCTTCTGTTCCAACTTAGCAGATCAGAATGCCAACACTGTGTGGTTGGTTTAACCAAGGGTTGGATATTATTGTGGGTGGGCAGGGTATAGGATGGGCCACTATTATGTCAGAATTGCCTAGGCTGAGGACAGGAGGGGGAGTGAGGAGTGAGCTGGCATATATACCAGAGCAAGTTCCCAATGCCATTAATGAATGATGACACATGTCCTGGGAAACTGATGATAGTAGCAACAAGAATGAGAAACAGGTGCTATAACTGGCTTCATCTCTGAGGGAGGAGGGGTGCTGGAAGAGGTATCAATGAACAGTGGCTCCAAAAAGCAATAGGAGAACAAAAGAATGCCAAGCTGACAATGCTGAAAACAGGCCAAATAATACAGACATATTGGTATATACATATATGTATGTAGTTGGTGACTGGGTCTTTATAGTACACTCCCATTTGAGGCTCATTCATAGCTTCTCTCCCCTATTTATTGAACAAGTGAGTTCTAAGCTCCTGATACCTGGGTCCAGCCATGAAGAAGCCAGGCTAAGTGTGAAGGGCTGAACATTTATTCAATTAGCAAATACTGACTGAAGGTACCAGGTTCTAGGCATTGTCTGAAGATTTAAGGAGGGAAAGGGTAATGATCTTGACCTTAGGAAGCTCATGGTTGAATCTTGGGCATGTGTATATTTGCTGAAGATTTACAAAGCTTTTTATAAGGAGAAACTTGAACTTCCCACCATTAATTCTCCTTCCCACTAAGTATGTGGTGCTGGAGATTGAGGGAGAGGGGTGGGAGAGTGCTAGCAATGAAAGTCTGACTGTGTTAGTAAAATTTTGGAATTAAGAAAGCATTTTCTAAAAAGGGATTTTACTTTCAAGTAACATAGTATGGAACTTAGACTTATCATGAATTCCCCAGCAAAGAGTCTGCTTACTTTAATTGATATGACAGTGATATTAATTTGGTCTACTAACGCTAGTGAATAACACTGCTTACAGGTATGGGTAGGATTTCATGGGTGGCAGAGTAGCCAGGCATTCTGCACATACACGATGTGTCCTGTATTTAATGGTTTGTCCTGCTTCCTGTATTGGCTTTCTCAGGACACCCTAAATGTTCTGTAGCCATTTTTTTTCTGAGTAAATTATAAAAATGCAGCAGTTAAAGCTATTATTCAAATTGATTTGGGCATCCTATTTGCTAAATTTTGTGCCCTACTAAGGAATCATTCAATGCCTATACGCTTCCATGCTCTGGCATGCTTCATGGTGTCTCTGGCAAGGCAAATAGGATTTCCTGTCCCAGGAATTTCCCAACACTGAAAACAGTCTGTCTTCCTGAAATTTTTACCTGATACCCCAAGCAGCACTCTTTGAGACCATATAGAACAAATCAAATCCCTTTTCCTTAAAGAACTTCAGATATTGAATTTGCTTTGTTGGAGACCGCCTCATGTTATAAACTCTTAAGTTTTCTATGAGCTCAATCCAGTGGTGTGCTAGTAAACTGGATCAAAACCACAAAAGACAAAACCCTGGTTTGTGGCATATGCTGATTTCTGTGATGAAGACACTCCAGCCATGACACCATGACCAATTTCATGCTGCCAAAGTCAAGTGATTGAACTCAGAGTTGGGAAGGGCTGTGCACATTCCACTCTTGAGGTTGGTATGTGTTGGCTCCAGCACACCGATGCTTCACTTTTTGTTTTATTAACATATTTTGCTAATTGGTTTCACTCCATTTGAATACCGAATTGATACTGGTGTCTTGAGGAAAAGAATTTTATAAATACTCTACAGGAAGATTTGTGAAGAGGAGGTGACATACTGGCTATGGAGGATAAAGGAAAGGATGGGCTCAAAAATACTCCCCAGGTTAGCAGGTATCACTGCTGATCAAGATAGAGACGGTATGTTCAAGGAGGAAAGGTAAGTGACCTATACATCCATTGGGCAAATATTTAGTGAGCACTAATTCATGTCAGGCACAGGTATTTCTGAGACAGATATAAGAGAGACCACAACAGATAAAAACCCTTGCTCTTGTGTCGTTGATATTTGATCTTATTAGAATTGGACCCTTGAAGGAAACCTGTGGGAATCTCATTGGACCCAGAACCTTCTGCTGAGTAAGTCCTCTACCCTTTCCAGCTTCAAGCCACTAAAAGATTTGATAAATGGCTTTCTAGTACCTTGTGCTGTACCATTAGAAACTTCCATCCAAACTGACTTCACATGGTGCAATTGTTACCTCTTACAGGTAGCCCTTCCTGACATTCCTCACTGCCTCCCTCCCTCTGAATCTAGTTAACTCTTGTTCCATAGCAACCCTTGTGGTGGTAAGATATAACCCTTGTTATTCTGTGTAATATGTATCTTTTTGCTTTCCCACTGGGTTGTAAATTTCCCAAGGGTGTTTTCTTGCAAGTTCCATCTTAATAGATAAAGCAGAGCCATCCATCAGCTTAACCTTTTTCTGAAGTAGTAAAGACCGAACTAAACTCATTTTCAATGTAAAATATTCACCTAAGCCAGTCAAGATCATTTTTACTTTACATTAATATTTTCCCTCCTGTTACATTAAAAATAAAATCCCCAAACAAAAATGTAGCCCCTAAAATCTGCCCTTCACGTATTTTATTCTAATTAAACACACACACACTTTTCAAAAATCATTTTAAAAGTAATGTTTTTGAACTCTCTACTAATGACTTTATTCACTAGTTTACATTTGTCTTATTGTGGAGGAAAGTTACATGCATGGGGGAGGAAGAGTAATCAGAGAGCAGCCCTGAGGACAAATATTGCCTTGGGAAAAAATAATGCAAATAAATATATGAATCAGTGTCTCAAGTCAGTCGTTCAATGACTCACTGGGAGAGGGAATGGTTTTTCCTCTGGACTCTGGCACCCAGCGGAAACCATCTCTAGAAAACATTTCATCTTTTTCTACAATGGTAACGTAGCACAGTGTTCTCTAGGCGTGTTACATCTGCCACATGGCAAATCTACAAGACTCTAAAGAGTGCCATTTGAACATGATTTCTTCTTGCATAGTGAGTAGTTTCAGCAGGGCCAGGAGTTTGCTTAGGTTTTCTGAAGATAATCAGGATCGAAACCTTACACGTTCCTTTCGTCCTCAGAATAGCTATCACAGCCATACTTTTCAACATTCCGGTAAGTTTTGATCTTGAAGGCATTCAGGAACGCTCTTACATTTCTAATTTTGTTCCAGTTTGATATGTATCATACTTCCTCTCCCAAATCAACTCCACATTCAACATGTCTTACCATCTTCCAAGAGAAACCACTCATGCAGGGTACTCATCTCTGATGGTTGTGCCTAAATATTGTGCTCTCACCAAATTACTTATTTGCCAGGATGTCTGCTCTCCAAGAGCTGCCATATATATTACATACAGCAAAGTTTTCTGGCAAATTTGCTTTTGGTTTCTTCAAAAGTAACATGGATTTTCCAGGGCTAAAGGATACAAAGAGGTGTTTATTTTTCAGCTTTTCTACCCAATTAGTTTTAACACAAATATATAAAGATAGTACCAGTGTCCCGGTGGAGGTGATTTCTCCGGATTGTTCCACTGTATCCATTTATCTGCCTCTCCTTGTGAGAAGGCTGGAACTAACAGTTCCAAAGCTGGTCCTCTGCCCATTTGCCTAGGATGAACTTCTTCCCTTCCTTGCTCTCACCCTAGATTGTGGATTTTGTTTGAAATCTGTTCCACTTCAGACACTTCAAGAGCAACCTCATTAATCCTGCTCAAATGAAATCTGGAAGTCCTTAAAAAAACCAAAAGGCTCTATGTGGCCAGTTCATGGCAACCCCAAGAACTTTGATTTAAGTTTTGCCTCTGATTATATTTTGACATGATGTTTTGTTTCCGTAAACACTGAAAAAACCAAGTCAAGGTTTAGGCAAGTAGGGGCAGGGCCTCATGGAGAGGTTGGAGTTGCCTGAAGTTGGGGGGGGGGTCCCCGGAACACACAATTATCACCTCAAACCTATTTCCCTCAAAGCTGGGAGTGATGGCTGAGTGATATTCTCAAAGCACCACCTGTCTGGAGAAAGGGTATTCTGCCTTCTCTACAGAGCTCTGCATGTACACTGACCCATAACATCCTCAGTAAGTACCTTGGTTGTTGCTTGTGGTCATACACTCCGTGGACCAGTCTTGGGGGATCACAGGGGCAACCAGCTCAGCAAACTTGGTCAGAGGACAGCTGGGAGTGCAGCCTGGCAGTGTGAGGGGATATGGTTCGTGCTGCGTCTCATTCCGATAGTACATCTCTATGAAATACTCCCTGGTGGAAGAAGGTAGAAGAGAGAGCTGTTAGTTCTGTGTTGTTGAACTGCCATTGAATATTTTCCCATCTGGCCTGTAACATGTCAGCTGTAGGACTAGGGGAAGAATATACAGGAATGAGTAGATATGAGCTAACTTAGGTGTGGGAATAGGGAGATTGGGGCCAGTGGGTCAGATCCAGAGGGTAGAAATGGGAGGACTGGTTTGTTAGATAACCAGAGACAAAGGAGGTAGGGACCAGGAAGCTTAATCAGAGAGGGAGCTACCAGGTGGTGGTTGGGGGAGTTGGGGATGATTTGATGAGCCTTTGAGTAAGAAGTGGGGATCAGGTGGGGTGTTGGGTTTTCTTTCTCCTATTCTCTCCCCTTTATGATCCCCATTTGCTTCATTTTCTTTTCCTCTCTCAGTATTTCTTGTAGCCTTTCCCCTGAATGAAGTTGTCTCTCTTCTCTTTAGCCAGGCAATAACTTGGAAACATGCGCTTAAATATACATCAAGATTTTATCAAAATTACATCTCAGAAAGAGGGTGTGGGTGTATACCTAGGTAATTTATACTCCCTCATCCTCAATACTTGAAAAAACAAGGTGTTGTTTCAGGAAAAACCACTGGCCTTTGACAACCTTGTAAAACTAGTACGAGGGGCTTATGGAAGTCTTTTGCCAAACATGCAGGAGAGAAATTCAAGTAGGATTTAGTGATCATTCTTGCCGTAGTAACCTCACAGCTGCCACTGTTGGTTGTTGTCATAAACAAGCCTTTAAAACATCACTTTGAAAGCCACATAAACAGTATTAACCGCAAATATTCACTTAGAGAAATTTTTAAAAACTTCCCAATATTATGTGAATGAGTGCTTTTACCCCGGGATAATTTTCCAGTGACAGCATCTTTTATCTCAAGATGATATGGCAAACATAACTAACAGTCAATCAAAATTCGTGATTCTCTTTCTACTGAAAGGAGTTATGGCTGAAAATGGACTACATTTCCCAGACTCCCTTGTACCTAGGTGGGACCAAGTGACTACAGGTATTCCTTGGAGATGTTGTGGGTTTAGTTTCAGACTACTGCAAGAAAGCAAATATCACAATAAAGTGATTGAAAGGAATTATTTGATTTCCTAGTGCATGTAAAAGTCATGTATATTCTTTACAGTAGTCTACTAACTGTGTAACAGCATATGTCTAAAAAATGTGTATAACCTAATTAAAAATACTTTATTGCTAAAAAATGCTAACCATCATCAGAGTTTTCAGTCAATTGTAATCTTTTTGCTGGTGGAGGGTCATCCTCTGTATTGGTGACTGCTGACTCCAGGGTGGTGGTTGCTGAAGGTGAGGGTGACTGTGGCAATTTCTTAAAATAAGACGACAGTGAAATTTGCCACATCAGTTAGTTGACTCTTCCTTTCCTGAACAATTTCTCTGCAGCATGTGATGCTGTTTGACAGTATTTTACCCACAGAAGAACTTCCTTCAAAAGTGGAGTCAATCCTCTCTAACCCTGCCACTGCTTTATTAACTAAGTTCATGTGATATTCTAAATCCTTTGTTGTCACCTCAACAGTCTTCTCAGCATCTGCAGCAGAAGTAGGTTCATCTCAAGAAACCACTTTCTTTGCTCATCCATTCAAATTTTGTCATGAGATTGCAGCAATTCAGTCCCGTCTTCAGGCTCCACTTCTAACTCTAGTTCTCTTGCTGTTTCTACCACATCTGCACTGAAGTCTTAAACCCCAATCATCCATGAGGGTTTTGGAATCAACTTCTTCCAAACTTCTGTTAATGTTGATATTTTGACTTCTTCCCATGAATCATGAATGTTCTTAATGGCATCTAGAACAGTGAATCCTTTCAATTTGCTTGGCCCCAATCCATCAGAGAGGAATCACTAGTGTATCTATGGCAGCTACAGCCTTCCAAAAGGTGTTTGTCAAATCATAAGATTTGAAAATCAGAACTGCTCCTTGATCCATGGGCTGCAGAATGAATGTTGTGTTCTCAGGCATGAAAACATTAATCTCATTGTACATCTCCATTAGAGCTCTTGGGTGACCAGGTGCATTGTCAATAAACAGTAATATTTTAAAAGGATATTTTTCTGAGCAGGTCTCAAAAGTAGGCTTTTGTAAAATACTATTTCAGTAAACCATGTTATAAACAGATGTGCAGTCATCCAGTTTTGTTGTTCCATTTACAGAGCGCAGGTACATTAGATTTAGCATACTTCTTAAGGGTCTTAGGATTTCCCAAGTGGTAAATGAGCACTGGCTTCAGCTTAAAGTCACCAGCTGCATTAGACCCTAACGAGGGAGGCAGCCTGTACTTTGAAGCTTTGAAGTCAGGCATTGACTTCTCTCTAGCTGTGAAAGTCCTAGATGGCCTCTTCTTCCAGTAGAAGGTTGGTTCATCTACATTGAAAATGTGTTGTTTACTGTAGCCACCTTCATTAATGATCTCAGCTAGATCTTCTTCTGGGTCACTTGCTGCAGCCTCTCCATTGGCATTTGCTGCTTCATCTTGCACTTTTATGTTATGGAGACGGCTTCTTTTCCTAGACCATGAACCAATCAATCTCTGCTGGCTTCCAGCTTTTCCTCTGCAGCTTCCTCTCTCTCTCAGCCCTCACAGAATTGAAGAGAGTCTGGGCTTGCTCTGGATTAGACATTGGCTTAAAGGAATGTTGTGGCTGGTTTGATCTTTTATGGAGACCATTAAGACTTTCTCCATATAAGCAATAGACTGTTTTGTTTCCTTATCATTTATGTACTCCCTGGAGCAGCACTTTTAATTTCCTTCAAGAATTTTTCCTTTGCATTCACAACTTGGCTACCTGTGTGGCACTAAAGGTCTAGCTTTCGGCCTATCTCAGCTTTCAACATTCCTCCCTCACTAAGCTTAATCATTTCTAGTTTTTGATTTAAAGTTTGACACATGCAACTCTTCTCTTTACTTGAACACTTAGAGGCTGTTGTAGGGTTATTAACTGGCCTGATTTCAATATTGTTGTGTCTCAGGGAGTAGAGAAGCCTGAGGAGAGGGAAAGACAGAGAGAGTGAGAGTAAGAGTGAGAGTGAGAGAAAGAGAGAGCGAGAGAGAGAGAGCAAGAGAGAGAGAAAATGGCCAGTTGGTGGAACAGTCAGAACACACACATTTATCTACTAAGTTCATGGTCTTATATTAATGTGGCTCATGGTGCCCAATACAATTACAATAGTATCATCAAAGATCACTGATCACAGATCACCAAACAAATATAATAATAGTGAAAACTTCGAAATATGGTGAGAATTACCAAAATGTGATACAGAGACACAAAATGAGCAATTGCTGACAAAAAAAAATAGCAGCTGTCGAAAAAATTGCTTGACACAAGTTTGCCACAAACGTTCAATTTACAAACAATGCAATAACTATGAAGTGCAATAAAGTGAAGTACAATAAAATGAGGTATGCCTATCATTTTAGCCAGTAGAATGCAAGCAGAAGTGATATGTGCCCCTTCTGGGTTAAAGTGGTTGATAAACAGGTTGTCTTCTCTACCCTCTCATTTCTTTCTATAAGTTGCCTGCAGGTGAGCACAGCACTCTTGAAAACTATTGGTCCAAAAGATGGAAGCCTGGGGGTGCCTGGGTGGCTCAGTCGGTTAAGCATCCGACTTCGGCTCAGGTCATGATTCGGTTTGTGAGTTCAAGCCCTGTGCCGAACTCTGTGCTGACAGCTCAGAGCCTGGAGCCTGCTTCGGATTCTGTGTCTCCCTCTCTCTCTCTGCCCCTCTCCCACTTGTGCTCTGTCTCTCAAAAATAAATAAACATTAAAAAAATTAAAAAATAAAAGATGGAAGCCTGGGTCCCCAAATCACGCCATGGGTGAATCAACTCCTATTAGCCAGGGACATCTCTACTAGAGTATTAGATATGTGAGAAAGAAATGTCCATTGGGGTAAACCTCTGAGAATCTGAGGTTCATTTGTACAGCGGCTAAAATTACCTTTATTTGTTAATATATCTGGAAAACAGTTTTTAGGGGACTCAAAATTGACTCTAGTGGTGAAGACACAAGTTAAGATGCATACAAAGAGTCTGGATAAAATTGTTTCATGAAATCTGAAAGTGGAATAAAGCAATATTTTTAACTTAGTGAATTATTTTACATTTTACTTTACTTTACTTTAATTTTATAAGAGAGAGTCCATGAGCAGGGGAGGGATAGAGGGAGAGGGAGAATCTTATGCAGGCTCTACGCTGATGCAGGGCTTGATCTCATGACCATGAATGAGGTCATGATCTGAGCCAAAATCAAGATTCGGATGCTCAACCAACTGAGCCACCCAGGTGCTCCTTTAGTATTTGATTTTAAATTTATGTACCTAACTGAAAATTAAATATTAAAAAATATTTAAGCTAATAATAATAAAACCTGAGATCAAGTGGTATTGATTGTGAAAAGCACCTTTTAGATACCTACCCATTCTCAAGATACAATTCCATTATGTGGCAGGAAGCATAGGGAGGAAGGATTCCATTGTAAACATCTAGTGCCATCTGCAAGCCAGCCACGGTAGTATCATGCTGTGGGGATTTGAAACAAATAATTTTTGATCTTTACCTCTGGTTCAGATGTACATTCCATAGGTAGTTTGAAGCACTTGTAGAAAACCATGCTGGTTTCCGATCCAATTAAATTTGCCATAACCCCAATGACTCAAGGGGTAGAGAGGGGAAGAACTAATTTTGGTCGAGCATCTGTTGTGTGCTAGGCAGTGAGACTTAACTACATATTATTTCCATTACAAAGATGAGCAAACAGACCCAGAGATATTAAGTAACTTGCTTAATGTCATATAACCCTGAAATGGAAGAAAATAAATTTGAGTCAAGTTTTCTGCTTTTGTCCCTTGCCTTTTCTAGCGGAACATCTCTGTTTTAGCTGGTTTCACTGATTTGCATTACATTTTAAAATATTTTGGAACACATTAGTGCTAGATTGTATTTCTTCTACAGATTAGAATAATCTGTGATTTTAAAGTTGGGGAAGAATATGTAAGGTTATAAATATCAGGGAAGACAAAAATGTAAGGAAATGGAAAGCACAGCTTAAAAGTAATTGTTAAAGGTTTATCCCAGTGTGGCTGGAAGGCATAGGGGACTGGTTTTTCAGTCTTAGTTTTGCCACTAATTAACTACACAATCTTTGAAAGTCCTCAGCTTCTCTATCGACAAACGGGCATAACATTTGGTTGCCTAAATTATATGGCAGTGTACATATATTAAAAAGGGGTTAGAACTAATTTACTAGAGAAAGAAATAGAATTACAGAATTATGACTTGCCAGAAATCACACAAGTTAGAACTGGAAAGCAGATGGGAAGCTAAAAAAATTGGCAGAATGGACTGGTTTCAGGAAGCCCTTCTCCAGGAAGCACTACACTCTGTTTCATCCATAAGCTCTTTGTCTTACCCCATTTAGAACCTCTGATCATAAACAAACTTCCTTGTATCTATAGTCACCTCATCCATCTTCCTGCAGAATGGAAACATGGCTTTCTTCAGCCAAACCGCATCTGAGAAATCCTCTATCATGGAGAAGTGGGTGGGAAGCCGAGTCACCATGTTGCGTGTCCTGGTTCGCTGATCTTTGCAGACTCAGTCCATGGACGGCCATTTCAGTGCTCAATGCACCCCTCAAATCCCACCCTCCACCCCGCCAACAGTGCCCATTTGCCTGACTCCTGCTCCAAGATGGAGGTCTTCTCTGAGACCTCTCTTTTTCTTCCTGCACCCAGTGTAGTTCTAACTTCAGGCTGCGGTCATTTGCCCCCTTCTCTCCCCTATTCCCCTTGCCACCTGGAGATTTTTATTTGGATGCTCCCTGGTGCTTCAGACCCAATTGTCTAATCATTCCCCTGCCCCAGGAGCACCTCCGTTAATGGCTCCACCCTCCTTTTGGTCTTGGAGGCTTGAAACATGGCCTTCACCTGTGGGTTTACCTCCACGTCATTACTCTCTGCCTACATCTAATTCATGCTCTGCTTTTGGTTTGGAACAGAAATGATGCTTCCCCTCTCCAAGGCAAAGCTTTTACCTGTACTGCATTTCCATACTGCTTTGTATGGTATTTATGTCTTCCTGTCAGTTTTAGACTGTAAACTCAAGGGCCAGAATTAGGTGTTTAAAAAATTTTAAATATAAAAGCAAAATAAAATTAAAAAATGCCAACCACATCGGTGGTCACATATACACATATTCAGGAGACCTGACAAATCAATATTGAAAAGCTTTGAAGAGCTGTCTACTACCTGCTGGGCATTAGGGAAATGATGATGAAAATGAGGCTCCCTCCTTAAAGAGGTCACTTACTGGACAAATGGATATTGATTGGAGATGAAAATACTTACTGCAGAATACATGACAAGTTTTCTGTGGTTTGGTGGCCGAGTTGCACTCTTCAGGTGATTGAGGATTTCACCGACCAGGACACCTTAAAGATAGATCAACAAAGGAGCTGAACCAAACGTGAGCTTATGTTTTAGTTCCTAAACTTTGTGTTTATTCTTACTTAGTGATTCTCTCTGCCATGATTCTCAAGACTTGAGAGGAAAAGAACTAACTTTGGTTGAGCATCTATTGTGCTTTATACACATTAGTTTACTGAACCTGACTTCCATCCCCCGTTTACACCAAGGAAGCTGAGGCCCGGCGACAGACAGCGAGTCATATACAGGCTGTGCAAAGAGAGCTGGATTGGCACACTGGGACCCTACCACCCCCAGGTTTTGTTAAAGCTCAAGACAGGAGGTTGAGGAACTTGAAAGGAATTGCAAATGGCATTTTCAGACAGTTGTTAGTGAGTGCTCTTCTCCAGGGCAGCCATGATGCGATAGCCTGGCACGTATTCTGTCTCCCCCTCTTGCTTCTGTTCCCTTGGTCAAACCTGTGGGAGGCTGTGGGAGAAAGCAGCTCTCTGGATGTCTGTACAAGTCATGGGCTGTTTTCTGTGGCCCATTACTCCAGGTTACATCACTATTAGGGGGCAGTCAGCATCTTTCATCTAAGGAATCCATCTGTCTTTCATGTTTGTTGCTCCTGAGGTGATGAAGGCGGGTACACAACTCACAGTCTCCATGTCCTTGAAGGCTGAGGGGTACTTTGGAGTGCCAGGCATGGTCTTGAGGGCATCCTGCCCCAGGAACTTCCACAACCATCATCTGAAGACTCCTTATATCTCTGGTGGTTTTTTTACTACACGTGTACTCTCCTGGCTTCCCAGTGATCAGTTCATTTTTGTCAAGAGCAGGGCATTGATGTTAACAGATGGAAGGTCATTCTGGACTCTGTGGTCCACTCAGCAAACACACACTGAGCAGCTACCATGGGCCAGATACTATGCTAGGTGAATCAGACTCCTGCCTTCGAAAATCTCTTAAAATAGTACACAGAGACTGTTTATTCATCTATATACCAAGAGGCACAATAAAAGGCTAATTACAAAGGGAGGTGGTCTCTTCTTTCTGTAGATGCTGTGACTCCCTTGACTGGGAACGGAAGAAGCTAGATGCTGCTTCTCCAACGGGTCTACATCACTCTGCTTCAGAGAAGGTTGCTTTCTCAGAGTCCTTTAGGGATAACACCATCACCTACCAGCAACTTGCTCTGCAACAGGTACTTTGAAGCTGCCTTCAGCATTGATAATGGGAGATGATATCAGCTCTTGGTTCTGAGGTGATTGTCCACCTTGCCCCCAGAAGAAACTAGGGGTAACTACCATAGTTATCCCCGGGCTCTGACATGCCTATTATTTTGCTTTATAGGAGGGGAAACTAGGTTCAGAGACACTCAGCAACTTGTCCAAGATTCCACAACTTGTGCACAGGGGGGCTGAACTTCTCTGAACCCAGCATGTCTTAATCACTAGATTCCACTGTAGTGTGCACTAGCTTCTCCGTTCCCTGTTACATCATTTATTAACTGCATAAACCAGACAAAATATCACTGACTGGAAGACATAAACTTCCCTTCCCACACTCTTGAGCTGCAGCAGGGGCTGGCAAACTTTTTCTGCAAAGGACCAGACAGTGGACCATATGGTCTGCCATAACTGTTCACTCTTGGGTGGAAGCCCAAAACAGCCATAGTCCTACCTAAATGAATGAGTGTAGCTGAGTGTCAATAACATTTTATTTATAAAAAATAGGCAGCGGGCTGGATTTGGCTTGCAGGCTATAGTTTACTAACCTGTGGTCTATAGCAAGAAGAGGTTTATATTAATACAGATGTGACCAGCCATATATTCCTAAATGAACCTTAGGGATTTTCTTGGTGTGTGTGTGTATGTGGCAAAATGTGGGTGGAGTGTGCATATTACCAAATTGTATCATCCCTAACACCAACTGGTAGAACAAAAGTTTTGGCAAAGATCAGAAGATACCAGTCAAAGTCCTGATGTTCCTGTGTGACTCTGTCACCTAGACAATATGTTTTTTTTCTGTAGGATTGTGTTCAGCCACTTCATCATTCAACAAGCACGTAGTTGACAAATCTCTCTTGCCTAGCCAGATCCAAACAATAGGCTGAACTTGGGTTTTGGTAGGAATCATTCAGGAAACTATTCCCTGGTTTATCAATACACTGGACTTCTCCAGAAAACAGGGCAGGTGCGTTCACAGAGAAACCAGTCTTCAAAGTCCAAGACGGAAAGAACCCCTGAGGGAAAGACTCTCACAGACAGAATCTAGATGGGGAAACTGGCTGAGCAGGGAAGTTATTTCCCTGAAATGCAATCTCTAGTAGTCAAAGGAAAAAAAGAAGAGGAACAAGCTGTGAGGAAAACCCCCATTTTTTATTCCTGTACAGAGTTCTACATCTATTATTAAACTATTCTCAACTTCTGCCTGGCTTTCTCTGCCCATTTCTTCACTGTTTCTTGCATCTAGAGAAGTGCTTCTGAACTTTCATGTTTTATGAGGTACCTCAGGATTTCATTATAATGCAGATTCTGATTCATCTGGTCTGGGGTGGGGCCTGAAATTTCTGCATTTCTAACCAGAGGCTTGGTGAGGCTGAGATTACTGCCCCATGGACTGCATTTTGAGTAGTGAGAGGCTGAATTCCTCAGCCCATCATGACTAGGTTGAGGGACCTCAATCAAGAACCCTGTCTCTACCATCTGATGTGGCTTGGGATGGAGTCACACTTCTAAGGCCTGGTGGTTCAGGAATAAGACCCGGTGTATGTGTAGTCAACAAGGCCCAGCTTTCACCCTCTGTCTCCTTTCCTGTTTAGCACATCAGATTGGGCTGCTTCCTGGTCTCTGTCCCTACACCCAGCCCTGAATGAACATCTGCCCAGTCTGGTCCAACAACCAGGATGCTTTGCCTCTGTGTATTCTCCTGGGGCTCTGCTGAACTTGTCCTGACCCCGCCAGTGAATAGGGTCTGGCAATGGTTGGAGTCTTGATGTGATTGCCCTTTTTTTCTCAAACTGTCTAGAGTATATTACTTGGAAATTCTAATCCTGTGGCTTAGAATTTCTTCACTGTTATGTCAACCTGCCATAATGGACTATCTTACTCTCCATCCTTACTTTTATTTATTTTGAGAGAGAGAGAGAAGAGAGAGAGCGAGAGAGAGAGAGAGAGAGAGAGAGAGAGAGAACAAGCAGGGGAGGGGCAGACAGAAGGAGAGATAGAATCCCAAGCAGACTATACAATCATTGCAAAGCCCGACATGGGGCTCGAACTCACAAACTGTGAGATCGTGACCTTAGCCAAGATCAAGAGTCAGATGCTTAACTGACTGCGCCACCCAGGCGCCCCTCTCCATCCTTACTTTTAATGCCTATATTAACAACACCTGAATCTGACGCTTCCTTTGGTATCTTGGCTTGGCCACCCAACTGCCCTCAGAATCCTTATCCTGATTATAAGGATTTGGCATCCTCTTGCCTGGTCTACCTTTGTTATGATAGGATGTCCTACACAATGAAGGGCCAAATCCAGCTGAAAGGAGGCATCACTGAGAAATAAACACCTTCCACCCCCAATGGGAACATTTAAGCTGTGTCATAAACTTGTCAGTTGCAGTATGTGTTAATCTACAGGACATAATTAGCCTGAAAAATATGTTTTATTAACTTAAACAGTGGATACCACCAAGAATTTTGGGAAATGGGCCCCTTTTGTCATACTTCCCCCTTGAAAAATTCATACTATAGGCCACCAGACACAATTGCTTTTCATGGAGCTCTGATACAAAGTCATTGAGGCACCTGGGTAGCTCATTTGGTTAAGCCCTTACTTCAGCTCAGGTCATGATCTTATGGTTCGTGAGTTCGAGCCCTGTGTCAGGCTCCGTGCTGACAGCTGGAGCCTGGAGCTTGCTTTGGATTCTGTGTCTCCCTCTCTCTCTCTTCCCCTCCCCTGCTCATGCTCTTTCTCTCTCAAAAATAAACATTTAAAAAGTTAAAACAACAACAATAAAAGCCTTAATTGTTTGAAAGGATGAAAAGTATCATTTACCTTTATCCCAAAGCTTCCATTTTCCAGATAGGAAAACTAAGGCCCAGAGTGGGCAATGTTAATGAGTATAAAAACACATAATGTTTACTGACAGTGTATTATGTACCAGGTACTATTTGCCCTAAGCTTTTTGAATATATACGTTTATCGAATACATACGTATATATCACTCAACCACAAATCCAACACGCTCCTTTCACTTTCTTATATACTTACCCCCCTGCAGTCTGGATTTTTCTTTCTGCTTGTGAATTCCATAGACAGACAGGATGGACAATTCTGATAATTCTTTCAACTTAGTCATGGTGTCCTCTGTGGCCCAGGAGGGTAAAGTGAAATTGTGAACACTCTGTAGCAGAGAAAAAGGGAAGAAAATGTGTATTTTTATTTGTTAACTTTTTTGTCCTCTTTCCACCACAAGAACTCCTGGGTCTAGGCTTTCTTGTCCTGACATTTGTCTCTAGGAAACCTTTCCTTTGTGATAAGTAGTGGTATTAATTTTCAGAAGAAAAATTCACAGGGACTAATTTGCCCCTTCCTACCAAGCCCATAGCTTTTGGCTTAACTGTGGGTCCAAAGGATGATTCCTATTTTGCAAAGTAAGGGTGAGATAGGGTAAAAATGTACCTCATTCCTTTATGAAAGGTTTAGAAATCTATTAACCTGTGGGGAAGGTGACACTGACAAGGTTTGATGATGTTTTCCTCAAAGCTGAATGAACGTCCTGAGAGGATAGCTGGGAGAGGCAATATATTTCTGGAACCTTCAGTACCAGACCCCCACTCCCATTAGCTCCAGTTCACTGACTCCTGAGAAAGTGCACTGTATATACAGTAGACTCTTTGTGAAACTTTTTAAACGGATGAACAAGCTGTATAGCATGGTGGGTAAAGGCTTTGTGCCAATATTTATTACTTGCTATGAAAAACTGATTAAGACTCCCCCAGATTCGAAACAGGAGAGACAGAGAGACAGAGAATTCTTGAAAGAGGAGATCAAAGTGGAGTGGCCCAGAGAGGAAATAAGTGGGAGGGAAGAGAAAAGGAAACCACGCACCACACCCACATTATGGAACAGCTCAAATCAACCCAGGGTAAGGAAGAAAGAAAAGAAATCAAGACTTGAACCAAAATGTGGGCTCTTGTCCCCACTAAGGAGTCTTTTGTAAAGCTAACGAATCTTCCTTGAAACAGGGGCTAATGATAAAGTGCAAATATTGGGAGAGTCATGTGTACTTTTAGGCAATGAACTCAATCATGAAAGGGGGCAAACTGTGTCATTTGTTACTAAGATGAACTATGAAAGTAATTGCTGTCCCCAGACATTCATGATGGCCTCAAGATCAGAGGTGGCTGTAAATCATGTGGGTGGTCAGAATTTTGCCCCAGGATTCAGGGAGCCTGGTAGGGAAAACAGGATTATAGAGTACCCCTTTGGGCCAGTAGGTGGTGCATAGTGAGTGAAAAATACCATGTAGGCTTGAAAACCTCAAAAGTCATTGATCCAGCTACAGAGTTTATTTCGTATGCATTGTACCACAAGGAAGAGATTCCCGATAAACCAATTTCAATAACCTGGTTTCAAGTTGGCTTGCTTATTTCTATATCCAGAAATGAGGTGCCTTTTTTCCCCTGTCTATTCAATAACATTGCTGCTTTCATTAAAATCCATGACAGGAGCCCAGCATTCCTGAGTGACTGAAAAATAAGTACACGGCAAGGCACAGAAGAAAAGCAATTTTGCGTGCAATTTTCTAAAGGGTGAAAACATAAATAATGGAGAGAAGAAGTCAGAATTTTTAAGTTCATATAAATAAGTCTTGAATTATGTTTCAATGTCAAAGGAAGCATAAGTAACATATCTGCCAAAAAGTGAAAGAAAATGTATTCATCTGTCTCAAAATAGGCAGGGGTCATAAAATCAGATTGCAGGTTAATCTTTGATAATTTTTCTTTTACCTCACAAAATAAAGGGTCATAGACTTTAGTCCACATTCCAAAAAGGTCCCGGGTATGGTATCCTGTAAATGTTGGCAAGGTTTCTATAAAATCCTGAAACACACACAGAGGGAGAAAACATTTCTACATTAGAGACTCTTAATTTCAGCATTATGAATATTTGGGGCTAATTTTGTTGTGGGGAGTGCCCTATGTTTTGTAGGACATTTGGCTGTCTCCCTGACCTGTATCTACCAGATGAACAGCATGGCATCATCCCTCATCCCTCAGCTGTGACAACCCAAAGTGTCTCCAAACATTCCCAATGTTCCCTGTGGGGCAAATTTGCCGCCATTGAGAGCTGTGCTGTTCTTCACATGAAAGTGAACCTGGAATATTGGCTGTGGTAATACAAACCTGAAGAATTTTACGAACGCTAATTGATTACTTAAAAAAAAATTTTTTTAACATTTATTTATTATTGAGAGCTCAACAGAGAGACACAGAGCGTGAGGGGGAGAGGGACAGAGAGAGAGGGAGACACAGAATCCGAAGCAGCTCCAGGCTCTGAGCTGTCAGCACAGAGCCCGACGCGGGGCTCGAACTCACTAACTGCGAGATCATGACCTGAGCTGAACTCGGTCGCCCAACCAACTGAGCCACCCAGGCACCCCACTAATTGATTAGTTTTAATGATTACATTAAAATGTGGGCACATGCTGGCTTACTGCCACGTGCTCCTGGTTTGTCTTGGAACCAGGCCAAGTGTACTACCTCAAATGTTTTTTTGGAAATAGGTGAAGTATAACTCACATATACAAATGACTGGTCAAGGTGGGAAGGGGAAGCAGGTCTTAGGCCAACACACCTCAGGAATATACAGCAGAAACTGGACCTGATATCTGGCGATCAATCAAATTTGGGAGGGATGCACACATTTCTCTAGATTCTGGATTATTCTTGTATTGTCATGATAATGACACCTACTGTTCAGCTACCTGCCTGATGGATTTGGCAGCAATTTCTGGGAATCCTTTTGAAAGATATTATATGGTGGATAAATTTTCTAGGAAAATATAATTTGCCAATATTAACCTAAACAAATCTTCTTAAAATAAATTAATTATTAAAGATCCCCCCTCTAAATGAAATGAAACCAAACCAAGTAACAGCTCTGGGGCCAGATAACTTTACAGAGGAATTCTACCAAGATTTTTTTTTTTTTTTCAACGTTTTTATTTATTTTTGGGACAGAGAGACAGGCACGAATGGGGGAGGGGCAGAGAGAGAGGGAGACACAGAATCGGAAACAGGCTCCAGGCTCCGAGCCATCAGCCCAGAGCCTGACGCGGGGCTCGAACTCACGGACCGCGAGATCGTGACCTGGCTGAAGCCGGACGCTTAACCGACTGCGCCACCCAGGCGCCCCTCTACCAAGATTTTCAAGAGTAAGTTATTCTAATGCTATTTTAACTGTTATAGAGTGTAGAAAAAGAAAAAAAGAACAAACTTCCAAAACATTTTTCTGAGTAAGTGCAACGCTGACACTGACAAAAGACTGGCCAGAAAACTATAGTCCAATGGTGCTTTGAATATGAATACAAAAGGTCTAAGTAACATATTAACAAATAATTCAATATCCAAAGAAAGGGCTTGATTCTAGACATGTAAAGATGACTCAATAGTAGCAAATCTATGAAAATAATTAATTTTAGTAATTGATCCAAGGAGTAAAATAACTTAATTATATTTAAATAATGTTAAAAAGACTTTTCAAAAAATTAAACACCACTATTGATTAAAAACAATCAACAAAATAGGAAAGATAGCTAGTTCCTTAACTTGATACAAATATCTTTATTTGGTCCTAAAGCCAACATGCTTAATAGATAAAAAATAAGACAAAGATGTCCTCTGCCAATACTATTATGTCATACTGTACTTTAAGTATTGGCCAGTGCAAATATGCACAAGAAATCAGAGGCATAAATATTGGAAAAATAGAGATAAGCCATATTTGTTTGCAGATGTTATAAGTCTAGAGCAAACTTAACAATAAATGTAAAGACTTAAATGAAGAAAACCTTAAAAAATTCCTAAAGATAAGGGGCGCCTGGGTGACTCAGTTGGCTAAGCATCCAACTCTTGATTTTGGCTCACAGGTTCATGAGTTCGATCCCTGCATCAGGCTCCTGATGCTGATAGTGCAGAGACTGCTTGGGATTCTTTCTCTCTCTCATCTCTGCCCCTCCCGTGCATGCTCTCTCTCAAAATAAATAAATAGACTTGAAAAAAAAATCTTGAAGATGAGAACAAATAGGAACATGTACCATGTTCTTAGAAAGGAAGACTCAATATCATAGAATTGCAAATTCTCCGAGTTAATATATAAATTTAATCTGACTCCAATAAAAACACTAAAAAGTGGAAAAAAAGTGGTTTTGGAACTCAGACAAGTGGACTCTAAAGTTCACAAAGAAAATAAAAACATAGTCATGAAAAACCAGAAAAGTAGAGAGTGAAGGGTGACAAGCCTTTTAGATATTAAAGCCTGTATAAATGTTACTAAGTGTAACAGCGTAGTTTTGGCTAATGAAACGTAAAAATAATTGAATAAAAATTCCAGTTACAGACCACATACACTGGGGAATTTTAATATATATAATAAGAAAAAGGTGGGAAAAAGAGGAACTGTTCAATAAATAGTGACAGGGTGATTAGGGAAATATGGAAAAACTTAAGCAGGTTACAAATTTCGCAGCTCACACCAGCATAAACTATAAATGGGTCCACTATGTAAATGTATGATAGGGTGGAATTAGAAGAAAACATTGAAGACTTCCTTTGTTACCTAGGAGTGGGAAAAACTTTTCTAAATATGACTACAAATATACAAACCATATATGAACGCATCAGCACACTTAAGATTATGCCCTAGCAAAAACACTGTAAACAACATCAATAGGCAAACAATAGAAATAATGCCCTTTATGGAACAGGAAAAAAATGTCAAAATACAGGGAGAAAGCTCCTAAAATTTATAGAAAAGAGAAAAGCAATAACTCAAAGGATAAATGGTAAAGGGATATGAAGACAACAAGAAATACAAAAGACATTTAACTAGATAAAGATATCCAAAGTTCACTCATCATAAGAGAAAAGTACTATAGCACAATGCTCTATAATGATGATGGTACTGGGCTTCCTTGTCTTGTTCCTGACTTTAGAGGGGATGCTTCTAATGATAACATTTTTTAACATACAGATTGGCAAATCTCCTTAAAGTTGTCTACACATTGTTGGCAAGGCTATAGAGAAACAGGCAATCTTGTGCATTGTTGATAGGGGTAGCCATTAGTATAATCACTTTGGAGGATATTTTGATAATATTTCCAATTGCCCCAGATTTTCTACTTCTGGGATACTATTCCACAGATATTCTTGCGAAATGATTTAGATGCACAAGATATTCATACAGACTGTAAATGACTGGAAATGACTCACTTGTCTATCAATATGAACTGGTTAGAGAAAGTATGGGAGGTCCATGAATTCAAATGCAGTTATAAAAAAATGAGGAAACTCTTTATGTACACATATAGAAATATTTCTAAGATCTATTGTTAATTGAAAAAAACCCAAAGTGTCCAACCTTGTGAATATAGTATACCACTTTTGTGTAGCAAAGAGGAAACCACCAAAATATATTCGTATTTATTTGCATATGCATAAAGAAACTGCAAGACTTTATATGAAAATACTACCAGCAATTACCTGTGGGGTCTTTAAGAGACTTTCCACTGTATTTAATGTATTAGAGATTCAAAATATTATTTTTTCTTAAAAATACTTTTTAACGTTTATTTAGTTTTGAGAGACAGAGAGAGAGCACAAGTGGGGAAGGGGCAAGGAGAGAGTAAGACATAGAATGCAAAGCTCTGAGCTGTCAGTACAGAGACCGATGTGGGGCTTGAACCCACAAACCATGAGATCATGACCTGAGCTGAAGTCGGATGTTTAACCAACTAAACCACCCAGGTGCCCCCAAAATATTTTTAAAAGTATGAAGCATTATATCTATCTTTTGCATAGTATTAAAAAGGAGTATTTTGCAAAGTGGAAACATAAAATAAAAAAGATTATCCTTTATGTTTGAAGATAAATGGTCCCAACCCCTCAACCTCAATAAGGCAGATCATTTTAGACTTTCATTTATTCTGACCTAGCCATGCAATTTCGTCTGGCTCCTTCAGACACACGGGTATAGGATTAGAAAGGGACTGGCTTCGTTATTAGTTTGTGGTCTCACACAGGGAAGGGGACCAGGTAGAGATGACTGACTCTCACTAAACATTTTAACCCATTGCTATAACCAGCCACTGGCAGACATATTCCTCCCACATGTTTAAGAAGCTGGAGTTTCATCCTTTGTCTTTGGCCCTTTCACTCCTGCACACCACTAAGTGACACCATTTTTTAACCTTATAAGGATGCAGCCTCTTCTGGAATTCCTCCGATTTGAGAGTCTCATCCTTAAGTTCTTTAAACCGAGGGCAGTCCCCGAAAGGCAGGTACAGCAACTGAGGACAAAAGAAAAATCATAAATTCTTTGTTGGAAGAACTTTTCACTAAAGAAGCAGTAGACATATTTTAAGCCTCATTAGGTACAAAGCGACCTGAATAAAAGATTAAAATGTGTTTTCAGCTGAAAGGAAATTCTAAAATTGAGGAAAAGGAGATAAATGGTCTGTAGGTCTTAAAGAGTAGGACATGTACCCAGAACTGAAAAGCTTTTTTTTTTCTTCTTTCATGAATTTGCCTAAGTAGGACTATATCATTGGTAAAAGAGTCACAGTTCGTGGTTTTCCATGTTGATATGATTATCTTGCTTCCTACTGGACCTCTTTCATTTCTAGCACAAATTGCACATGTATGTGCACATGCAACCCCTCCCCCCCACCCCACATAAGTATGGAGAAATGAATAAGAGGTTCTGGAAAGAATCTTAAGAGATTGATTAACCATTCATTGACTTGGATTCTTGCAAGTTCGCAGGCTGTTAAAATAAGGGCATATACTAAATATGTAGAAAAATACATTTAAAAACCCATTATGAGGACAAAGGGATGAGTTTAAATTCAACAATCTTTTGTAGTCTTAATATAACCTACAGGTTGGTGACTCTTCAGCTTATTTTGCTGCTCTGACTTTTCACTTGTGGCTGGTCTCGTATTTCCAGCCTTTGGTGGACATCACTACTTAGATGTTTCTTTCTCCTCAAGTTTAACATGTACAAAACTGAACTCAACTTCATTTTTAACCATTTTACTTCTGTAATCTCCTTACTTTTGCAATGGTAACATTTATCATCCTATTTCATAGACTACTCAGTTGTTTGTTTACTTTCAAAATATATCCAAAATAGACCCCTCTTCATTTCGTTCATTGTTCCCTCCCAGTCCAAACCACTGTAACCTGTGTTTCAGCTAATGCAAGGGCCTGCTATTTGGTCAGTAGGCATCCACTCTTTCTACCTTCACAATTCATTCTCCACACTGCAGTTACCCTAATCCTTTTCACATCATCTATCTATCTATCTATCTATCTATCTATCTATCTATCTATTTCTGAGAGAGACAGAGACAGCATGGGCGGAGGCGGGGTAGAAAGCGAGCAAGAGAGAACCGCAAGCAGGCTCTGCACTGACAGCACAGAGCACGATGTAGGGCTTGAACTCATGAAACCATGATTTCACAACCTGAGCCGAAACCAAGAGTTAGACATTTAACTGACTGAGCCACCCCAGGTGTCCCTCGCGTTTCATTTTTATAAACACAAATCTTTCCAAAGCATCAATCAGACCACACCATTCTGCAGTTTATAACTTTCACTGGCTTTCATCTTACTTGCTAGAATCCAAACTCAGCTAACTCTAGAGATCTCGTTGCCTTGCTTTCCTGCTACTGGCCCTTCACCCACTCCTCTCCAGCAACACTGTCGGCCTCCTTACTATCCCCTGAGCTCACAGGCTTGGGGGCGCTGCAGATGGTCCCCTGCCTGAGACTGTGCCCCCAGTGACTCTCACCAGCCTCTTCTAGCCATTCTTTCTTGCTTTATCTCCTTCAAAGACCTCATCGCCATTTGAAATAGTTACTATTTTTTACTTCTTTATCATCTGTTTCCTATAAAATACAAACTTGAGGACAGTAGGATCTTGTCTCTCTTGTTCACTGCTGTGTTGACAATGCCTCGAACAGAGCCTGGCATATGAGTAGCTACTCAGGAAACTTGTTTTAATAACTTGCTTCCTGACTCTGTCTCATTTGTCTTACTTTGCTTTCTTTCCTCTAATGTCTTTAGCATCTAATTTCAGACCTTCATCTCCTCATTGCTGAATTGCTTCCCCAGATATTCTCAGATGCTCCAGTATCCTTTACTTCCCAACCACTGTCAGACAGGTGCCTCAGACCACCACTTATCATGTGTGCATGGTACTGAAGAATGAACATGCACAGGTTTCTTTTATGTCTGCTGCTTTACATCTTCATTTCCCTGCATGACTTTCTAATTTTTCCACAGAACGAATGACACTGCGAAGGGAAAAGGGACAGGACTGTTCATTTAAAGGCCTAGGTTTCAATGAATTACTCAACCTTCCTAGTCTTTAGTTTTCTCATCCCACACATTGAAATGAGAGAGGCTGAAAATAAGTGGGATAATCACCTAAACATCTGACCAGCATTTTGCAATTAACAAAATTTTTCATTTCTTAACCAACTGGGTTTTCATGAATCGTCATGAAATAGTTAGGTGGGTGCTGTTGTTCCCACGTTACAGAAAGGGACACTGATGCGGGGGGGGGGTGACTTGAGGTCAAGTGTCTGAAATGGTAGTTGGCTCTCAGACCTAGGTTTCTCCAACTTTAAATGCAGCCTTCCTTCTTTTTTTCAGTTTATTTATTTGGGAGGAGGGGGCAGTGGGGAGGGGTAGAGAGAGAGGATCCCAAACAGGCTCCATGCTGTCAGCGCAGAGCCTGACATGGGGATCGATCTCATGAACCATAAGATGATGACCTGAGCTGAAATCAAGAGTCAGATGCTTAACTGATGGAGCCACCCAGGCACCCCTAATGCAGCCCTCCTATATCACACTGCCACTTAGTCCCAAGATTCCCCCTGGCTATTCAATTTGGATTCTTTAATCTGTGTCCAATATAGTTATTCAGACATTTTCATTCTTTCTAAATACGAACTCTGGACACAGAAGGGCAAGCCCTCTGTATATTCACCCACTGCCATGTTTTGGGGCTGCTTTCTTCTCCTTTCCTTCCTTCCTCCAAGGTCTGGTGTGAGCTGTCACTCCCTCCACGAAGACTCTGTCATTACGGGCTTCCCTGTGGCAGCTACATGTGTGTGTTTCTCTGGGCTCCTTCAGCACGGGCAGCTTATACTTGGATCATCAACCCACCACTTGTATTGTGGTCTGCACGTGTCACACACGCGAGTCTTTGTAATCAAGTGGATGATAAATTAGGGAAGGAACCTGGCCTTATATTTCTCTTTGGCACTTAGCACCGCTCTGGGAATAACTGTGTGTTGATTGATTTTGTCAGATTTCTTAGCTGATGTTAGAACTGTTTTCATCTTAGCACGTAGCTGGAAGCCATGATAATCTTGCTTGCTTCTCTCTCCCTCGCTCTCCTTGTTTCTCTTTTCCTCTTCTAATAGCTCCTATATTCTCTTTACTACATAATTTAATTACTAGCTTTCAGGATTAAGGGTTAAACAGCTACCTTGGTCTGCACTGGCTAAATTTGGTTCTGCTGTCCAGTGTCTATCTTTGCAGAAAAGGCTGTGGCAAATGTGATTTTTTTTTTTCTTTTTGGAAGACAATATTCACCAACTCCTAAGAACACTGATCATCATAATATTTTACTCCTGATTCTGTTGAAGAAAAAGAGGTACAAATAAATCATCCTATCTTTTCAGGAAACATAAGAACGACTGGTTAAAGTAGAGTTACCTGGAGTGAGGTTGACAGGCTCAGGCTGTTTCTACAAAGTATTTGGGAAATATTCTTACGTCATTAGATGCAACAGTTCAGTCAAATGTCTAGGAGTACTGGCAGGGCAAAGAGGACAGTGGCCTGCCCCAGGGGTCTCTGGGCAACAATCCGGGTGCAGAAGTTGTGCTAAGCCCCAGCTACAGAGAAATGACATGGTCATGCTTACAATGTGACTGCAGGGGAATCAGGATGGATTCCTTGTCCCAAACTATTTCCTTCATCTAGTCTTAAATCATGCATCTGGGAGATTAGTGAGATGTATTTAATACTATTAAAATAAAGCAATTCCTCTGAAAATGTTAAAGAGTTCTTGGTCCCTCCTATGCAGTGCAAATAAATTTGAGAGCCTCTCTTATATAGCCTCATTCAGGCAGCTTGGTTTATGGTACTGGTTCTCACACTCAGCTGTCCACTGGAAACATCTAGGGAGATTTTTTTTTTTTAATTTTTTTTTTCAACATTTATTTATTTTTGGGACAGAGAGAGACAGAGTATGAACGGGGGAGGGGCAGAGAGAGAGGGAGACACAGAATCGGAAACAGGCTCCAGGCTCTGAGCCATCAGCCCAGAGCCTGACGCGGGGCTCGAACTCACGGACCGCGAAATCGTGACCTGGCTGAAGTTGGACGCTTAACCGACTGCGCCACCCAGGTGCCCCAAGGGAGATTATTTTAAAAGTACTCATATCTGCATCCCAGCCTCAGATATTCTGATTTGTTGTGGAAGTGCCATAGGTGCCAGGATTTAAAACATTCTCAGGTAATTCTAATATAATAACTTTGAGAACCACTATTTTTCAGGGAAGGAAATTGCTCTGGAATGACCCAGACCTGGTTCTAGTCCCAGTTGTGATGCTTACCAGCTTTGTGGCATTGAGCCCATTTTATTTATGTCTCTGAGTACTTATATCCCTGGATATAAAAGGAGAATACTAATATTGTCCATTCAAGATTGTTACAAAAGGTAATATGATGACACGTATAAAGTGCTAGTTACTAACTATGTACTCAAATCTTTCTTTTTTCCCCTACCTCAGAATGAGAGTTTAATGTGGGGGTGGGTGTTTTGTAGGGAGAGAGGTCTTAGGATGTTCTGGAAGAAAGAGAACCCTATGCGGGGCGCCAAAAGCCTGGGAATTGAAGGTAGAACAAGGGGAACCCCGTGTGTGTGCATGTGTGTGTGTGTGAAGATGGAAAGGGATGAACTGCCATTCGGTGAAAGAGTAGCACAACAAAGTCGATGATAAAGATCCAAGCTGAAATTCTGTTCCTACTCTCTATTGCCTGGGGCTTTCTGTGTCCTACTTTGTCCCTTGCACCTTTATTAGAAAAGGATTGAGATCGCACAGACCGAGCAGTGTCCAGACCTCCAAGCCCACAAGTACTGGACAACCTGCCTTCCTCCTCCTCAGCCCCAGGGGATGTCCTGGTTATCCCAGAATACTGACCCGATCTTCAGAAAGAGAGATTGTGTGCACTGGGATGGGCTGCCATGGTAGGCTGGGATTCCAGATGCTGATACCCTCTGGGGGAAATAGGCCTGCAAGGTTTGTCATAGCACTCATCAAAGTCCGGTCAACGTCCGTGCTTTGAATGTAAACCTAGAGTGGGGAAAATCAAAGGAGAATCCAACCAGTTGGAACTGTGGGTTTTCCACTGTGGAGTGAAGAGTATTTTTGAGAAAGGCCAGGACCCTCACACCAAAACATTAGCATCATGATCGTAGTATCTATGGAGATAGAGACAGTATGATGAGAATGCCAGATGGTATGTCAATAGCTGAATTGACAAAAGAGATCAATTAAGTGGTGGCTACTTGCCAAGCCAAAGTATTTGCCAATAGTTATCCATAAATTTTTGAACTTATTCATATTCATAAATTTTTTAGGAATAAAATGTTTGTATAAAGAGGAGTATATTTGTAAATGAGATCTCTGACTTGTATAAGTTCCTTGGAAAACAGGTAAAACACTTTCACAAATGCACCATTATGTTACATCCTATCAAGGAAAAACGTTTCCACTCTTGGATCCCCAACTTACCTGTTCACGTTTGTAGGACTCATTCAAAAATTTTCTATATCTTTGCCTTATATACCGTCCAAGTTCATAATGCTGTTCCATGCCCAGCTATGAGAACAAATAAAAGCAAAAATCAGTGAAAGTAAATTCTGGAACTTATGTGTGAGTCTCATCTCTCCTCACTGAATGAGCGGAGTAAATAACGGTGCACTTCAATAGTTCAACAAAAACAACAACATATTTTTAAATGAAAACAAGAAAAGAGAGTTGTAATCTTTAGCCCTGACTTCTGGAGAAAACTCATTCACCTTTATTAGCACTTAACATAGAGCCTTGCACACTTAATAGCTGGTGATTGATCTGATTTAAATAAATGGTTCATCTCTGGTGCGGTAGAATATCACTGGCTCATCTTTGTTGTAGAACATTCAAGAGAGCTGGTTGACCACTTGGTGGAGGTTTTGTGGAAGAAATTCAACCATCTGGTAAGAAGTTGGACTTGATGAATCTGAAGATCACTTTTTTCACATTGTTGCATTTATTTTTTGAGACAGTTCAAGCGGGGGACATGCAGAGAGAGAGACGGAGGGTATGGGGTGGGAACAGAGGATCTGAAGTGGGCTCTGAGCTGACAGCAGTGAGCCTGATGCGGGGCTTTGAACTCGGGAACTGCGAGATCATGACCTGAGCCAAAGTCGGATGCTCAACCAACTGAGCCACCCAGGGGCCCCTGAAGATCACTTTTAACTTCTAGGTGTAATGATTTATTATCTGCACAGTTTATTTATGCCTGGTTCATGAAAAACTAGAGCCTCCTACCCAAAATGTGGTCTGGGGATCAGCAGTATTAGCATCACTTGGGAGTATGTTAGAAACCCAATTCTTAGGACTCACCTTGATCTACTGAGCCAGAATCTTCGGGGGGGGGGGGCATGGAGCTCAGGAACCTGTTTTTAACAAGCTTACTAAGATTCTGATGGCCAATAACCATTGAGGAGTGTTGCTTTAGTTCAGTGATCCTCAAGCATTACTGTGCATCAGAAGCAAAATTATCTAGGGGTTCTTGTTGAAATGCAGATGACTCAGCACTTCCGCCAGAGATTCCTGCTCATTAGATCCTGGAGTGGCCCTGGAATCTGCATTTCAACAAGTGCCCTGAGTGATTCAGATCCATGTAGTAGAGTGCCATGCTTTGAGAAACACTGCATTCGAGTCCATCTTTAATCCCAAGTTTTACCAGAGCCTTAGGAGTCAGAGAGGATATGGTCACTATAGCTCAGCTTGGTCCCACTTGTTCATTTGCTTCTACTCCTAGATACCATGATCATTACCACCTCCCTAGGATGAGGAAGCAGGTGTGAAAAGAGTCAGGTGTGCTTTAATTTTTGCTAGTTTCCTGGGTGATGTGAGTAGCTAAAGAAGCAGGTACTTTGGACCTAATTTGTTGCATTAACTTACAGCTGAATTTTGAAGAAACAGTCATCTTCTACAGAGCAGGGGATTTCAAACTCAGCATTCCCAGAATCACCTGGAGGATTCATTAAGACAAAAGCTCCCAGAATTGAACCCCATAGTTTCTGGTTCAGTCGGGGAGGGCCAGAGAACTAACATTTATGACAAGTTTTAAGTGATGGTGATGTTGCTCATCCAGAGACCACACTTTGAGAGCCAGTGACCTAGACAGCCATCACTCGGTCATTATGTAGATTGGAAGTGCCTGGCCAAGGGAGGAATTTGAGCTCTAGAACCTTGCTACTTCATGTACCAGCACCATTGGTATCACCTTGGAGTATGTTAGAAATGAAGACTCTTAGGCCCATGTCAGACTGGCTGAATTAGAATCTGCATTTTTTCCCCAAGTGTCATTGAGATACAATTGACACATATCACTGTATAAGCTTAAGGTATGCAGCATAATGGTTTGGTTTACATACAATGTGAAATGATCACTGGTATAAATTTAGTTAGCATTTCATACAGATACAATAAAAAGAGAAAGCAAAAAGAAAAAAAAATTGCTTTCCCTTGTAATGGGAACTGTCGGGATCTCCTCTCTTAACAACTTTCCTATATATCATAGAATATCATAGAGCAGTTTTACCCATAGTCATTGTGCTGTAAATTATATCCCTAGTACTTATTTACCTTGTAACTAGAAGTTTGTACCTTTTGATCCCCCTTTTCCCAACCTCCCTCCCCCTACTTCCTGCCTCTGGTAACACAAATCTGATCCCTTTTTCTAGGAGTTTGGTTTTTAAAATTTTTTTTAAATTCCACATGTAAATAAGATCATACAGTATTTGTCTTCCTCTGTCTGGCTTATATCACTTTACACAATGCCCTCAGGGTTCATCCATGTTGTCCCAAACACCAGGATCTAATAATTTTAAGGCTAAAAAATATTCCATATATATAATATATACCATCATATATACATATGTGTATGTGTGTATATATAGATATATATGTCTATATATATATTTCTTTATCCATTCATTTGTTGAGGGACACTTAGGTTGTTTCCATGTCTTGGCTCTTGTAAATAATGCTGCAATGAACATGGGGGTGCAGGTATCTTTGTGAATTAGTGTTTTTATTTCTTTTGAATATTAGAACCTGCATTTTAACAAGATGATACATTTACACTTGGCACTTGAGAAACACTGCTCTAGGAAAGTCTGATGGCTAGTCAAGAGACACCCAGAGGAGAATCCAGATCCCACAATCTAAAAGTATTTTATCGTCTTACTGGAAAAGCAAGCAAGGGAACAGGACTCTTCACACCGCCACAGGTATTAAGGACTAGTGCTGGGTTTTTGCTACCGTTCTCTCTTTTAAGGAGCCGCAAGCTGGGTAGGCTATGGTGGGAGGAGCTCAGACCTGGGAGCCAAAAGATACTGGCCTCAAATAGCCTCAGTGGGATTTCTCCTCTATGAAGCAACATGGTTGAGTTAGGGAAGTGATTCTCAGCCTTGGCTGCACATTAGAGTCAAATGCTCAACTGAGGAGCTTCTCAAAATCCCAACGTCCAGGCCACATCTTAGATGAATCAAATAAGAACCACCCAGACAGACATCAATATTTTTTAAAGCTCTCCAAATAATCTCAATTTTTAGCCACGATTGAGGTACACTGGTTTAAAAAAAATTTTTTTTTAACATTTATTTTTGAGAGACGGAGAGAGAGCACAAGCAGGAGAGGGGCAGAGAGAGAGGGAGACACAGAATCTGAAGCAGGCTCCAGGCTCTGAGCTGTCAGCACAGAGCCTGACATGGGGCTCGAATCCATGAACCATGAGATCATGACCTGAGCTGAAGTCAGATGCCTAACCAACTGAGCCACCCAGGCACCCTGAGATCCACTGGTTTAAATGTTCAGTTAAATGTTTAGAGATTTTTGACTCTAAACATTCTATGAGATTTTCTTAATGTATTTAAACTGCTTTGGTCGGGACAGAAGCAACACCTGTGGCCTCATGGCCCCAAACAGGCGCCATCCACTCTTGCAAGGGAAGGGGGTGGGGCACTGGAGTGGTGACTACAGACGCCTTTGCCCTCCTCCCCTTCACCTTCTCCTTTGGTGCTCTTCAGGGAGCAGGGCTCCCTATGTTTAACTGACCACTTATCAGGAAGGCTCAATCCCAGTGTACATAGCTGATAAAAAAAATCAAGTTTGGTATGGGCATTTGCAGAGGAATTCTGTTTCCCTAACCCTGCTGATTCAGTTTATCGACTACAAGATTATTTTCTACTTTCTCAGGTGGAGGCTGAGAAACTCGGGGGGCTGGCCTCCAAGCATTTGTTGGCTCTCTTCAGCACCTTTAAGTTCATGTATTCATCTGTGGCCATGCACAGCTCTCATGCTTCAATAAAGCCAAACAGGGTAAAAAAAAAAAAAAATTAAAACTGGCTATTTTATACAATTTTCCCACAGTTACTTGTCACTAGGGTGATCTAGTCATAATGAGAAATTACTGAAATTAAACATTATTGCCTCTCCTTCCACAATCAAAACACATTTTAGACTTTTTAGATCCTAAGCAACTGTGCAAAATACTCCTCCAGATCTGAGTAACTAAAGTAGTTGTATGGCTTCAATATATTACAGACCCCACACAGTTTAATTTCCCTTAAGACTTATCGGCAATCTTTAGCTAACAATTCAACCAACCTGAGTGAGTTGGCCAAATCCTTGTGGCCATGAGGATTCTTTGATGGGGTCATTAGGAAAGGTTTCGATGGGACTTCGGTCTCCATGCCTAAATACCTGAAAAGAGGTCAAGACAGTAATGTTAAAAATTTCACTTCGGTGTTTTGCCTCTGCTCATCCTAATAGATTTTCTTTTAAACCACTGGTTCTCAACCTAGGCTGCTCATTGCAATCACCTGGGGCAATTAAAAAAATTCTGAGGACTGGATCCCCCTCCTAGTGATTTTGGTTTAATTAGTTTGGGATGTGGTCAGGACATCAGGATTTTAAAGATCTCCCCAGGTAAATCTCAGGTTATGAACCACTGTTTTTGTTTTTTCTTTCTTTCTTTTCTTTTTTGGTGTTTATTTATTTTTGAGAGAGAAAGAGTGTGAGCAGGGGAGGGGCAGAGAGGGGGGGCGGGACACAGAATCCAAAGCAGGATCCAGGCTCTGAGCTGTCAGCACAGAGCCCGATGTGGGGCTTGAACCCACAACCGTGAGATCATGCCCTGGGCTGAAGTCGGACACTTAACAGAATGAACCACCCAGGTGCCTCAAGGACCACTGTTTCAAGCTCACTAACACTTTTCTGTGTTTCAGGTAATGTAGGTAACAAGACGATCACTCATTAGAAAGCAGGCAAGCCACGTGTGGAGATTGGTTTGTATATCAGGGCAAGAAGGAACACAAAGCTTAGAAAAATCACTTTACCGCAGACAAACTCTGATAAGAAGTATTCTTCCTTAATTATGGTTACAGTAAAAATGGTGTTAAAAATTTTACATAACATAAAAATAGTGGCTTTTAAATGCCACATACCATTTGTGACTGTCTTGAGCCAATGATTTATTAGTTTTTAGGAGATTAGGAATAAAGGACTTGTGGATAGGAAGATGAGAAAAGCTAAGCATCAATCCTTTAAGAACATACTTCTGGATTAATATGCATGTCATGCTATTTTGATTGCTCATTTTATCCTTGGGGGAGAGTAGTCTGGACTTTCAAGACCCTGGTATTTTATGATTCCAATACGCTTCCTGAATAATACCAAACACAAAGCTATTTTATAATCAAAAGATAAGACAAGTAAAACACTCAAGAAACTCAAGATGAAGTCTACACTGAGGCCACCAAACATTTTTAATACAGAGGAGGGCTGCATAACGCCTTGCGGTGTCTGAGATTTCCTGTACTTATCATTTACACTGCCTGGCTAAGATGCTCCAGTAGACGTAGAATAAGGAGCAGTCTTAAATTTTGGTCATCTTTCAGATGGGATTCTAAGAAAGTGAGGGAGGCCTCTAGGACCTGGGTTGTGTCTCTGGTGTCTAAAGAAAACTGATCTTGGGGCACCTGGGTGGCGCAGTCGGTTAAGCGTCCGGCTTCAGCCAGGTCACGATCTCACGGTCCGTGAGTTTGAGCCCCGCGTCAGGCTCTGGGCTGATGGCTCGGAGCCTGGAGCCTGTTTCCGGTTCTGTGTCTCCCTCTCTCTCTGCCCCTCCCCCGTTCATGCTCTGTCTCTCTCTGTCCCAAAAATAAATAAAAACGTGGAAAAAAAATTAAAAAAAAAAAAAGAAAAAAAAAAAAGAAAACTGATCTTTTGGTTCCCTAAACTGCTAAGAAATTAAAGTCTCAGTAGAATAGTTTGCAACAAACAGACAGACAAGGGTATAGTGGGTCTTAAGCAATCATTTTGGTCAGGTAAGAAACTGCAGTCATGAATGGTCCCCTCATGGAAAGAAGAAAGGCTGCACATTCTCAGAAATTATCGAGGCTAATCATTGGTGCTCTATCTTCGAAACACATTTTAGACTTTTTTAGATCCCAGGTAATTGCGCAAAAATACTTTCCTACATCAGAGTAACTAAAGTTGTTATATGGTTTCAATAGATTATAAAAGCTACAATGTTTAGTTTCCAGGGTTTCTCAACTTCAGCACTGTTAACATTTGGGGCTGGATGATTCCTTTTGAGGGACTGTCCTGTTCATTGTGGGATGTTTATCAGCATGCTTGGCCTTTGCACACTAGACATCGGTAACAATCCCTAATTGTGGCAACCCAAAAGTTCTCCAGACACTGCCAAATGTGCCTTAGGGGGGTACCTGTAGCTGAGAGGCCCTGAGTTAGCCAAAGAGAAGTCAGATGAGAGACACTGTAGTGAAATAAAACTTACAATGCTTCCTACCGTACTATAACCACAAGAATTCCTCAAGGTTTTTTTGAATGCTTGTTGTGTCCTAGAAAATGTGGCAAGTGCTTCTCATAATTTAATCCATTCATCAGTTCTACAAAGCATTTACTATTATTATCTTCATTTCACAAACAAGGAAATCGGCCCTATAGTTAAGTGACCTCACAAGGTCACACAGAGTGTAAGTGATATGATAGGGCAGAGATCCAAACACAGACAGTGTGTCTCCAATGCCTGCATTCTCAACCTGTGTAAGAGGCTCATTTTTCTATGCTAAAACATAGTCCTTAACATCCCACCAGTGGGTGATCTGGAATTTGGGGTTTCCTCTAAGATTGGAAGCTGTGTGTGTTGGGGGGGAGGCAGTGTTGCACTAGAGGAAAATAAAACCTTGATATAAGAAACAACCCTGAATACCATTTAAAAAATAAAACTGAGGGGCACCTCGGTGGCTCAGTCAGTTAAGTGGCCGACTTTGGCTCAGGTCATGATCTCATGGTCCATGAGTTTGAGCCCTGCCTGCATCAGACTCACTGCTGTCAGTGCAGAGCCTGCTTCCGATCCTCTGTTCCCCTCTCTCTGCCTGCTCCCCTCCCCACTCTTGCATGCTCTCCCTATTGCTCTCTCTCTCAAAAATAAATAAACATTAAAAAAAATTTTTTTTCAATGTTTATTTATTTTTGGGACAGAGAGAGACAGAGCATGAACGGGGGAGGGGCAGAGAGAGAGGGAGACACAGAATCGGAAACAGGCTCCTGGCTCCGAGCCATCCGCCCAGAGCCATCAGCCCAGAGCCCGACGCGGGGCTCGAACTCACGGACCGCGAGATCGTGACCTGGCTGAAGTCGGACGCTTACCCGACTGCGCCACCCAGGCGCCCCTAAAAAATTTTTAAAATAAAAAATAAAACTGAGATTATGCATCTAAATGACAGTACAGCCTGGGGAGAAAATAAGTGTGGTCCCCTTGGAGGAGGGATTGTTAAACAGCAGAGCCATGGAACATAATCATAAGGCTTAAACAAGCTTTCTCACTCTGTCCTTACAGGTCAGGAATAACTCCTCTATATTTCAATAGGTTTTAGGGCTCAAACATGCCATGAGCTCTTCAGAAGGGGTGTCCCACAGAGACACTTGATAAGCCATCCCCCCCTACCCAGCACTGGAAATCAATATGTGTGTGTGCGTGTGCACACGTGCATATCAGGGAGTGCCCTCAAGTGCACAGGTGGGATTCTTGAGCAACTGGAGTTTCAGCTGGAGCCTTTGGACATGCCTAGGTCCTCTTCTAAGTCTGTGGAAAGGCAATCTTCTTAACTACCGCTCTGCCAAATTTGTAACCTATGTTCTCAGTCCAGCAGTCATACTCTACGAAATCCTTTAGAAACCTAAAAATAGAGGGTCAGCAATAGGACTGTTTGCAGTAGTGGTAACTGCAATAGAAGACATCCAGGATAACAACCTCTTGTGTTTGTGCAACCCTCCATGGTTTTGTACAGTTCTTTCCCTGCTCTTTCAATTCTCACAACTCCTGTGAGTCCAGGCTGGCACTGTTGCTGTTCTGAACAAAGAAGGAAACCGAGGCTCAAAGAGATTGAATGAGTTGTGTAGATCTCCTTCTTTTCATGATGGCTACCCACTGTTTTCCCCACCATGTCACATTCACTTCATCCTTTTAGATCACAGGTAACTTTTTTTTTTAATGTTTGTTTACCTTTGAGAGAGAGAGAGAGAGAGAGGGAGCAGAGTGGGAGAGGTACACAGGGAGAGAGAGGGACAGAGGATTCTGAGTGGGCTCCACGCTAACAGAGAGCCGGATGCAGGGCTTGAACCCACGAACCGTGAGATAATGACCTGAGGCAAGCTTGGACACTCACTGGCTGAGCCACCTGGGTGCCCACAGGTTACTTAAAACAAAAACAAAAACAAACAAACAAACAAAAAACATGGTTTGGACCCCATGAATGATCTTTCTCCACTGAGTCTGCTAAGCAGATTTGGCATGTTACGTGGGTCCCACAGCACCCTACCTGATCTGGTCTTGCCCACCTGGATGTTATAACTTTATATTCTTACTAAACATGCTTTGCCTCAGAGCCCCTGTGGCACATACACCTAATACATTGTTTATCCTAGCCTCACGGCAGTGATGTTCTGTCGGCCTGGAATGTCCTACTTCGGCTTCTAATCCTGGCAGTCACTAATTTCAGGTCCCACCTGAAAAAAGGCAATCGAGAGAGATCTCCCTTGACCTCCCATACTCACCATGCTTATTATTCTCTCTCTAAAAAGTTAAGAATAATGATTCTCTAAGGATTTTCTATGGGACACTGGAAAAGAAGGAGGTAGATTCTATGGTCAAAGTTTAGGAAATGCAGTTTTATTAAATCCTTTCCTTTAAAGCCACAGCACATATCAGAAAAAGACTGAGGAGTCCTGCCCTTAAAACACCTGAAATGCAGTTTAACTCTTGTTCTGTTCCCAGTGCAGATTTAACTACTGAAACCCATTTTGTTTTCACCAAGCAACTCCTGTTAACAAGTCATCAAACTAGCATTCCATGAGACGAACTTTGATAAACCTGTTTTAAAAGATCATGTGACGACTCTTCATGACAGGGAACAAGAACCCGGGACAGTTTCCTGCTCTTTCTGCCAAGAACAGCTTTTTAGAATTGGGGAAGATTTATTTTTCTTGGATCAGAGAGAAACAGCGAGGAAGCCACCTGCTGATTTTGAGTAGGAGTTAAATCTGTACACCTAACCTCCATGGAAAGATCTCAGTTCCATGTGCTGGCTTAAACACATACAGCAGGAATGGAATATGTTTAGTGATTAAGGGCATGGCCTCTTTGATCATACAGCCTGGATTCAAATCCTGACTGCACCGTGTAACCATGTGCAAACTGCTTAACCTCTTTGTGTCTCAACTTCTTTATCGATAAAATAGAGTTAGTAAGGTTTTTACAAAAACTTTGGGGAACAATTGCCAGATATAGCAAACAAAACTACAGGAGGCCCAGATATTGCATGAAACACCCTTTATTCTAAAAATTTATTTGATGTTCATCTGAAATTCAAATTTAATTTGGTATTCTGTGTTTTCCTAGAAACCCTACTTTACAGCGTTTTTGGGAGGATAATGTGACATATTCTATATTGAACTCTCAGAGCAGTGCCTGGCATGTAAAAAACATTTGAGTCACGATTGGTTATTGTCACTAATGTTACCACTTTAATCAGAGGCAGCTTTCCTTTATTCTGGTTCTAACAATTTTCTCTCTTTTTTCTTTTTGTAGGCTTCACTGAAATACGTCAGTTAGAGAAAGACAAAAGAAACAAGACAGATGAACACAGGGGAAGGGAGGGAAAAGTAAGATAAAAACAGACAGGGAGGCAAACCATAAGAGACTCTTAAATACAGAGAACAAACTGAGGGTTGCTGGAGGGGTGGTGGGTGTGTGATGGGCATTAAGGGCACTTGTTGGGATGAGCACTGGGTGTTACATGTAAGTGACGAATCACTAAATTTTACTCCTGAAACCATTATTACACTACATGTTAACTAACTTGGATTTAAATAAAATTTTGAACAATAAAAAAAGAAAGCTAAAAAAATAAAATAATGAACACTTATATAGTTTATGATACTAAGCAAGCAATCTAACTTTCTTTGTCTTACTTTGCACATTTATAACAGTGAGACTATAATGCCTAGGGAAAAGGCTTTTTAGAACAATTAAATTATGTTTTTTATGTTAAAAAATAATAATAAAGTAGGCTTCAGGCCCAGCACGGAGCACAATGCTGGGCTTAAACTCACAATCCTGAGATCAAGACCTCAGCTGAGATCAAGAGTTGAATGCTTAACCGACTGAGCCACCCAGGTGCTCCTGGTTCTAATAATTTTGTAAGGATTTGCCTGGGTATATAATTTAACCATGTATAGTCAAATATTATCTATAATCAATAAAAACAAGAAAGTAGTATCTTCTTGCTGAAGTCCTTAGATCGAATTAACTTGTGGTCCTTGAATACATGTTAACTGAGAGTGATGGGGGAGAAAGGAAAGCCACAACAGTTTGGTACCAATGGAAGTTAGCCTGGACTCCGGTAAAAGAGGCAGAGAATTGGCCACGTGAAGTTAACTGAAACTTCCCTGTAATATCTCAGAGAAGATTCCACTCAACCAGCTTGCAACAGGTTTACAGTGTTGACAGTGTAATTTCTGCAGAGTCCCGACACTCACTTAACGCACGTGTTGGCAAGGAATACAAGTAAAAGTCTAACTACGGTGCCTGGGTGGCTCAGGCAGTTAAGCGTCCGACTTCAGCTTAGGTCAGGATTTCTCGGTAGGTGGGTTCCAGCCCCAAGGTCAGGCTCTGTGTTGACAGCTCAGAGCCTGGAGCCTGCTTTGGATTCTGTGTCTCCCTCCCTCTCTGCCCCTCCCCCATCCATGCTCTGTCTCTCTGGCTCTCAAAAATAAATAAACGTTAAAAAAACAAACAAAAAAGTCTAACTTGCATGGATGTCTCTACAGAAGGTACACAATATTACACACTTTTTTTTTTTTAGCACAGAAGTCTGGCAGCTGGTAAATCATTTGTAAATAAATTGATGATATGTTTCTGATTCTCTGTCTCTCATTTGTTGACTCATGACCTAGTAATGATTTACTGTACTAATAATCATATGGTATGAAATTTTTATTTTCTGTAGGGAAAGAAAGGAGTGCTGGATACTCTGCGCTGAGAAAACAGGAACTTCATGTTTAATTTTTAAGTAAAAGATGACTTCCCTGCAAATTATAGAAATAAATTTTGAGTACTCTTACAGTATGAAAATTTAATTATTTACTAGCATATTTTCACTCTATCAAATAAAAAAAGTGAGGAAGAGAAAGAGATTGAGAGAGCGGCTGTGAAAGACAAAGAGAGGGTCAGAGGCAGACGGAGACTGAGTGAAGCAGAACAAGAGAAACAGACATACAAAGAAAATCAAACACAAAGAGAAACCAGGAGACACAGGGATTGATTCCAGGACACCCAAGTAAAATGATAAATCCCCTTTACTTTGCAAAGCCCCTTTCTATCTATTTTTAAAATAACATCAACAGTATATTTTCTTTCCTTAACTTCATGCCACCCCTTTTCCCCATAATTTGTCGCATGTTACATTGCGTGGAGAAAAACATTATTTTAATGGTCAACCAAATCTATGCATCAGGAAGTCCTCGAAGTCTCGAGTTTAGTTTCATTTTTACGCTTCAAAGACTGTTTACAAATATATTTTCCAATTTCCTGATAAATAAAAGGGAAGGGGCTACTTAATTCAGAAAAGGACAGTTTTTTGGTATGCAAACTAATCATCATTAAACTGAATGAAGCCCGATTAAGCTCCTAGTGCCAACCGTGGCCAGCTGAGGCCTCCCCCCACTTTGAGGAAGCTCCCCCTTCCTTTGAGGCTGTCAAAAAGAACGTGCATTTAGGGCAGTTGTGAAGTAAGTGAATAAAGAACATCGACAAAGGCACATACAACCAAACCAAACACTTTTTGTCAGGACACGTTAAGTATTCGTTAGGAGGAACTTGCGAAACTTGATTATTCACTTTCTGAGTTTGGTCTCTGGGAGACCACAGGAGGCTAATATGAAACCTGACACTTGGTTATCAGCCGCTGCTGGTAACAGTTTTAAGGGAAAAGCAATGAGAAAAGTCTACTCACCAATGTCACAAACTTCAGCTCCTTAGCTACCACACCTCGGTCTACCCAGAAGGAAAGCAGAAACAAGAAGCTAAGAGGAAGACCTGCTGTCCTGGCCGAGGGGAGCGGGACAGCGCTCATGCTGGGGAGAACTGTCTCTGGCAGGAGTTAGGAGGTGCAGTTTCCAGAGCAAAAGCCATTAGAGGGGAAGCTATTTATCAAAGGAATTGAAAGGGAAGGAGTCGCTGGGAGGAGTCAGACTCAGAAATAGTAAGGTCGCCAGGTAGCTTGGGGCGGGGCTTGGCAAGTGACTGGTGAGATAATTTTGGGGCTGGGTGTGAGCGATCACAGTCTTCTGAATTTAAGGTAGAACTGAGGCCCAACGAGGGGAAAGCTGTTGCTTAAGGTCACAAAGAGCATGTTGAGAGACTTTTTTGTAGTTGACAATTCTCTTTTCTTGAGGTGGGGTGTGATACAGTGTTTGTTTTGTGACTGTCACTTGGGAAAGGGATCAATCTTGACTTTGGAAACCTTAGGCCAGGGATTCCTCATCTTTTGGGAATCCAGAATTATAGGCAGAGATATATGGAAGGAACTGTGGGTTCTGGCATATTTGGGGGTCTATTCCCCATGCCAAATATGGCTCCCTTTGTAAAACTCTCATGTAGCCTAGAGGGGTGTTTTCAAATTGAAGGCAAGTAAGAGAAATATTATTTTCAAAATTTTTAGTGACACCTTAAGATATTTGGGGTTCATCTGTGGCATCTCAACACTAGGATTGGAAGGACCTTTCCAAACCTGACACAATTTAAAAAACAATGACAAGGACAAACTTACCTATAGCTCTCTACTGTCAGTCACCAGCTTTGGCCACTAGCCCTACATTCTTCATTCTGGGAGTCACACCCCTGCCTCTCCAGCTATGATCTCATCAGGGACGCTATAAAAGAGGATAATCCGGACTAAGGGAACTTAGCTGTCCATTTCCCCCAACCTGTCAGTTCCATCATAGGCTACAACAGGATTTGGGTGCAAAACTCCCTGTCACGATGCTTCTACTCCATCAGCAGAGAGAGAACAGTGGTTTTCCCCACAACCTATTCTCTGGTATATTGCACTTCCCTGTGACAAGAAGGTTCTGTTGTAATGTGATCACAGGATGCCCTAGAATGTGGTGTGTGGGAGAGAGGTTGCTTCTTTTGGTATGGGAAGATGTGTGTGAGGAACAAATGAATGTGTGGTTACGGTTACACATTTAAGGGGACTTGTGACCCTCTCTTTGCTGCCACATTCTTCACCTGCCACTCCCCACACTCCTCTTCAGTGGGTGGCATTTTGAGGAGATGGGTTCAGGGAAAGGGGGATGGAGATTGGGAGGTTGTCCAGGGCAGACTTGAAATTGCCACTCGGATCCCTGCTGTATGCACCAGGCCACGTGACAAAGAAGCTCCAGCACCTGTTTACCTTCCACAGACTTGGTTCTGACCCACACGCTTTAAATCACGCCAGATCCGTGATTCTGTTGAATGTCTTGTTTTTTTCAAGGATCAGCCTGGCCCCTTGTTCTCCTGTCTTCTTCTTTGTCTACCTTTGGATTGATGCCTGGCACTATATTGGCTATACCAGTGCTTCCTGATAATGACTCGTTCTCTAACCTACCTATGCCATGTCCTGTTAGCGGGGATAAATCCCTTTTCTGGTCCAGACCCAACTTTCTCTGTGTCACCTCTTTTGGGCTCCTTTTAGCCCTCCAAGTAGGAACAATAGTAGCAATAGCAGCAACAACTTCTTCTAGAGAGAACCAGAAAAAGGCTGATTAGAGTGAATACATCTCAACTTAAACTGATTCAAGTTGGAATAAGTGGATGGTTTATACTTCTATTCTCCACCCTAACTTCTACTTTGATCATCCAATTATAAGGAGAGGAAATCATAAATATAGATCTGAACACCATGAAGTTGAGTTTGAAAGCATCTCAACTCAGATAAAATTCATTTAAAAACCTTCTTTGGTCTCTGGAACCTTAAACTCATAAGGCTTTTGTAAAGACTTTAAAGAGTCATCTAAATAAACACACAGATATGGTAGCATTTAAGGTGAGACTTGAAAAAAATATTGGGATGTCGTAATTGATATCCCAATGAAGCGTGCCAATAATCTTAGTGTCAGTGATTAGCAGAACTTACTGGCTGAATCACTTTTGTTTCTTCATATGGCAAGTGTTCAGCCTCCAATTAACACGATGTTAGGAAGTCCCATAAATGGAGTAGGTTGGGTTCATCGGAAAGCAAACTTCCAGATGGAGATTTGCATGCAGGAAATTTTATTTAGGAATGCTCTCAGGATCAACAACAGAAGGGGGAAGAGAAATAAGCAGGGTTGGGCAGAGGGAGAAGGCCTCAGCTGACCCTGCTAGGCATGCTGAAACTGGAAAAGACTTTGGGAGTGGTGCTGAACTGGGGTGAGGGACCCAGGCTTTTTACCCCTATGTCAGCCACTCACTGGAGGTAGGCTGCTCCCAGCAGAGAGTGTGACCGCAGGGAAGGTGGCTCTCTTCTGCCACGGCAATTCTGAAAGGAATTGACTGCTGAGTGATGTCAGACAACAAAGTCCCAAGAGGTGGGGGGAATTAATCCTTCAGCTCATGAAGGGACATGTGGGTGGTATAACACAGAACCCATGACAATGAACACATATTCATTGGAAAAGAATTCATGATCCTCAGTAGATCAAGGGTTATGAAAGTACTAAGTGTACTTCTGATAGCAAGAGTCTGGGTTGGAGTTAAGATCCACTAATAGCTATACTGGTTGTTCACCAAGTAGGCAGGCTGTGTTTAAACTCCAGGACTTGCTATACCTTTACAACTGTATTGTTTGACTCTCAGTGACCTATGGACTATTGGGTACTGAATAGTATCGATTGATCAATAGTCATTGTAAAGGCAAATTGTTGCATCAGAACTTGTTTACAATGTTAGCTGTTTTGAGGCAAAATTTAATATAAGATGGGTTCAGATAAAAGTTTTCTGGGGTGCCTGGGTGGGTCAGTCAGTTAAGCATCTGACTCTTGATTTTGGCTCAGGTCATGATCTCAAGTTTTGTGGGATTGAGCCCTGGGTTGGGCTCTGAGCTGACTGCGGTGGCTGCTTAGGATTCTCTCTCTTCTCTCTCTACACCCTCTCACTCTCTCAAAATTAATAAACATCAAAAAAAAAAAAAAAAGAATAGAAAATTTCCTCCCCTCACCTCAACGGATCATTTTGTGTGTTTTGTGTCTGTCTGTAGATCTATTTGCCCTTGGTATGTCTAGTTTATTTTTAATATTTAGGCAAACATCCAATATCCATGTCATTGGTGGAATGGGGGACAGATGGAAGATAAGCAACAATGCCCTGCCAAGTCTTATGGGAGCCTGAGGCAAAAGGAAGTAATATAGATCCTGCCTTTATTCTAAACTTTGACATATTTTTATCTATTTTTTAAAGGTTATTTATTTATTTTAAGAGAGAGCACGTTGAAGAGTATGAGTGGGGGAGGGGCAGAGACAGGAGGTGAGAGAGAATCCAAAGCAGGCTCCATGCTGCCAGCGCAGAGCCTGATGCGGGGCTCGAACTCATGAACCATGAGATCATGACCTGAGCCAAAACCAAGAGTTGGACACTTAAGCGGCTGAACCACCCAGGTGCCCCAAATTTGACATCTTTTTAAATGACAGATTGTTTTACATTAATTTTTGTTTTTAAAAATACTGTGTTAAAATATTATCGATCATCTTTAGGAAGTTTTTGGCACCCCTTTACATCATGAGTGCAAGATGAGTGCCTTGCTCTCCTCACCTAGTTCCCAGATGTGACTCTGAGAGTTGGAACCTGGGAGAGAACAATTTCTCCGAGCTCCGAGCTTTCAGCACATAGCCCAATGCAGGGCTCGAACTCAGACTGCGAGATCATGACCTGAGCCGAAGTTGGACGTTCAACCGACTGAGCCACCCAGGCGCCCCTTCTTTTGAGATTAAATGATCTGACTTCCTCTGGTTCTGTCTCTGAGGAAATGAAGGCTTGGGTAGGAGAAGGCTCGGTTTGGATGGCTCTACTGAGGCATCAAGAACTAGGGGCGCCTGGGTGGCTCAGTCGGTTAAGCGTCCAACTTCAGCTCAGGTCATGATCTCATGGTTCATGGGTTCAAGCCCCGCATTGGGCTCTGTGCTCTCAGCTTGGCCTGCTTTGGATACTGTGATTCTGTCTCTCTCTTCCCCTCACCGTTCATGTTCTGTCTCTCTCTCAAAAATGAATAAAAACAAAAAAGATCTGAAAAGAACAGAGAATTTATCTGTTAGGCTGAACAAAGGTGACCTTCAGCTACCCCTTGGACTGTGATTACCTGCCTAGGGCTGGCCTCCCTCACACCCTTTTGCCCTTGTGATAACGCTGCTTTCCTCACATTCAGAACTAACCACCTGAGAGAAGAGAGGTGACAGTGACTCATAAACGAGTAGAAGCTCTGAAGAACAGAGATGTAGTCTAAAATTGTCACCCAGGAGCGAGTCTCAATTGCTCAGGCACTGGCAGGAGAGACAGGGCAGCTAGGTTTTGTCACGGTCTGTCTACTTTGCGTGTCATTCCAAGGTTCCAGTCACTGGGATAACCAGGCAAATACTGCCCTAGCGCTGTTCCACTTCTAACACAGCTGTCCAGATTGAACATTGTATTGGTTCTACTGTATTTAACATGTAAAGGAAAGAACTGACCACTTACAAAAATATTATCTTATCTCATTTTGTGTAATGTGTATTGAAATATGTACATTTTGATGGTGCTTTATTCTGGGTGATGTGATTGTAAAGTGGTTTTACTTTCTTCTTTCTACTCTTCTCTACTTTCTAAATTTCTCACAATGAACAGATATTTTTATTAAAATCAGAAAAGAAATTTTTAAATGTCTAATATGAATTGTATGCTATTTCTTACTTCATTACTGGGTGCCCTCAGAGTTATAGAAAGTGGGTCTTAAAAGTCATTGACTTTATTTTTTTAATTAAAAACATTTTTTAATGTTTATTTATATTTGAGAGAGAGAGAGTGTGAGCAGGGGAGGGGCAGAGAGAGGAAGACAGAATCTGAAGCTGGGTTCAGGCTCCAAGCTGTCAGCACAGAGCCAGACGCGGGCTTGAATTCATGAACCATGAGACCATGACCTGAGCCAAAGTTGGACGTTTAACCAATTGAGCCCCCCAGGTGCCCTGTGTTACATATTTATTTATTTGTTCGTTTATTGTCTGTCTCCTCCATTAGAATGTAAACTTCATGAGAGTAGAGGACTTTACTGCTGGATCCTCATTGGCTAGAACAATACTTGGCACATAGTAGGGGTCTACTGAATATTTGTTGAATGAATGAATGAATTCCTACTAATCAATTCCTTTATCTAAAAAAAACCTCCCAACATGTTTCAAAACTTTTTTATAATATCTCTAAACTGGTTCTGTTTATTCCATTACCAGAAGGACTTTCCTTTGAATAAATAAAGTCATGTCAATCTTTGTCTCTTGATTCTGAGACTTTCAAAGCTTTGTGATTTTCTAAGTCCTCTTCTCCAGTATTTGACTGCTGATTTTAGGCTATCTGCTAATTTCTGTCAATTAGGATGTATTTTGGGGGAAACAGTCAGATGAAGGAGACATATTTTTGAATTCCATATTTGATGTGAAAAATTAATATAACTTCTTCATTTTATGTGATAATGTCTGCGTTTTTATTTTAATAAAAATATTTTAAATTACTTATTACCTCAAGAAGTTAAAAGTAGAACTACTCTATTATCCAGTAATTGCACTACTGGGTATTTACTCCCAAAATACAAAAACACTAACTCAAAGGGATATATGCACCCCTATGTTTATTGCATCATTATATACAATAACCAAACTATGGAGGCAACCCAAGTGTCCATCAATAGATGAATGGCTAAAGAAGATGTGGCATGTATATACAATGGAATATTATTCATCCAAAAAAAAAAAAGAATGAAATATCGGGGCACCTAGGTAGCTCAGTTGGTTGAATGTCTGACTTCAGCTCAGGTCATGATCTCATGGTTCACAAGTTTGAACCCCACGTCAGGCTCTGTGCTGGAGACTTGGAGCCTGGAGACCACTTTGGATTCTGCGTCTCCCTGTCTCTGCCCCTCCCCAACTTGCACTCTGTCTCTTTCTCTCAAAAATAAATAAACATTACAAAAATTTTAAAAAAAGAATGAAATCTTGCATTTTCAGTGACATGGACGGAGTTAGGGAGTATAATGCTAAGTGAAATAAATCAGTGAGAGAAAGACAAATACCATGTGATCTCACTCATATCTTGAATTTAAGAAAGAAAACAAATGAGCAAAGGGGAAAAAGAGAGAAACAAACCAAGAAATAGACTGTTAACTATACAGAACAAACTGATGGTTACCGGAGGTGATGTGGGTGAGAGGATGGATTAAAAAAAAAGAAAGAATAAATACCTTATCAGGGTACACACATTCCATGATGATTTTACCCTTTCCAGTCCTGTCACTGTCACACACACACACACACACACACACACACACACACACACACACATCCAGGGGCAGTAAGATGGCCCCTGTTATATCATAGTGAGGTTAAGAGTAGGATTCCTAAAACTTTCTAAATATATCCACTTAACCCTCTTTCATTCTTCTTCACTTCTCAATAAATTTATTACACTACATTTGTTCAAATAAAATTGAGTAACCTGGAGTTCATACTCTTTGCCTGACACTGGGCATTAGAAATAATGTTGAATACAGAAATATTATCCACAGCATGAGAAAAATTCAAGCTGTTTGGTAACATGATACAATTTTGGATGTCATACAGATATAAGAAACAAAAATATTTTTATAGTTCTAATTTTGGACAAGACAGTATATTCTTACAGGAAATTACTGCACTGATGTGTAGATATTAGTGGATTGGACCAGATTATAAGGCTACATGGCTATTGCATTCAGAAGAGTCTTAAAATTCAAAGGAAACCCACTGAATCTCCATTCACGTCCCCCCCCCCCCCCCCCCGCCTTTTTGTTGTCAAAAAGCCTAACTGAACACTAGGGTCCTTGTTAGCTGAAGGATTTTAAAGTTAAGTGCTGCTACTGGTATTATGGAAAGGTAGTGCAAAAGTCATAAAACATATTCCCAAAGTATCAGTTGCTCAAAAATACAAATTGTCTATATGAAAAAAAAAATACCATAGAAACTTCAGAGACGTTCTATCAAAAAATATATTTTGTTGATGTCTTTAGTACCAATGTTATGGCTTTACAAAAATCCCATCTTTTAATTTACAAAACAGTGATTCACATGAAATGGCTGCCAGTTCCACCTCTTCTCGAAGATCCCACTGGGACATAGTTGCTATGCTCAATCCTAAATCATCATCTTTTCTGTCAAAGCCATAGTACCTAACCCAGGACAGAATATTTATTTTTTTCTGAATCAATTTGTTCTGGTGAAGATTTACTCTAAGGCAGTGGTTCTCAAAGTGTGGGTTGGAGACTCTGAGACCCTTCAGGGAGTCCCTGAGATCTTTTTAGAAGATTCCTGAGATCTTTTCTGAGGGCCCATGGAGTCAAAACTACTTTTATAACAATGTTAAGATATTATTTTCTTTTTCACTCCTGTCTTTCATGGGTATTCATTGGAGTTTTCCAAAGTCTACAGGATGTGTAATGACATCACTGCTCCAATGGCAAGTTGAATGTGTGCTTGTGTATTCTTGTGTTTTACAATGTCCTCAGTTTTAGGGGTGCCTGGATGACTCAGTCAGTTAAGCGTCCGACTTCAGCTCAGGGCATGATCTCATGATTCGTGGGTTCAAGCCCTGGGTCAGGCTTTGTGCTGACAGCTCAGAGCCTGGAGTCTTTTTCAGATTCTGGGTCTCTCTCTCTCTCTCTCTCTCTCTCTCTCTCTCTCTGACACTCCCTCACTCACTGTCCTCAGTTTTGATTTTTTTTTTAATGTTTATTTTTGAGAGAGAGACAGAGTGTGAACAGGGGGAGGGGCAGAAAGAGAGGGAGACACAGAATTTGAAGCAGGCTCCAAGCTCTTGAGCTGTCAGCACAGAGCCTGATGGGGGGCTTGAACTCACGGATGAGATCATGACCTGAGCCGAAGTCAGATGCTTAACCTACTGATCCACCCAGGTGCCCCTGGTCCTCAGTTTTAATTCTGAACACAGTAAATATCAACAGATAGAAACCACATAAACAAAAGCTGTTAAGCAACCTCAATTATTTTTAAGAGTATAAAGGGGTCCTGAGACCAAATGTTTGAAAATTGTTGCTACTGGCAAGCTAATGATTCAAAAAATTTGTTGAGTGTCTGTTATGATCAGGCCCTGGGAACACCAGGTTTGAGCAGACACAACCCCTTCCTCAAGGAGCATACTATCAACTAGATTGTGATGAAGCTGGTGAACATGCAGAGAATATTATGGTTACTAAGAAGAGGAACATTGACTTAAGCAAATATTAACCTAGTATTTAGGTCACTAGAAAAGACCCGGAGGCGTGAGAGAACGTAATGCATTCTGGGAAACTGAAAATAGTTGGATTGGTATATCATGAGGGTAAAAAAAATCTTTTTAAAACTTACCAATGTCTTTAGCTACTTCAGTATACTTGGTGATTGTTGCTGGACTGTAATACAAAACGATCCATTGACTAGCGTGTTGCAAATGTTTAACAATTGGATCTGAAAAAAAATTCTCATTTGTAGCATTTGCCAATTTCCATGTTGCAAATAGTCTCACCACTGCTGATTTCAAGCTACCAACATGATGTCACTGAGCGTGCAACTGGGAAGAGATAAACATGCCATTATATAGTATCTCCATCGTACTTATTACACGTACCATGAGTATAAATCACCTCAAGAAAATGGATAATAATACTATGCAGTAAAATAATTTGGAAGTGATGAATTTTGAGTATTTATTATGCTTTTAATATAACCTATTTGATTTTAAGTTTACGTAGTTTAATTTTTAGTAATGGCTGTGTTTAGCAACGAGCTTACAAAATTCCTGAAAATTTAACAGTTGGTTCTCACAAGCCAGTGTAAACTGGCTCCAGCCCACCACTGGATCCACCATCGCATTAATACCACATTGTTAAGGATGGCGTCACTACAATTTCCTCATCTTGGAGGGGGAGGAATATGGGCCTTCCTGACTGAGAGACAGGTGGGAGATTGTAAAACTCCAGTTATGGGTGTAGTTACGTGAAGGTGTGGGTGGCAGACAGGGTGGGCCAGGGAAGTTGTGCAAGAGCTCAAACATAAGGGTAAAGAATAATAATTATAAAGTCAAGGTCAGAGAGTGAACACTAGACGTTGGAAACAGAAGGGCCCCTGAGAGGGCAAAGAGAGGAAGAGAGGGCATTAACATTTACGGAGTGCCTACTGTATGCTGTGAACTCTGCTAGTCACATGGCACATCTTATCTCACGTAATCCCCGCAACAGACTTGAAAGGCAGCTAGCTAAAGAGTCCAGTGTAAGAATGCGAACGTAGGTCTATCGAACTTCAAAATCCCTACTCTTCTCATTTCATCAAGCAAGGACAGAAAAGTTACAGGGTAGTGGACTAGGAATAACTTGAAGCTGAAAGCAAGCAGACAGATGCTGAGGCCAAGGAGGCATCAGTGTGAAAGCAAGACCACAAGGTGCTAGACATGGAAAGGTTAGGGCCACACTGGCAGTCTTCTGGCATTCTGGGGCAGCTTCCTAAGGGGAATGTCTGTGGTCTCCAAAACACAGAACATACTCTTGTGACGAAAGAAAATTCTTCTCTCCATTTCCAGGAAATGCTGAGAGCTCTGTGCACATATAGCCAGCAACAGAGTCAGTGAGGCAGTTAAAGGAATTTGTTATAGGCAGAAGGCAGGAACCCACAGTTAAAAACGTCTGACTCATGGCCATCCATACAAAGCCCCTACAACAGAAGAGCAGGAAAAGATCCCAGGGAGATGGTGCTGAGCTCTGCTTTATTCCCACCACTGCTGCTGTTGCTGGTCGTCTGTACCTTCTCTCTCTGTCCTTCCTTCAGCAGAGGATCTGGGCTGCCTACCAAATGCAAGCAGACTGTTGCCCTGAAACTATATAGTGTGAACGCTCCAGGAGCCTCCCCTCCTCATCCTGCCTGTGTCTCATGTGTTCTTCTGTATATTGGTCTTCAGAGAGCATGAGGGCTGTTGGCCTTGCCCTGCACTTGGTTAATGTGTTGGTTAGGCCCTCTGGGAGGCACATGCCAAGACAGAGTTAGAAGCACAAGCTCTTTATTGACGATAATGTCTAGTAGAGGGGAAAGGGTAGGCAAGGAGACCTTCAGACTGTGATTCAGGTCCAATACTTGGGAAAAGGAGCGATGGATAGGACGATTAGCTAGAAAGAGCCTCAAACTGTGGTGCAACCCTGTGAAAATCTCAGGCTGCAACATAGGGACTCCAGTGCAACAGAAGAATCTTGAATTAGGCCAAAATTCAGTATCCCACTATGCTCAGCTGTTGCCTGGGAGCTGCCTGAGAAGAATCTGGCCTCAGCTCAAATGCTACAGTGGATCCCAAAGGTAGTGCAACTGGAGGCTGCTAGCTAATGGCGCTCCTTGGAATTTCTGACAAGTTTGTTCTTGAAGGCAGATCTGAGCCACTGCTACTTTTCCAGCTAGTGAAGGGCGGTTCTCATTGGCTTGGTGCTGAGGGAGAGTGGGGCCTCAGTCAAGGTGCCTGGCTTCTGACTGGGGTTCCCTCCACCCTTGAACATCTGATATTGGAGCTTCCTTTGGGAGGGCACTGGGAGCCTCTCTGAAGCCTGCAACCCACCTTAGTACTCAAGATTCTTTTGGTGGCAGGTGACAGATTTGTTCATCTCAGGCAAGGAAGAGAATTTTTTGCCTCATGTAACTGAACAAAGGGAAGGGTAAAGATCAGTGGGACTTGGAACAAAAATGCAACTGGGGTTCATCTAATGCATTCTTCTTTTCTCCTCTCTTCATGCGGCTTCCATTTCTCAAACCACACATCCTCCCAACTGAAACTAGAACCAAGGCTGCTCATAGCTTCACCCAAGAAGAAAGGACTCTTCCCCAACTCCAGTGCGAAACTCCCAGGGAAAACTCTAGTTGGCCTGTTTTGGTTACATGTCCATCATTACAAATTCAAACCAACAAATGTTTATTGGTCATCTGTCTGTGTCAGGCACTGTTCTAGGTCCTTAGAATGCTGGCGTGAACAATACAGGTGAGTTCCCTCTTTAATGAAACTTCTATTTTAGCAGGGGAGGCAGATAAGCAAATAAAGGAATGAACAGGATGATTTCATATAGTGATAATTACTGTTAAGTCCAGTAAAATGACAGTGAGCACATCTGTGGGCGGGGGTGACTTAAGATGAGTGGCCAGGGAGGGTTTCCCTGAGGTGATATTTAAGGTAAGACCTGAATGAAGTGAAGGTGAGCTACAAGGGTCTCTGGAGCAGAGCGGACTGGGCAAAGTGAGGGGCAGGTAAAGACAGAGACAGGAATGAGGTGGTTGTATCAGAGGGAAGACAGGAAGGCCAATGTGGTGGGAGATTAGTGAACATGGGGAAGAGGCAGAGAGGACAAAGTCAGAGAGGTGAGGAGGTGCTAAATCACACAGGGTCTTGTTTGCTGTGGTGAGGAGTTTGGACTCATTCTCAATGCAATGGGAAGACAAATGAAGAATTGGATCAAGGGAGTGATACATGTTCAAAATCACTGTGGCTGGGGTGCCCGAGTGGCTCAGTCAGTTAAGTGTCTGACTCTTGATCTCAGGGTCGTGGGTTCAAGCTCTGTGTTGGGTTTGTGCTGGGCATGAAGCCTACTTAAAAAAAAGATCACCGCGGCTGATTGTCAAGAATGGATTATTGAGGAGCAAAATGGGAAGCAAAGAGAACATCCTGGTGGCTATGACACTAGCCCAGGAGACAGATGGGTTGGATCAGGGCAGACATAAGGGAGGTAGAAAGAAGTGGATGGATAGAAAAATACATATTTGGAAGGAAGGGATGACCAGCCTTGGATATGAGATGTGAGGGGTGGGAGTATCAAGAAGCACTCCTAGGTCTTGGGTTTGAGAAATTGGATGAATAGGTATGTTGTTATTGAGGTCACACATCAGGATGCTTTGGGTTATGAGGGGCTGAAGACCATCTCAATTTTCTTTCTTTTCCTTCCTTTCTTTCTTAATGTTTATTTATTTTTGAGAGAGAGAGAGAGAACTCAAGCTGGGTATGGGCAGAGAGAGAAGGGACAGAAGATCCGAAGCAGGCTCTCTGCACTGACAGCACACAGCCCGATGTGAGGCTTGAACTCACAAACCGGGAGATCATGACCTGAACCAAAGTCGGATGCTCAACCGACTGAGCCACCCAGGTGCCCCAAGATTTGCATTCTTTTAGCATGAAAGAAATGTGGGTGGATGTTGTGAGTAAGCAACAAAGGTGTCAGATACAGATTTATGAACATGGGGGAGAGCAGGAAGTTAAGCTTGAGAGAGAAACAGTTTCACTTATTTAATACAAACTTATCTAACTCTTAGACCCTGGTCCTCAACCTTAGCCTCACATGGAAATTACTTGGGAATTAAAAAAATACCTGTCTGGGTATCACCTCCAGAAATTCTAACTTAATTGATATGGGGTGTAGGGTGGGCATCCAGAACTTTAAAAGCTGTCCTCAGTCGGTTAAGCGTCCGACTTCAGCCAGGTCACGATCTCGCAGTCCGTGAGTTCGAGCCCCGCGTCGGGCTCTGGGCTGATGGCTCAGAGCCTGGAGCCTGTTTCTGATTCTGTGTCTCCCTCTCTCTCTGCCCCTCCCCCATTCATGCTCTGTCTCTCTCTGTCCCAAAAATAAATAAACGTTGAAAAAAAAATTAAAAAAAAAAAAAGCTGTCCTCAGAGATTCTAATATGCTGGAAAATTTGAGAACCACTGATTTACTATACCGAGGATCCTGTTTAAAATGCTTTGTGGATGTAAATTTGTCTAATTCTCTTAACAGTCCTAGGAGATAGGTACTATTCTCAAACTCCATTTTATAGAGTTGGAAATTAAGGCACAGAAAGGTTAAGTTACTTGCCTAAGGTCACATGACTAATAAATGACAAGTCAAGAAGATTCAAATCCTGGATTCTGGCTACAGACACACTCTTAGCCACTATATCATGTGGAATAAACAAGCAACAATCCTGCTTAGAAGTGTTTGAAATGTCTGTTAAAAATCCAAGTAGGGGGGCTCCTGGGTGGCTCAGTCAGTTGAACGTCTGACTCTTGATTTTGGCTCAAGTCATGATCCCAGGCTTGTGGGATTGAGCCCTGCATGAGGCTTTGTGCTGAGCATGGAGGCTGCTTAACACACACACACTCTCTCTCTCTGTCTCTCCCTCTGGCCCTGTCCCCCGCTCATGCTTTCTCTTGCTCTAAAATTAAAAAAAAAAAGGTAAATACACAAAAGTAAAAATCCAAGTAGAGATGTTGAATGTCTATTGAAAATGTGAGTCTGTGTTTGGCAGAGAAGGGACTGTTGACATAAATCTGGTTATCCTGGACATAGAGACAGCATATAATGCCACAGGCATATATGAAATCACCTACAGAAAATGTGTCAAAAGAGAAAAGGAAAAGTGAATCTATATATAGAGCAACTTGATTTGTAGCCTCCTAGGCTGGGTGTGGGAACCAGAATAAGCTATAAATGAGCAAGAGAGATCTTACTGGGGCCAGAGAAACGTTCTAAAACTGGATTGTGGTGATGGTTGCACAACTCTGTAAATTTACTAGAAATCGTTGAATGGCACACTTAAAATGGATGAATTTTATGGTATGTAATTATACCTCCATAATGTTAAGAAGAGCAGAGCCCTACGGCACAGCAACATTTAGAGTAAAACAGAGGAGGGCCCTGGAAAGGTGTTTTGAAGACTTGGAAGGGAACAGGGAGTGTAGTCACAGTTGATGGGCAGAGAGAGAGAGAAATTCACAGAGGTAGTGGCTGACCGTTTCGAAAGCCCCGAGGGTTTGCAGAAGAGAAATTGGGACAGAAGCAGTGACCGCTGGATTTGGCAAGAAGAGGTCATCTTGATTTTGATAAGGAGCAGTGCCAGTGGAGTCGGGGGAGATGGAAGTACAATCAGAACCCACCGAGAAGGGAACAAGAGGCTAGGATGTAGAAGCAGCAACCACCACCAACTCTTTGGAAAAATTTAGCTATGCAAACGAGGGGAAAATGGGAGATAGATGGAAAATCTGAGGAAGAAGATGGGGGCTTTCCCCACTCTGTGTTTGTGAGTGTGTAAGTATTGAGTTTGTATGATGATGCCGTCAGGAGTACAGAGGAAAGAGGGACTGGGATCCACAGCACAGCCGAAAGGGTGCACAGGAAGTGGACAATTCACACATTTTAATAGGAGGAGAATTGGTTGTATTCTGAGGACTATTCTCCGCAAAAAAGTAAGAAACATCACCTGACGAAAAGGAAGCAAGGAGAGTGGAATGTGTCTCAGAGGTTTCAGGAGCAAGGAGTTGGGAACTACATGTCCTGGATACTAGGGAAATGAACAAGCAATGGAAGGCAGGACAATTACCAGGCAGTGCCAGGGGCCCGCGTGAAATCATGGTTATAGTATTTCAACATTCCTTTACTCCCGTTGTTTTATCTGTTTATCTTTTATCCAGCACAACATCGTTAAGAATACCTTTCCGGGTTTTTTTTTTTTTTTTACCTCCTATTTCTCTTTTCTAATTGTAATAGTACTTAAAATGTAATTTTAAATCATACTTGTGCTACGGGGGCATTTTTAGCCCATTTCTGACTTTAAAGGGATTACTAATGTTTCACCATTAGGTAGGAAGCTGGAGTTTTTATTTTATACACACACACACACACACACACACACACACACACACACACACACACA